>NC_143060.1:7970882-8286470 GCF_052426305.1 Pelodiscus sinensis
CCCTATTAGTTCCTCCCTGTTTGTGAGCAGAAGGTGAAGCTGCGCACAGCCCCTGGTCGGATCCTTCAGCACTTGTACCAAGAAGTTATCCTCAACATTCTCCAAAAACTTCCTGGATTGTCTGTGTAATGCCATATTGGTCTTCCAAAATATGTCAGGGTGATTAAAGTCCCCCACAAGAACCAGGGCCTACGATCTGGAAGCTTCTCTCAGTTGTCCGAAAAAAGCCTCATCTATCTCATCCACCTGATTCGGTGGCCCATAGTAGACACCAACCACAACATCACTGTTGTTGTTTGCACTTCTAAACTTAACCCATAGACTCTCACAATAGGCTTTTCTCCCTCTATATACTATCATTTGCTCTGGATATGGTGTCAAGAAAATAACAATTGTAGCTATGAACAGATCTCCAGACAGCAGCCCTTCAAATTTCAGGTAAGGGCACATTGCATATACACACTTTGCAATACCCTCATTGATTGACCCCTTAAGAATTCAAGCACAACTGGTTTATAACACAAATGGATTCATTTTTTTATCCTTTCGATAGTAGGTTTTTGAGCTCAGGTGGGTGATTCTCACATTCTTCTCCTGAGGCCATAAACTCTCTGACTTCTGAAATGGATTGGTCCTGTTTAAGTAGACATCAACGCTCTTGACATGCAGGGTGTTCAATTTCACCTCCTCGGCATAGTTATTGAGGCATTGTAAACGAGACAGGCAGAAATACCAGCAATTGAAACAAAAAGTGAAACATACATTTGTCTAGAATTTGGGGTGAAGCTTAAGTAGCCACTGGTCTTTGTGGAATACAATAGAAGATTAGCAAGGCCTGTAACTCAAACCCTCCTGGTCAAGTTAGCTGTGACAAAATATGAGATCTTCACTGAGAGGCAATACAGAGAGCAAGACCCTAAAAGTTCAGACACCCTCTCATAAGTTTATTTAATACCAAGTTCAAGTGCCAAAGAGAAATAGGTTCCAGAACAGGAGTGTACAAGTTTGTATGACGTTTAAAAGAACTGTTTCATCACAGAACAAACACAGAGCCCCTTTTCACCAGGGTAGGGCCAGCATAAGCAGAAATGGCAGATAGGTAACCATCTGCAGTTTCCAGAAACAGATCTGACAACAGAGATTGAAGGAAGTCTAAATCAATTTGAACTGGCAAATAAAATGGGTCACAGCTTCTATGAGGACTAAACTTTTTAAAAAGTTCTATTAATCATCATTCTTCTTTCTAATGGATGGCTTTCTGGACTCCACTATTTTAAGATATTTTACCCTAATTTCTATAAAGGAGTCTGGATGTGTTATCCTGTTGGGGCAGGAGATCTTGACTTCAGCAAGAGAGAGAATAAATCATCGTGGGACAAAACTAGAAGCCAACAAGCTGGGATGAAATCATGAGTCCACTGAAATCAACGCAAAACTTCCATAGACTTCAAAGGAGCCAACACATACATGGGTCAAGTGGATTCATAGTGGATTAACCAAGATCACCCAACAATAAGATGCCCAAACTTTTCCAGTACTCAGGGAATGAGAGAAACAGAAAAAAAGGATCCTACACATGGACCCTTGTCTGTTCTTAAGCAAACCTGATTGTTGTTTACTGTTTTGACTTGTAGCAGATGAACCCGTGTCCTATCTATCCTACCTAGCAGGAGTCACACAAGCACCTGAGGACAGGAATGACCACTCATGATGATCTATACTAGTTGATATTTCAGTGTGAAAGGTGAGTTTTTTTTCCAAACTCGATGCATCATTCTAAAAGCCCCATTTGCCTCCCAGCACACTAGAAATTACTAAATATCACGACCGTCCATTCTTTTCTCAGTTCCAGCCAAAGACCTTTGATCTGTAGCTGATGAAGCCCATTTCAGCGGCTGTAAAGGAGTCTCAAACAAAGGGATTATGTCAGTTTGAGATTTTGCATTATGTTTTGACATCTAGCAAGATTTAGCTGCCAAACTACTTGTGCTGGGCGTAGAGGGTATTTTCACAGGAGAAAACCATCTGGACTTGTATGCTACTGAAGACTCTTCCAAAAGCAAGCTCTGGAGCAAAGTCCAGTGATTTTGGGCCTTTTTGAGTGTCACAGCCTTTAGCAGAGGAATAGTCAATAGGTAGACAGAGTCATAACCACACTGTTAGGTGCTTTGGAATGGACCCCAAAATCTGTTTGTTTACTTATTATAGTTGTTATTTTTAAAATGATTTCCTCTAGAGTTTGGACACTGACCAAGAAATTTGGACCTTGACAAAAAATTAATTTACTACTCCCGCTTTGTGGAATGCCCTTCACCAAGGTATAAAGAGCACTTTAAAGCAGACCCTGTTTTGGACATGCAGTCCTTTGATGCTCGTTCAAATGGTTACATAAAACAACAAGAAATCCACAGTCATTTTCGTCTGTGTCACCCAAACAGTCAACCTACTCTTATGCAAACTATGCCATTACTCACAATTGCCAATTATTCCAAAATTTCACTGACAACAAACAAAAATTTGTTTTTGGGGGGAGGGATAGCTCAGTGGTTTGAGCATTGGCCTGCTAAACCCAGGGTTGTGAGTTCAATCCTTGCAGAGGCCATTTAGGGATTTGGGGCAAAAATTTGTCAGGGATGGTACTTGGTCCTGCTGTGAAGGCAGGGGACAGGACTCAATGACCTTTCAAGGTCCCTTCCAGTTCTAGAAGATAGGCAATCTCCAATAATTTAAAATTTAAATTTAATTTAAATAAGCCTTTACCTTTCTCTAAGAGAAGAACGGTTTAGTACAGGACTTGAGGGATATTTCTGCAACGAGGAGGGTGCTGAACGTACTAATGAGCCAGTGGAACGAAATTGCCTACTAGCAGTACCCAGTGTCGGGTGATCATCACAGCTGTCAGAAGAACCATCTAAGTCTTTCCCATGATGAGACCTGATGATCTGTGAAAGAAAAAAACAACAGTGCAACTTCAAACAATATATAATAAGAACCTTAGCTATGTCTGTGCTTAAGCTAATGAGGGGCAGAGATGTAACACTTCAATTTGTTTCTGTATGTAAAACAAAGTTAAACATTAGACTAGCCTATTTTAAGCAATACACATAAGACAGTTATTTACAGAGGCTTGCATATAACACTAGAGGGGGAGTGACAGCAACCAGTGTTCCCTCTAAGCTCAGAGACTGCACAGCTTCATAGGTGATTAATCAGTTCCACCCAGTCAGTCAGCTCCATGGAGGGAGCCCTGAGCCTCTAACTGGATAGGGCTGATTAATCACCTGTGGAGCTGTACTGCTACACAACTTAGAGAGAACAGCAACCCCCATAAGTAAGAGTGCATTCCATACTAGATCCTCTTCCTCTCACCCCAACCTTGTTTTCAGTCATTGATATCTTTCTGAAGTTTCCACCTTTCCAGCTGAAATGCTCCACGATTGCTTTCTGAATGGGCATTTTTAGTCTCAGCTAAAACTCTTCAGCCTTATTGGATTATCAGGCAAGATTGTGGGGAAGAGACACTTTGCCCATTATAAAACAATTTTTGTCGTTTTTTGGAACGGCTACAGAGCTGAAACAAGTCAGAGGTAAAAATCTGAAACAGCCCTCGCTGAAAAAAGTACCTTGCAGGTTTCTAGAGAAGAGAGTCCATAGAGATTTCCACTGAAAGTGTTTCTCTATTTGGCCAAATTATGACCCTTTAAAAAACTGCATATGGACCTGTACAGTGCATTTTGCATGGGTTCTCTCTTTAAGCTTGCAAAATGGAAAGCAACACCCTGTACGCTTGAGTGATTACTGATAAAGAAAATGTGTAAGCAATGCAGAAGGGTTGCTGCATTTCTTAAGTTTTGCCATGTTAATAATCCTCTAGTATGGCTCCTTCTTTATCCAGCGTCTCACCCCCCATCAACTAGGACCAAATTCTGCATTGACACTTTGATCTCTAGATACTGCTCCAGACCCACAAGGGGGAATCCTTGGACCTATAGCTCCATGTCAAAGATGTGAGTGGGATAAGAGCGTACATTTTCCAGCTTAGCTTGTAGGCTTAGGGAAACAGGCCATGTTTCATCTTGTTTGCCATGCCCACTTGCTCTGGAAATGCTATTTCTGTGTAAGATTTGATATGTCCCCCATATATTCTTACCAAGAGATTCATCACAGCGTTATTCATATATAACCCCAATTAGAGCTTTACGCCGCTAGCCTTGTAAAGCACCCTGTGTCCTATGGGAGGAGTTTGTTTTGTTATTTTACACCACACATGTATAAGAACTCAATACAATTTCTTGAAGTTCTTCATACTAGGCAGGAAACTGTCTAAAAGGCAGGTTTATATCTCACTCCACTACACAATAGAGTATTTTTAGGTGAGCTTTAATGGAAGTTTAATACCCTAGTCACACCACATGAAAGACCTAAATTAACAATAAAAGCCAGAAGAGTCCAAACATTATGTCCCCATAAGCTATTTCACCTAACAATTTTAAAAGATGCATCTGATGTTTCTTACAGAATTAGAATCTCATTCAAAGGTAATCCTCAGATTAAACACATACAAACAACATTTCCAAATATCATCTACTTTATTAAATGTAACACTGATTTCCCCGTTAACAGGTACATGACACCAATAATTCTCAGTCTTCTTATTCTACACAATGCTAACATCATCTAGTTCAGAGCTGTACAATAATTTTTGGCTACAGAAAAGATATAGTTTCTTCTGGGTTTTTTTTATTATTATTATTTGGTGTTTTTTGTTGTGTTTTGTTTTTTGAGCCAAGAATGCTTAAAGGCATCAGGAGAGTGATGAATTTAATCTGTATCTGTTACACCTATGTGCTCCAAACAACAACTACTGCTAATATCTTCTTCCCCATTTGAGAAAAATGGATTAGAATGAAAACATTCATCATAAAAGCATAGTTAGAAGTTCTCTGTACAGTTTATCACTTATCACACTATGGAACAATCCAGAGGCAGCAAAATATATTAGACTTACATGCCACATAAAATTGCATTCCTACACAGTGAAAGTTGAGAAGCTGACAAGAATGTATGGCCTGTATCAAAGTTTTATCCTTTTAATTCACTTTCTTTCTCCCTCCTTGCATCATCTCTCTTGCCAGTCATTAGGAAATCGAACAGGGCACAAATACAACAATTAATGGTCTACTAGCTAAATGTCCATGGTATTTCAGGAAAGACAAAAATTAAGAAAAAAGGACAGAATAAACAAAGAAGTTGGATCTTATTTCTCACATCTGTCAGGTGGGTGAGAGAAACAAACCCCTGCATCCCAACCAAGAATGCAGGAAAAGCAGCTAGCTGAGGAAAGAAAGACAAAACTTGAGAATAATCACAAGAGGCAAACATTTGAAGTAACAGCACACTGCAGGCTCAGGTGTCATTTACACCACTGCTGTTTTACAATGCTATACTGATATAAAGGATCCTCTTGAAGTGGCTGTAAATGTAATTTCACACTCACTTTAAGGTGCCGTTACTCACCCCAGCACTGTAAAGTGAAAGTGACATTACTGTAAATAACAATTAGATTCTATAAATGTAGAACGTGATTATTTACTATGAGTTTATGTCTATAGTGCATGCAGAATGTATTGAGAACGCTTCATAATATACTAAAACAATATCTATATTTAGGCAATGATGCAATATGCATCGTTGATTTCACTCAGGCACCTGAAACAGAAATCTTACAAACTTTACCATTCCAAACACTCCAAAATATAGGAAAAAGTTCATGCAATTTAATTTTCATTACTTACTTTAGTGTACTTGGGTCGATAGCTGCCAAGAAGAGAAGGATCTGGAAAAAAGTGCACCCCAACAGAATTTTTAAATATACTTTGAGAGTATAGGTCTAGAAGTACATGCACTCTATGGCATTAAAAAAAAAGTCTTTCCCAAAAATCACCTTTCAAACAGTAGCTAAAACAATTCTCTGTTATACACTGCATGATTCAAAATAATGGCATGGCCTGTGGTGTTTTAGTTTCAATTTCTTCATCTGACAATACCTTTAAGTTTGATTGCAACAATCACATTTTGTCTACACTAGAGACCTTACAGTGGACAGCTGTACAGATGCAGCTGCCTGCTGTAAGATCTCTCACATAGATCAGCTATGCCAACTGGAGAGAGCTCTCCAGCCAATACAATTAAAACATCCTCAACAAGTGGTGGTAGCATCTTTTCCACTGACAATGCACTGTGCACACTGCCTCTTATGCTATTTATTTCGAGTTTCCTTATCCTCTAATCATAACTCTGGTCCTCTGAAGAAGTGGGCTGTGCCCACGAAAGCTCATGATACCATCTACATGTTTTGTTAGTATATAAAGTGCTACCAGACCATTTGCTTGCTGTTCTTTTTTCTGTAACAGACTAACTCGGCTACCCCCTGAAGCTCGTGAGTTATATTATTATTCATTGCTTAAGCCAATATAAAGTAAAACAATACCAGAATATGTACCGTATTTTCTACTGGCAAGCCACTTTACAAAGGAAGTCAAATTTCTATCCAAAGATAAATCCATTGTGTACCCACAGGACAGCTATTCTCACTCTATGCTATGCCTTGAACCAGTTTGGTGGATAGTACCTACAAAGTGAAAGTGAGTCCACCTAATAGTATCTAATACTTAGTATTTCTGTGCAATTTTAGATACCCAGAGAGGATGACAAACAGAAAGGGGACACAATCTACCCACAGACACATGCACAGAAATTCCACTGGTATGAATAGTTTCCAAGTTTTGATAAAATTTGGTTACATCTAAACAAGACCATATTTTTGGGATCCTTGATCCCTCTAAAGCACGGGGGAAAACCCTTCTTTAATTAAAAATGTCATAGCATCTGTAGATCCAAATTTTCCATAACTGCCTCTGATTCGGCATACACAAAATGATGAAATTTAGTGTGTAATTTGGGGGTACAACCAAATAACCAAACTTCTAAAAATCCCCTCTATAGAAAAGCAGACAGGTCATCCATTTTTTAGTATCTCACAAAGGATGAAAGAGAACTGAGACGTTATTTCTAGGATTAGAACATTTGATTCCAGGAATCTGTACTTTTCAGAAGTTTGATTCTTGTAACTGGTACAGCCTACCACACAGGCAGAGGGTGTCTCTCCCCCAGTCACTGTTAGAAGTGACACCTCTTTTCTGAGGTAAATTTCAGTTCCCTGGTGACTGGCCCGAGACCACTAACTCATATTACAGAATAATATGGCTCTGATAATATCAAACTGCTAAAGATTACTGTTTACACCCTGAGATGAAAGGCTTTGCATCTCAATGCTTACAGCTGGAGCCTCCAGTCCTTCTACTGTGCAAAATACCTTTAATTTACTGTGAATTGCAATGAAGATATAACTAGTAAGGAGTCACAATAAAATGTAAATAGAAGTACACAAATACTAATGAAGTTCACTTTGATTCATGCTATCATCTTGCATCAGCAAATACTGAAGAACTTAAGCCAAGTTTTAAAGTACTCCCTTCCTTAATTTTACCTGATACAGACAAGGAATCTCCAAATCTGTGGGAATACACTATATGGGAGAAGGATTGTTTTCAACAGAGCTCTCCACTAAAGGATTCTAACTTTAATCCATGGATTACTGGAAGCAACAGAGCAAATAATCTGTGTCGTGCATATGGGAAATAAGAGATCAGAAGCTAAATAAATCAAGTGGCAAAGCATAGCCAACACTGTGTTTTTCAGTTTGCATAACGATATATAATTATAGTGCCTTCCCAGTACACCAGCCCTGTAGGCTTAACAATAGCATGCCAGATGTACTGAAATTAAGAGTGCTACATAGTCCTGTATTTTGTTTCAGCTACACCAGACTAACACAGCTACATTTCTATCACTGAAATTAAGAGGTAAGCATTATAGGGGCTTCTGCAGCTAGGCATTGTAGGCACTAGCCCTGGTGGAGCCCAATAACCAGACACTTGGTTGAGTGAAAGGGTATTTTACCTTGGCTGGAAGGAAAAGGAAAGGTTGCAGATATCCTAGGTGCAGGAGTTTAAGAGCTATAGTTACAAGTGAGTAATGGGATAGGGGAGTTGTTGGGATGGTGAGGGTTCCCGAGGCCTAGTGCTTTTGCAGGCTTCCATAACAGGATCAGTTAGTGTCTGTAACCAGGTGCTTCCTTGCCAGCACAGGCTGTACTTTACCAATGCACCAGCCTGATATTGGGGGACACTGTTTACAGATGACACAAAAGGACTGAGAGTAGTTTACTTCGACTTTAGCCCTGCTGTGTAGACATACCTTAATAAGTTAAAAGTCTACCCTTCCGTATGGACGAGGAGTATCTAAGATTAGAGATACAAATCAACACTTACCGTAAGATACCCTGGACATAGCTTCTCGTCCCCTGTCTCTGTTGAGATGCCATGTATGAACATCAACAGGGGAGCTCGGATATTCAATCTGGAGCCAAAACATTATTAAAACATTTAGTGTGTGCAGATAAATTTTTAACTCCACATACACACATTAAATTACCTTTCCTTTCCGTATGTCTTCCTCTACTTCCTTCTTGTTCAATTTCTTAATCTAAGATATTTCATGATCATGTTTAGGAAGCTATTCTCCATATTTTATCTGTGTGAATGTAGTATTACTCCACAGACAATAGTGTAAGCACATAGTTATAAAAACCCTTAAACAGAAATTAAAAAGCAAACCAGAAAAGAGGCAAGAGTGTGACGAGCAACAGAACAAGGTGTAACGTATTGTCTTATGTATTAATGTAGATCCATTAGACCCTTCTTACAGAAACTCAAAGTAACCAATAAATACAGGTTGAACCTCTGTAGTCTGGCACGCTTGGGACCTGACTTGTGCCAAACCAGACGATTTGCCAAACCATGGGAGATCAATATTGTCCAGCAGCACTACCAATACTTTCACTGCTTACTGAGCTCTTAGAAGACATTTAGGGTAAATTAGAGTTAAATAACAGCACAGAACACTGAGAGCTAGGAATGGTGGCTCTAAATAAATTTTATGGGATCATGGGAATCTTGGCCACACCCATGACAAGTATAAATTTGGCTAACTGAAATCATGCCAGACCAGATGGTGCTGGACTACAGAGGTTGAATCTGTATAAGTTCTTGTTTTAAACTTTGCCAAACATGAGTCTGCTATAGGAACCTGTCAAATAAAACGAAAAAAGGAAAAGCCTTCTTTTTTAACATTCTCTACAAATTAGTAATCTAATATTTACCTGAAAAAGTTCAGATCTCACCTACATATTTAAAGGTTTACACTTCCTTCCTAATTAAAGAATAATGTTTTAGCAAGTTCAAATTTTGAGCTTAATGTAACACAGGGTATGTCTACACTAGCCCCCTAGTTCGAACTAAGGAGGCTAATGTAGGCATTCGAAGTTGCAAATCAAGCCCGGGATTGAAATATCCCGCGCTTGATTTGCATCTTCCCGGCCGGGCGCCATTTTTGAAATTTACAGGTACGGACTAAATGCCTGTGTCTACACGCGGCAGGAACCCGGTAGTTCGAAATAAAGCCCTAGTTTGAACTACCTGTTATTCCTCCTGGGATGAGGTTTAACAGTAGTTCGAACTAAGGCTTTATTTCGAACTACCAGGTCCCAGCCGCGTGTAGACGCAGGCAGTTAGTCCGGACTTGTAAATTTCAAAAATGGCGACTGGCCGGGAAGATGCAAATCAAGCGCGGGATATTTCAATCCTGGGCTTGATTTGCAACTTCAAATGCCTACATTAGCCTCCCTAGTTCGAACTAGGGGGCTAGTGTAGACATACCCACACAGACTTCCCAGTCCAAGTCGACCTCAGCATTAAAGATATCTTTAAGGAGTGTTATCGCATCAGAAAGGCAATGAAAGTCTGGATATGATTCATTAAAAGAATGCAGCAGATATATATTTTCTTTTTGTAGAAGAGGCACTGAAGAATCAAAAGTTGGAGTAATCAGAATAAGCAATTGGCATGTAAAGGTGCTGTAATTACTCTATGAACATCACTTATAGATCAGAAATGGGAGAACTGACTACTTTGAGTTAAAAGAAAAAAATAATATCCATGGGAGTATGATAAGCAATAGATTCAAGATTAATGGTTGCTTAAGGCTCATCTGAATGTCTAAAGGGGATGTAGGAGTAAAAGAAAACTTGTAAGTGAATTTCAGAGTTTGACAACACATGCTAATGAATTAATTAGAAATAAGCTAAAAATGGAATAATCAGAGAAGTAACAAAGATAATCAGATAATGTGGTAGATAAGATTGCTGAAATTGCACATAAGCCCTGATGTCATAGCCCAGAAATAAAATAGCCCCATTTGTCTTTCTCTCTGCACTATTTCAAGATTGAATTTTTAGAAGTAGAGACTTATAGTGATTGTGGGGAATAATAAGAAAAACAAACATTAACATCAAAGCACATTTCAAACAATATGCTCCTCCAATATGCTAAGCATATTGGACCGAGTCCAGCCAAATGCTTAAGATCATGCTCAGCTTTAAGCAACAGTAGTCCTGTTTACTTCAGAAGGATGATTCACATGTTTAAATCACTTTGATAACCAGGGTCAGAATGCTCAGGAATCTGAAGAATCAAGTTTAGATTTTAGTTAAGAAAAGGACAATTTGAAAGACAAGATGATAATGTAATGAGAGGTAAGGAGGAGGAGGAAGTCTGACTTTTCATAAAGTCACTCTGCACTCTTTTCAAATCCTATTCAACCACTTTTAATACTAATACCAATTACTTCCAACTTGAATTATGCACCTATTATGCTGTCCAGTGTGCTAGATGAAAAAGAATGAGCATTCAGAATTTAAACATGGTATTCATGAAAGACTTTGATCCTTGTCAGTTACCAACGTTGACAAAAGGACTTTTATTCTAGTTAATTTTACATCTAAAATGACTATGTAGAAGGCTGTTTAAGAGAAAAAAAGATTTTTCATATAAACTAGGATTTGGGGAGTAATATTTAGTGAAAGAATAATGTTTGATCTGAGCTTAAATTGGAAACACTTTGCAGAGAATACATACATGTCTAATTACAAATGGAGGTTTATCTGTTTCTCTTCTGAATTCAAAAGGCCCAAGGTTTAAATGGGCCAGTCGTTGTCTGGCTTCTTCTGATAGCTCACACATTCGTCTTTTTGTGTATGGAGATGGAGATCGTGATTTAGAAGCTATTGTGGGCTGCTCATAGTTCTTTGTTGCTAAGCAGTTCCTGTTTTTCTCAGGTGAAGGGGTGTTTTTCTTTGGTGACCTTGTTTGGAATCTTCCATTTGGTGTTGAATGATGCACCCGATCCAAATTATCCTAAAGTGAAAAGAGAAATTATCTGGCCTGACAGCATGCCGAGAAAAGACTGCTACTGATAATATAACAAACAAACATCTGCAAAGGGAGAACAAGCACTTCCGACAGAAATAGATGTATGTCAGTCCAAGTTACCCTAACGAAACTATAATCACAGCAATTTAGAAAAAAAAACACCACAGAGCTGGTCCTTTGAAAATAATTTGTTTAAAACCAGGAGGAGGATAAAATGCACATTGTTAAATGTCAGACTTTAAGGTTAAGTGCCTGATGCTTATCCAATTAGCTTGCCCACACAGTTGATGCTAAAGACACTATATAAAATTAAGTTGAATTATGTCACTTTAGTTCATTTAATATCAACTCCACCTAACATATATGATTAAAAGTTGACAGATTTGAAAATATTTTTTCATCTTGCTAACATTTTTATAGCCTCATTTAAAGAAGTTTTTACTTTTCTGTGTGCAGGTTAAATACATCTGCTTATTTTTTTAAAAAATAGTGGATGACATCAGACTGACCTTTTGTTTATGGTTAAATTATGTGCATTTTAGAAGCTGACCAAAGAGTCACAATTAGTTAACTGCTTTAAAATGCATTTTCTAGAGAGATGGGGATTTTTTTCTAAAAAGAGGAGGCTATTACCAAAAAAGCTACAATATTACAGCCGTAAGGACTCATTTTCCAGTATTCCTCGTAAATTATGCTAATAACATAATGCAAATTCAAACTGAAAACATTTGCCCATAAAAATAGATTTTGTTGCATGCACAAATACAAGGTTTGGAGGCAAAGTTTGGAGACCATTTAAAATGTCAGCAAAGCGGTCTAGCTCAGAATTGACAAAAGCTTTAAAATACCATATTGTACACATGCACAGTATATTAATAAACCACAATTCTTTTGTAACCCGCATCACTGAACTAAGAGTTAAAGAAAGAGCCGTCATAACTACAGGTTGCACTTCTAAAATCCGTGATTCTCTAGTCTAGCAACATCCATGGTCTGGCATGATCACGGAAGTTCCAGGATCAGAGAGTCCCAGCATGCTGCAGGGTGTTGGGCTGCAGGGGGAAGGAAGGGAGGCGGAGCTGTCATGCAATTCATCTAGGCTGCAAGGGGAGGGGCAGGGAGCTGACATGTGGCTCAGTTGGACTATGGGGGGAGCCCAGAAGCCTGGAGGGGGATCAGGGGACCTAAAATAACCTTCCCTGATCTGGAAAAATACCTCATCTTGGACCACTCAGGTCCTGAGGGTGCTGGACCAAAGAGGTACAACCTGTATTAGCTACTTCACTTACCCATTTAAAAGTCAACTGTCAGGATTAATACTTTCAGTGCAGAAGTTTAATTTGTAATTTATAATACATTATCACTCTTTTGTAATTTCAACACAAGGTCATCTTTCAGCTGCCTCTACAAGCTTTATAGTTGGAAGCATACTAGTGGGAAAAAGCTATGATTTAAATGCTCTCTCAATGGCACATTTTGATTTTGAATGTCACAGTATGAGGAACTGGAATTTCAGAGAAAGTTTGGCTCCAATTTCCCATTTAATTAAGTCTTATTTTTATTGGTTTAAAATTTTGTAAATAGTTTTCTGACTTTCCTTTGGAAATTACTTTTCCTTTTAAAATAAAAAGAGATCACATATGCAGTACACACCTGCACTAAATCAGTGTATGAGAATTGAAACAGAAATGAACTACAAAATAACTGGGATGTGTTTGCTGTTTTTTGCTTGCCTTTCCCTCTACACTCATGATGAGTTACATGTTTAAGACTATATATCATCTCAGTTACATTTTAGTATGTTAAAAAATGTCAAGTACATTTTTCGTACATTTCAGAAAAACACCAGTGTGATGACATTTCTCTGAAGTGACAATGTCAACTTGATTTTTTTAGGTTTACCAGTTCAGAAGCATTCAGTTTTCTGATAAAATGTGCCGTTTAAAAAATCCGCCTTTAAAAATATTGATAAAAGTTTTTCTTTGTTTTCCTATATAAGGATAAAAACAAAGTCATCACCGCCACCCAAACATTCACAGGCTATCTGAACATTCCTGCCTACAACCCGCACATTTTCAGTTTCACTGTTGCTATTACTACAAATACTATTTTGAACAACATGGAAAAGAGTAATGTCATCATACACGTACATAAGACAAGAAGCCCAATGGAGGCTCAAAACAGTGAAACTTGACTATACACAAAATGCTTTCAAACACACACAGTCAACAAATTGTCAAAAAAAAAAAAAAAAGGTTTCCTCTAGTTATTTTAAATGAACTAATGGAAGAGTTAATCATCATTGTTTCAGGACCTCCAGATAGATATTTGATTGACAAGTTGATGGTTATCTTTTAAAATGAAGCCTTCATCTCTATTACAAAAATAATTTCTCAAGATATTTACAATTATATTTTATGCATTGGTTAGTTTTGTTTTTAATAATGTGTCATCAACAGGCTACTGTTAGATAATGATAAGAAGGCATCTTACCAACTCCACACACATAAGGGACTCACATCTCAGCTGAACACAAGATAAGACAGTGGTTAATTGTTTTGAATTTGAGGAACTCTCAGTACCTAGGGTTATGCACCAAGCATTCTCTTTACTCACGCTGGATTAAAAATGTAATCAAGTTGTCAAGCACCTATGACAACAGTTTTATCCAAAACAAAAAGATGAAAAACAGTTTTAAGGAGTAGTACACACAATCATTTGACAGCAAAGTTATCAATTTAA
The DNA here is from genome assembly GCF_052426305.1 of Pelodiscus sinensis. Classification (NCBI taxonomy): domain Eukaryota; kingdom Metazoa; phylum Chordata; order Testudines; family Trionychidae; genus Pelodiscus; species Pelodiscus sinensis. The sequence goes on from NC_143060.1 coordinate 7,985,015, forward strand.
ATCAAGAAATTAAATCACAAAGAGTTAAATTATGCTAACCTGTACATGAGTCCTTCCTGAACTTAACAGGCTTTCTGTAATAAGGGAGCTGGTAGAAAATCTCAATTTTGGTGCAATTCCCTAGAAGAGAGACAATAATTGAACATCAAGCTCCTACTAAAGATAAAGGGTATCAAAGAAATAAATGCCACCTAATGTAACAAACCATTCCTAATTTTAAACCACTTCCTTTGTTAATTTCAGCCTTTAATAAAGATAATTAGAAAAGACAGAACAGCAATGGTAAATGTCAAGAAGATAACATTTGCATTTCTGACAATTCAATTACAGATGATTATATTGCTTTTGTACAACAATTAAGGTCTGACTTTTATTTCAATATATTTCTTTGTCAAAAGCAGTTTTAAAGATTTTTCATGTCATGTTACAGCATCAGTAAAGATTCAAATAATGATTTGCAAGTTTCATTCCTACTGGACTTTGCAAACTTGTTTATAAATATAATTTTGCTTGTGATTTCTATTTATTATTCTCAACTAGTTTTTCTATTTATTTATATGTGAATTTTTGGTATTCACTGATTGTGTATAAAGTCAGAAAAATGCGTAGAGAATGAAGAGTCATACCATGCTAGGGACGTGCTTAAAAACAAGTTGCTAAACTTAACAAATGCTAACAAGTGTCTAAATAGGAGCCCCGCCCAGGCCAAGTGGCTCTCCTGCCCCGCCCCACCGATTGGCCCTGGTCCAGCCACGGCAGTTAACTAACAACTGAGGGTCAGTTAAACAGATAGTCTCGTGCTTAACGGTTCCTGAGTAACATGGCTATGCCATGCTCTGTAGATCAATGGACAGAGGGACCCATCTACACACATCTTTCTCAGCTGTGCAGAAGAGAGCTAGGCATCAGCTGTCCCTACAGAACCTCATCCCTTGACCCCCTCCAAGCACCACAGGTCTATACAGGTCCAGGTCCCCAGACCCGGAGAGGATACCGGTGTCTAAGTATCTGAACACAGAAATGGGTTGTGAGACAGGAAGGTGAGGGCTTGGACATTCTGCAAGAGAGCTGCTAGAGCCTGGTGATCCTGGATGCTGCCACACATGAAGAGAAGGTGTCTACCATGGAAAGACAGAGGGGCTTTGAATTCAGTATGGAAGTGAGAGATCTCTGCATCAGCACCTCTCATGTCTCCAGCAGACCTCTAAGATCATCAGATATTTTAAGGAAGTCTTCTTCCATTGTGAACCCTGTTTCTGTCACCCTAAGAATTTTGGGAGAACTCCATAAGAGACACCTCTCCTTCCCCCATGCCTACACCATTGATTTCTCCACCACTCAGGAGATGGTGTGATCTGGCCCCATGCTAAAGTATTAAATCAGAAGTGCAAGAGCAGAAATGAAAAAGTCAAACCGCAGGGTATAAACACATTTTAAAGCTGACCTTCTTTAATCAGCACTCATATTTATTATCTACATGAATTATCAACTGCCATTAATAGTCTAAAAAGGAGAAAATTAGAATTAATGTATCTGCTATGAAAAGCCTCAGGAGAGTACCTCCTGTTCTTAAAGAGACCAACTTTAGAAATGTGTTCAACAGAAAAACAGTTATGTGAGAGCACGTTTGGACTAGCACTTTGGTATTATAGTAATGGGAGCCATAGAAACACCCAGACTAACAGCAAGAGAGGAAAAAGGGCATCAACTCCTTTGTTCTACTCGCTACTCTGCCAGGGGCTTGTGGGTGCAGGTATTCTTGGGCAAATTGCTTAGCCTCTCTGTGCCTCCTGTTTACCCAGCAGTCAAATGGGTCCAACATCAACTGGATCACAGGAATGCTATAGAGCGAGTTAATACTTACAAAGGACTTTGGATAGGGATGTTAAATTTAGTTTAATCAACTGATTGACTAATCGATGAAATTTCCATTGACTAGTCAATAAGCAGGGGAGCTGCAGCAGGCTCTGAATACATTTTAAAACAAGAGGCACAACATCTGGGACTGGACGTGAGCTAGGAATCAGCTCGTGCCCAGTCCCCGCTACCTCCCTCCCTCCCCTTCCCTCCGTGGAGATGGTGCTCAGGGGAACTGGCTACTAAGACAGCTCCTGCCAGCACCGGCTCCTGCTCCTTCTCTCACAGAGGCAGTAAGGTGGGGGGAGGAGCAACTAGTTGAGGGATTAGTCAACTATCCGATAAGCATAAAATTGACTAGCTGCTTACATCCCTAACTTTGGAAGTAGATGACCGGTTTGCAATTGTTAGTGCTAAGAGAAAAAGCACTCTGTTAAAAACAACAACAAAAAATCAACAGTGCGCTGGTTGAAACTGTAATTAAAGATACTGGAGGGGGGAAAGGTCATTTAAGTGATGCTGCAAATATTGCACAGAGGGAGAAGACAGTACATTATATAAGCAGTCACAATCAGAGCAGGTTAATCAAGTCCTTAGAGGTCTGCACAGAAATGCAGAAGAGTCAGCAAAAGCATCAGCAGGACATCACCAGCCCGGGGAAAAAAAGAAATAAAATTGTTCTCAGGGAGAACTCCCGGAATGTCTTGTATTTTAGTATGTTTTGTGAGCCTGGTAAGACATTTTGCTGGAGACATTATCAGCCAAGTGCCAGTTTTCAGGAGGGGTTCTGATATCCTAATCTCGGGATTCTTTCCAACAGACAGATTAGCAGTGCTAAACAAACATGGCTTGTCACTGCCTAGCTGGAGTCTAGAATAGTAACCTTGCTTTCGCTACCTTTTGTGTTAACAAAAGAAAAAGTTAATGTGCATCAAAGCACTCATGTAGCAAAGCTGTCAGTCAAACATATTTGTTACTGCAACTAGTTATAACATTTCTTCTGGGAAAAACTCCACTGACTAGTGCGGAAATAAGGGGAATGGTTTTGATTCTCAAAATCTGTATTAAATGTTTTACCATTAGAAATAAAATGAAAATCCACTGTTTGGGGCCTCCAGGGACAGCAAGTATATCTTACTGGTGTAACATTGGGAACAACTTTCACCCAAGAGGGGCAGGGCAGAAGCATCTATCATTCCAAAACTAAGGTATCTGAAGCATTTCAGAAACAAGGAGGAGATCCACCCAACAAGAGAGACAGCTGGCATGATCGGGGGCTCTAGGAAGGAACATGTGAAACTCTTCCCTCTGAGTCTGGAAGGGAGAGTTTTCTCCCTCATGGCTGCCCAAGCCATCAAATCTTCCATTCCATACCCCTCTCCCCACTATGAATTATTTAGGTTCTTCTTGGAGTATCGTCATTACCCACTACTTCCCTCCATGTTTCCGGGAGGAAGGAGGCATGCATGCTGTCACATTATTGGGTTATATCAGGAAACTGCAGATCATTATTGAACACGCTATTCTGTGTTTGCCCCAAATTCTCTGCAAAGTGGGCCAAGTGAGGTGTCTAATGAAAGCTTATGCTCTGCTGGTTCTATGTATGCTACTCGTATACTTGTAGGACTTTTACATGTAAAGTTATGAATTTGGGCTCTGTACTTATATTTTAAATGTTTTGTGTCTGGGAGGGTATGTCTATACTACAAAGTTAATTCGAAATAACAGCAGTTATTTCGAATTAACTTTAATAGCGTCTACGCAGGCAAACCACTATTTCGAAATAAATTTGAAATAGTGGAGCCCTTATTTCGAATTTGGTAAACCTCATTCTATGAGTAACACCAAATTTGAAATAGCTATTTTGAATTAAGGGCTGTGTAGAGACTTAATTCAAAATAGGGGGCCTCCAGCCCTTCCCAGGAAGCGCTGGTGGCCACTCTGGGCACAACCAGGAAAACTTACTCTCCTCTCCTCCAACCCAGGAGCCATTAAAGGGGTAGATTCTGGCCACAGTGCCTGTGCCAGCTCCAAGCCTGCCAGCCCAGAGCCAGCAGTGGCCACTGAGGCCCCACACCTAGTGGCCCCAAAACAGGAGTCAGCAAGCCACTGGCAGCCAGCCCTCCACCGCTCCCCAGGAGCAGTCTGCCAGCTCCCAGGAGCCTTCCAGGGGCTGGAGAAGGCGGGCGCCTTCCTGATCCAGGGTGGAGATCGTGGCCCTTATTCAGGTTTGGGGGGGTGCCCCCAACGTCCATGATCCCCGCACTATATGGAGGAACGCGGCTGTCTATGGCAGGATAGCTGCCAGCCTGGCCACCAAAGGCCACATGCGAACCCAGGAGCAGGTTTGCATGAAAGTCAAGTTGGTCTGGCAAGACCTACAACCCTGAACCTTGAGCTTCCCCTCCCCCTTCTTCCGCTTGCTTCCCCATTCCAGCTCCCTCCTCCCAGGTTTCCCCCACCCCTCTCCCACCCTCTCTCTTCCCCTCTCTCACCTCCTTTTCCCAGTCTCCCCAGAGGTTCATCCTTCACCCCCTCCCCCAGTTTTGTTCAATAAACCCAGTTTCTATTTTTGAACATTCCTTGCTTTTTATTTGACATCAGGAAACCCCCGGATGGCAGCCTACAGCAAGTGCAGCCAGGCTGATGGCAACAACCCCATGAGACCCACCAGAATGTCCAGGGGCAGCTCTGGCTTCATGTGGCCGAGTTGGTGTCCTGAGTTGGAGCACCCAGGGCACTCCAAGACAGGATTGCTTTGCTGTCCCTCATTGAGGTAGACAAGCAAGCGGGGAACCCTGAGAACTGTCTGTGCAGGATGGGGGTAGGGTCCCTTTAAGCACGGAGTTCAGTTAGCCTCAGGCAGCAGCCCCATACACTAAGTCTTAACCTGATGCCCTGCCCGCACTGGTTCTGGCCAGCCTTAACTTCCGTTCAGCATGTCCACACTGAGTGGACCCTATTTCGAAATAGCAAAGCGCTATTTCAAAATAGTTTTTGTGTATAGAAGCATTATTTTGAATTAGCTTACTTCGAATTAACTATTTTGAATTAAGTTCATTCGAAATAGCACTGTAGTGTAGACATACCTGGAGATAGCAATAGGCGTCGACCACCTATTTTGAGGAGTGGTTATTCAGAGGATAGCTGTGCTGAATAGCGATGGTGCCCGGACAATGGCTCTTAAGGTTGCCAATAAACACCTGAGGAATGCATCTGCGAACCTGCAGACCAGCAGTTATCCTATGGCTGCTTGCCTAAAGGACTTGGGAAGGTGAGTTGATCATGTGATCAGTTCCATTTTGGGAGGTACCATCACTCAGGAGAACAATGGATTTCCCTCTGCATGGGTACGATTATAAAAGGAGCCTGAGGGAACCTTCATCTTTGTCTTCAATCCTCCTCTTGACTCCACAAGCATCCTTGCTATGGACGGAGGGCCGGAAAGACTTTGTTGACCCATCCTAACATAGGATGTACACAAGAGACTTATAAGCTAGCAATCTGTTACATCTGTTCTAAGAGCCTGCATCAAGACCTTGGTGATTGATGTAAGCAATGTGCATTCTTTAACAATCCTAGGCTATGTTTAAACTACATCCCTCTTTCGAAAGAGGGATATAAATTAGGCAGATCGAAATTGCAAATGAAGCCGGGATTTGAATTTCCCGCATTTCATTTGCATAATGGCGGCTGTGTGTTTTCAAAAACAGGCATTTTGAAAGTGAAACTGCTGTCTAAATGCGGTTCTTTCAAAAAAAAAAAAAAACATTTTTCAAAAGATCCTGTAAACCTCATTTTTTGAGTACAGGATCTTTTGAAAAAGGGTGTTTTTTTCCCCCAAAAGAACCGCATGTAAACAGCGGTTCACTTTCGAAATGCCCATTTTCAAAAGAACATGCGGTCGCCATTATGCAAATGAAGCATGGGAAATTCAAATCCCGGCTTCATTTGCAATTTTGATCTGTCTAGTTTACATCCCTCTTTTGAAAGAGGGATGTAGTTTAGACATGCCCCTACTCTCAACCTTTTCTTTCATTTTATTAATAAACCATTAGATTCTAAAGGGATGACACAGCATGCTCTTTAGGATAAGATGAGGTATAAACTGACCTGGGACTGTGGCTGGTCCTTTGGGACTGGGAGAACCGGTTTGGAGTTGGTGAGATGGGTTTTCATAACCTCTCACCTGTGTAAAAGTGTGGTGCTGATTGTGGCGCAGGTAAAGATGGAGTGTCTAAGGGGATGGCTTATGAGACTTCTTGCTGGGTAGGGTGGCAGCTGGAGTGCTGTCTGTGACTGGTTTGGTGCTTTATGAGGAGGACTCCAGTCTTGGGCTGTAAATAGCCCTGTTCGAAGCAGTTCGCCCTGATTTGACCCTCACAGTGGTGTCCCAGACAACCTGATATATTACACATGCTTCTGCAGTAAGGGATTTCACCATCTAAACTGCTCCATGTACTCTCCTGGAAGTGAGAAAGACTGGAGCACCTTTCTCTCCATTCCATCATTCCAGTCATTCTAGGGCTACTATAGCTTCATTACCCAGCTGCTGATGCTCCATCTGGCTCTGCTCAACTCCTCAACAAGAATGAAAGGCTCTAACTCACAGCAGAATTACCATGGTTCATTATAACGACTGTTGCACAGAGCCAACTATCTGGTCATAGGACCACTGTTGTATTTTAAGTATCTCAAAGAGAAAGCCTTTCAAAATGAATACAAATACATTTGATTTACCATTAAGAAATTTCAGAGATGTGCATCAGAACTGAAGAGTTCCAGCTTTTAATTTTAAAACATTTTTTCTAATAAACTTTCTATTTAATACTACTCAACCATCTATTTTCCTTAAGTCTTACAGCAATGTGTGATAGGACTATAATTTTCATTTGGGAAAAAAATCTTCCTAATAATAATAGAAGTTGACCTAATGCAGTGCAATTTGCTTTTGTAGTGTATGTAGCATCAGACTAAATAATACTCGATAACTTGCAGACAGGATGTTAACAAAAAGATGTGTGCAAAGCAGTTATTGTGGAATCTTCTAAAACAAAGTACATCTCTGTATTGCAAGGTGGCATAAAAACACTCCTGATTCAGATCTGGATTGGTTATAAACAGGCTTCCAAGTACATCACATGATGGTACAATTTTGTGGTACTAGAAGAATCACTTAAACACACCTATTTGGATTCCAACTCACCCAACTAGATGTTCATTTAAACAAAGTTCATTTTAATACAACCCATCATCATAACCCCCTCTCTGTGACTCAAGTCATTCAGATGAAGTATGCTGCCTCTGACCATCAAATTAGCACCTCTATTTTTAGCAGGATGATTTTCAGGTTGTCTTTATGGGGCACAGTGTACCAGCTGCAAGCCATTTTTGACCTTTAATCATCAATTTTAAAAAAATCTAGTAGGAACAGAACAATTGAGTCCCAAATCATCTCAATCGCAGTGTTTTGTCACTTTAATGATGCAATTATATCAAATTAAGCAAAAGCACAGTTCCCAAAGGTATTTCTTTTAAAGTTGCTTTCAGGACTATCCCATTCCCTTCTGAGAATCATCAGCTTTAAACACATACCATGGGGCCTGCTGAGACCAATCTTATTTTCATTTTGTGCACATTTGAGCTCGCTGCTACAAACAATTAATGCTAATTCATTCTATTCCCTGTGCCACTCACCCATTGGCTATTATGGCTTTTGTATGGCTGGTAAATGTGGCTAATTTCTAAAATGGCTTGGCCAGTCAGCGTGAATGGAGGCTGAAGAGACCTTGACAAACAAGTTCTAGAAGAGAAAACCAAGCTATAACAGTGTCTAAATCAGGGCTATTCAAATTTGGAAGCCCCAGGGGCCACTATGATACTCACAGCACATGAAGAGGGCTGCAACGTAAGTGTGGTTGCATATACATGCAAATATATATGCAAATATATGCAAATAGCTTCTTTCACACAATGCCCCAGCACTCCTGGCACTTCCTCCCTGGGGACTAGAAACGCCGACACCCTGTACTCGTCTGCTCCAGCCAGCCCGTCCACTTGTGTCTTTCAATGCTCACCCCGCCTGGGAGACGCCTCGCCATTGTGAAGCGTGTTCCCTGTGGAGGCCATGTTCAAAGGATCCTACCCACAGGCCACGTGTTGAGTGGCCCTGGTCTAAATCAAGATGAAATACAAGTTATGATGATTATTTATTCTTTGTGAGTGAGATCCTTCAAGCCCCAATGAGTGCTCGAGTACCACTATGCCCAGTGTTGTACAAACAGATGGATCACCATACCTTGACCCAGAGGATCTGAGGTAACTTGAGACAAAATGCAACAAAAAGAAGATGTGAGGAAGAGAGCTAGACAAATAAGATTGTCCTGTTTTGTAATTTTACTACTGTACAATTTGATGGTTCTTGCTGGTACTAAATCTAGCTTCCCACCCACTGGATGGATGAAAAGAACGTATAACAAGCTATGGTACTACATAGCAAACCAATCTAGATACTAACATGTTCACATTATACACGTACAGTTTGCACATCGAGTTAAAAATAACATTTCCAGCAGACAGATTCTATCTTCACAAAGTTCAGCCTGGGATTAGTACTTGCCATTTCAGGTATTGAATTATCTGTCAAAAGTAATCACTTTTGGCTGGAGGTAGTTCACAGAGCTGTTCCTGTGAAACATACCGTATCATAAGCACAATACACAGATATGCACTTACTGTAAAACTAGCAGACCTCTTCATTAAAACTTCACGATCTGAACCATGGTGCCCACGAGTAAGCTTAGGGTCAGGGAACAGAAAAACTCTTGTAGTTTCTTCATAAGTGGCTAGAATTTCTCCCACTATAAAGAAAATATGTACTTAATTTATTGGGAAAGAGTTGTACAGTGTAGGCACACATGCACAAGACTATGCTGAAACCAGTATAACTTTTTAACCTTTAAAAATTAAGAGTAAACTCTTATTACACGACCACTGACTAAAATGGGACTAAGCCAAGTAGTAAGAATCCGCAGGATCAGGCTCTTAAGCACCTTTTACTGAATACTGTATCTAATTTATATAAAGTAGACTGCCTTTGTTGTACTAAGAGACTTATGAAAGATTTTCCTATAACATTTCTTCAATTTCTTTCCTTCTTCCCCTCCTATGTACAGACAATGGTTTTCTAACAGCAGCCAACTTCACATCTGTTATTCCGTATTACAAAACAATTATGGTTATTTATCAGAGATGTATCTGGCTGTCAGAAAGGAATTTAGATACAAGCAAAAGTATTTCAAGATCATGAAATCTTGTTCTATTTTCTTCAAGGAAAAAAAACCACAAGATAGAACAATTTGAAAGTTTCATATAATCTATCACAGTCATTTTGCCAAATGTCCATAATTTGAGCCCCTCAAATTACAACTCTCCTCCTAATATCTCCTATGCTTCCACAACAATTAAATCCACACTCAGTTTGTTTGTTGGCATAAATATCTCAGTGAGCCACCAACAGAAACAAATATGTTCTTGCTTGCTGTGGTTTTATTAAGGATCTGTAACTATGGATGCTTTTAATTCCAGGGTTCTCAAACAAGTCTTCCTTCAAATTCTATTGCAGTTCCAATAAAATGCAGATTTATGTTATCCATGGGAACATTTGAATTTCATTAAGATAGATGTTTTATAATCACACAAACCTATAACAGAAGTAGGACAAATCATTATTTATTATCTTCACCTTTCCCCAGAGACCTGTAATATTTATAGCATGGATAAGGATTTTCCCAGCGGTCACCATTAAAATAAAAGTGTCATTTTGAGAACAAAATTATGCACTTTGAAACCTTACAGAAAGACCTACCACAAGTGAATGTTGATGCCTTTTATAAATGTGCATTAAGTGATTTTGGTTTATTTTCAATTTTTAAAGTATTATCTCTTTTGTAAGCTTGAGACTGGAACATTTCAATATTTAGCTTTATTCTTTTTCAAAAATGAGATCCTCTTGATCAATTAGCATTTTACATTAAGAGGACTATTTGCTGAAGAGCTTTTGACATGGTTTGTACATTGAGAAAAATGATTGTACGTCCTCATGGAAATTCACCTATTAAACTGCATAATTTATGAAGAGATTGATACAATACCTGGAGGAACAAGTTGTATTAGTTCAAGTACTGCTGTGTCAACTAGAAAGGAAAAAAAAGTTTTTTCATAAGTCAAAAAATAAACTATAATCAGAAGTCATTTTAATATGTAAAATAGAAGAGAAGCCATTCACTGGTTTAACCATCTCAGCATTGTATGAGCTAATGTAATAAGGACAATTTTGATGTATCAATAAGAACAGATTATGAACACTTTATATGAATACTACAAATCTAGGCTAACACAAGGGAGCCCTTAGGCATTACCATAATGCAAATAATAAGTTATTGGCTAAAGTTTATAACCGACACTGTCAAGTTTGGCAGCAGATGGGTGCAATTCTTCGAAGAGACTAGAAAGAAGACGGGAACTGTGGATCCCGTTTTGGACTATAATTCTCTCAATGTTTGAGAAAACCTATATTTGGAGTTTGGGTTTAGGCACAATACTATTTTAACATGACGTGTCATGCTCAAAGTATTACATCATTGTTCACTGTGAAGTCACTCTGTTTTAAAAAATCAACATCATTTGACAAGGTAAAACACTCAGTGAAGTTCAAAGTACTTGAACACAGCTTGCTACAGGTGGTCAGTTTGTTGAGTTCATGAAGTCTTTGAACCAGCTATGTTTTTAACTGTTCTGAATTTCAGTCTCTTGAATATACTTGAAGAAATGTAGTATTTATATATTTCTGGAAGTGGCCTTTTATTGATCTGTATTCCTGGTAAGTTATTATTGTCAAAAGAAACCAATGCATCCTCTAAAACACTCAGGGTCACATTTGAAAGATCACACATTGAGCAAAGACTATTTCATGTAATGGTCACAAGTTTGTAACAGATAGAGTACTGATCATTGTTCAACCACTAACGTTTCAAAGATATAGTAAGAATGCTTTCCTGTTCCCAACATAATGCCTCAACATTCAAAAACATCTTTAGATTCCATATTATTAATATGATTTTAGCCACCAACAGCTAGAACCACAAAGGGAATCGGATGCCTAAATGCCACTTTAGACATCTAACGTTCCAACTTTAGATCCTCTAAACCCCTGCTCAGTGGCCACATAATCCCATGGGAAACTAAATTACCCAGAACCTTATGTTTGCACTGGCAAAGTCCCTTAAGCATCTACATTTGTGTTTGTGGGCATGACCAAAACTGCTAAGTCCTGATATCACTGAGTAGTTCAGAACCTAGCCCAGGCATATGCCCAGCAGGTATTCACAAATACAGAGTCCTCTCCATCTGTCTCGTCCATGGGGCCTGATACAGTAGGCGTGCTCAGAGGCTGCCTTACCAGCCTATATGGCAGCCAAAGAAGAGGCAGCAGAAGTGCCTCCCTTTGCTCAATGGTCAGGGCAATCACTCAGGACGTAGAAGACCCAAGCTTCAATCTCTATTTTACTGGTCACAGCAGTGTTTTCAGCCATGTCTCTCCCCTCTGAGATGAGTACCCTAACCACTATGCTCTAATGTGTTCTGTGGTAGGGCTCTCAATCTCTTTTGTTAAAGCTTTTCTACTGTGTATGAACTCTACTATATATTTGAGAGAATATGTGCATTTGTCTGTCCCCCCATCTGGCTGTGAATGTATTTAAGAACTCATTTGTTTGGTGGTAAGAGCTAGGACCACCTAATTTGGTAGGTAGCTTCCTCTTATCCTAACTTAAAGCCAGGTCAGGGTTTGGTTGTGCCAGGACAATGGGATGTGCCTGGAATTCAATTGTTTCTCACAAAATGGAAAGGAAGGAGTCTGCTAGCAGAGATAGTTATACTATAGAATGAGCACAGGGGGCAGCGATGGGGACCAGGACACCTATAACTCACTGGGGCAGCAAAGAGTAGGGGTGGAGAAAAGGGCAGCTTTCTATACATTTGAGAGAGTTTGTCCATCTGTGTGTGTGTCCATACCTCACCTAGGGGATATGCACCCTTCCCCCAGCTGTGTCCACTGGAGCTACAGTGGCCATGGAGAGACGCTTCACACCTGGATCCAAGCTGCAGTGAGAGAGGACTGGAGTTGTCCTCTCTCCCTGGGGCAGCCTGATGTCCTCATCCCCAATCCGTCCCGTCCCCCTGTCCTCCCCCCCCAAGAAATGATCTAAATGAAGAAAAACAAAAATTATTTCAGTTTAGGACCTCAGCAGCACCAGATAAACCCTGTAATACTTAAATATTCCTTGAAGAAGTAACTGAACAGAGTCTCCCAGTAAGAGCACTAACCACTATGTGACCGAGTTTCTCTCTCTTTATTTTGCCCCGTTGACTATTTTTAAGGGTCTTAATTCCCCAATACGTTGCATACAGAGTCTAAGCACCAAACTTGGAGCCATGAATTTTGCTGACCTGCATATTAGACATCACAATGCTGAGACAAGCTCTCTTTTTGAGGATCTAGCCTTAAGTGCATACAATATAATGGATAAGAAAAGCAAAACCTACATTCAAGTAGTTCAACAAGTTCTCCAGGATCAACTACATCAGTAAATACCTAAAACAAAAGATTAAAAAAAAATGTAATGGACACAGTTGATCAAAAACAACAGATATGCTTAGAGAAAACTAAAGTTTGCATGCGATTCTGATTAGTGCAAACAGTACTACTCCCCATACGGGAAAAAAAAGAACAGAAAACTGAAATTATTACTGGCATTGAGACAGAAAATCTATTTCTTAGAAAGACAGCACTTTTGGTCATCTGATTTCTAACATTTTCAAGATTCTTCCTCTCTATCTAAATTATGTGACCTACCATAAATAAAGAGTCAATCACATGATCAGGTAAGTGCATCTGCACAGACTTCAACAATTTACAAGAACAACAGCTGATCTTGTTACAAAAGTTCATCTTTCAACTTCAGCTGAACAAGATTAAAGGGACAATGTCAGCAACTTTTTCCATTATTGGAGTTTCCACACTTGAGCGAGCGCACAACTGTCTTCAATATTTGAAAACATAATTCTTCTCCCTTTTGCTTTCCCTTCTTTCCATTTGTATAATGTTGATCATTCTTCTGACACTTGTAAGTGAACTGAAAATAATGTGGCACACTTCCATTACTTTCTTGATTGTGCACAACTGTTACTGATCATGTCAGCACCACTCTGGGAATCCTGTTCATTTACTAACTGCTGCTGTAAAGCCAGAAAGGGCTGCTCTTTACATTTTTGTAGGTCCTGAAAAAACAGTGCTTAGTTTGTTGTTATAATTTCTAGGGGAAAATAGATTAATAAGTTATACTTCAATGGCAATGTTCTTCTGCACTTTAACAGTTGCAAAGTATAGCAGAATTGTACTCTAGTGATACATTTTCAGCTTCAAAATATGTACTGTAACCTTACAAAATCTTTCAATGACACTTTTTAAAAAATGCTCCACCTAATTAGAGGGAATATAGCAATTTTTGCTGCCGACAGTGGTGCTGCAGGTTCAGTCACTGGCACTCTTCCCTCATTCAGTACTGAGACACTGTCTCAGCATGATGTTGAGGGGCATCCTACTGTGGGAGGTACCAAACTTTTGAGGATTATGTAAAAATAGAGAACCTATATACTTCCAGCTATTAAGTGATGCTATTTGTTAGAGCATGGATGTTATTCCCAGTGCTCTGGCTAAATTTCTACTTCAGAAATTGCACTTGATAAATACATCGAGATGTCTCCCTCAGTTTCAGTTGGATACAGTAATCAGCACTTCCTGTCCTAAGTTGTTCTACAGTCCGGCTGTGCACTGTTAAATAGCTGCTATATTCCATTCCCACCTGCCTATCAGTGGTGGGTGAAATTATCCCTTTCCAGGCCTTGCCTACCTCACAAAGTTGTTGTTGACGCTTAGTCAGTCTTTGAAAGTGCTTTGGGATACTTGGATGAAAAGCACTAGAGACGTGCAAAGCATTGTTATTCATGAGCAGTCAAAAATGGAATTGTGTTTGTAAGGTATAGGATTTCATTACTCCTATGGCACTCACAACGAAACTAGTAGGAACACAGAAGTGGTGATAGGCAACAGTAAATTACAAGGCTATAGTACCATCAAGGGGGCTCTTGCAACATCAAACTCTGAAAGAACAGCGCATAGGGAGAGAGCTGTCATCAGAAAGCCCAAGTTCATATTCCATTTGTTTTGCTACACATAGATTACAAAAACAATCTTTTGATTTTCATTCTCTCTACTTTTATTTTCCATTTTTACCTACATTTAAGAAGCATAACACTGGGCAGGAACTATTGAACAGCTATTGAGAAAAGGTCAAATCATAAGACAAAAAACAAAAAATCTTCATGATATATTATGGCCATAGGCTCACAAGTTTACTATATCTGTAAGGAAGAAACAAATGTCATTAGTGTTGAAGAGATGCAGTAATTAGTACTAATAAAATACCATTTTCAGTGTGATCATTTATGTCTGGGGATTCTGGTACTTTGTTTTTTAATGCTCATGTCAGATGTGATGATCTTACCTTTTCAAATACTAGTTTCTCATCTAAGAAGAGTGGAAATGCTGCAGGGACACGCTGAGTCTTCTTGTATTGACCAAATATACAGGCACCGATATAGAGTTCATTTTTGTCTTTCAGCAGCACGCCAGGGCAAGTTATCTGAAAGAACAACATATTTAGTGTACAAACTGAGCTTCAGCATTAGAATGAACAGTTATATTTGGGAGAAAAAATAGACTGGACTAAGATTGAAAATAATTGTTTGCTTGAGAACCATATGGTAACACATTTCATAGTCACACATTCCTTTTCAAAAGTAATTCTCGCTGCACTTACTTATAGTAAGGCAAATGTTATAGTTTTTAAACAGTCAGGGCTAAATTCTCCCCTACAGTAAGCTGTCACAGCTCTATTAACATCAGCCAGAGTTAAAGCTGACTCCCCAGACTTAGGGTCACATTTCACAATGGCTGCTGGTTGTCACGGTCCACATCACTAAGGCTTATACTGAGCACACTCATAAGATAGCCAGAACACATCAGAAAAGCCAAAAACTGCCTAAGCCCTAAAAGCTAGCCTCACAGCAGTGAGAACTCTGCTGATGAATTGGGGGGCGGAGGGGGAATAGAGTTACTGCAGAACTAATTCAATCTGCCTAAGAAAAGGTACATTTGTTCTACAGTTGGATCTTTTAAAGTTTATGTAAATGTCTGTTGGAATTAGGTACAGCTCTTGGGATCCCAGAACATTGCCAGTGCAACTCCTGATGTTGCAAAGGTGGGTACTCCAGAGGAATACCAAAGGGAGACTCGACTTTCTTACTAGGGTAGTATTCCTGGACATTGTTGGCATGTGGTAACCGCATTATCTTTCACATCTCTTTCTAACTAATAGGTTTAGTTCTCTGGCTAGTGAGCATCTCATCCATTTTTTCAAGCTGTGCTGTATATCACACAATTCTCAGCTGTTCTCTCACATTAACAGCACTCACAAATCTCTTCCCCACAGCTATATGTTATTTTCTCCGATCCTGATGGTTCTGCTGTGTGATCCAGCTAGAGAATTCCCACTCTTCTTTCACTCCAGTTTATGCTACTCCCATATTATCACAGTATTATAAATCTGAGACTGCTTCTTGAAACACAAGGTTGCAGAAGAAGCAGTGCTCAGATTTTCAATTGCAAGCTACAGGAGAAAGGATATGAGTGACAGGGATTAAGTGAGGTATGTTTGCTATAGTTCTCCTTTCAGATGAACATTTTGCATGAGGGATCCCTACTGGATCTAAATAAAGATTCTTCATATATCACAGTAAAATAATCCTTGAATAAAAAGAAGTTATGGAGGCTAAATCCAAAGGATTTGTTCAGTGCTTAATTTGTAATGAAAGAGGAGCTGAAGCAGCTTTTTTTAACATTCATAACTGATGTAGTAAGCCCAGACATGCTGGAGCCATGAACTGCCAATCTTAGAGATGCTGGGGGCTGGCCCCTCAGAGAGCACAGGGACAGCGGGGGAGCCTGAGCCTTTGAAATGTACAAGAGCCCTAGTGGGACTCAAAAGCAGAAGCCCCGCAGGGAGCGCCATGCTGGCCCTGCGCTCCCTGTGGGGCTTCCTTTTGAAATGTACAAGAGCCTCACTGGGGCTCGTGTACATTTCAAAGGCTCAGGCACCACAGGAAGCATGGGGCCAATCCCCTGCTGGCCCCATGCTTCCTGCAGGGCTTCGACTTTTGAACTGTAAAAATGTAAAAAATAGAGAACTCAAAGGTGGAGGTGCCCTTATAGACGAATTGAAGAGAGGATGGAAATCCCGCTGGGCCCTCACTCCCTGCGGTGCCCGAATCTTTGAAATGTACAAGAGTCCCCCGCTGGCCCCGCGCTCCCTGACAGGCTTCTGCTTTTGAAATGTCAAGAGCCCCACTGGGGCTCTTGTACATTTCAAAAGCAGAATCCTAACAGAAGCGGCATGAGCAATTTCCCACTGTGCCTATACCTCCCTTACCCCCTGTGGAGATGGTGCGGGGGGGAAACTGGCTTATGCTTATCGGATAGTCGACTAGTCACTTACATCCCTAATCCTTTCATAAGTATGAATGTGAGAGGGACTTGCCCTGCAGTACCATGTAGCCTAGGGGAAGATTCCCTGAACTACAAGCTAAGAGACAATGAATAGTCTTTTCAATTGACTATTCTTAATATTTCTGTACAATTCACAATCCTTAATAACCAAGGCCTCATATCTTTACCTCAGAGGAGGCAGCTAGCATTCCCCTGCTTTATAGATAGGAAAAATGACAACTTGAAAAAGAGGACTATGTAGCACTTTAAAAACTAACAAGATGGTTTATTAGGTGATGAGCTTTCGTGGGCCAGACACACCTTCCACTATTTGATCTGAGGAAGTGGGTCTGGCCCACGAAAGCTCATCACCTAATAAACCATCTTGTTAGTCTTTAAAGTGCTACATAGTCCTGTTTTTTGTTTCAGCTATACCAGACTAGCACGGCTACATTTCTATAACTTGAAAAAGGTCACTGAAGGCAGAGATGAGAACAGAATCCAAGTCTCCAGTCCAACAGTCTCCATTTGCTTGGCCAAAAAATACTCTTCTCAGATTGGCATTATATGGCAGAAGCTTACACTTCAGTTGGCCTAAAGACAAATTGAGGGCTTCATTTACCAGAGCTACAAAAGCACTATATTTACGATTTTTTACAGCCAACGCATGGGTATAGAATAGTGAATTACAAATATACATTTTAATTCACTAAATAATTTCCATAACATGGCACATGGAACTGCACAGATCTTGGCAAAGCCTGGAGAAGCCTCTGTTTGATTGCATCTCTCAAGACAAGGCAGGTTTACTCTATGCAGTTGTGACAAGCTCCCCCCACGATGCTTTATGAAAGTGGTTTATGAACATAAATACCGTAAAATCCTGACTAAAATGTGCACCTATGCATAATGCGCACCTACCTTTTAAACATGAGAATTCCGGCATAAACTGAACTCCTATCTATAATGTGCACCCCGACTTTGCCGTATTTTGTCTTGCCTTTTTGTATTACCGGATAATCATGCGTGAGCGCATGAATATACAGTACGCAGCATTTCCATGCTCTCTTTGGGATGCCATGAGTTGTCGGTGATCTTACACGACTGCTGAAAAAGTTAAAGTTGTTAGCTATGCTGAGGCTCATGGCAAGAGAGCTGCCAGCCATGAATTTGATGGCATAGCAGAGTCTAACATTCGGCTTTGGAGACGGCAGAAAGAGCGCCTGCAAGTGCTGCCTCAGATGAAGATGGCCGAGTGAGGTAAAAGTGCTGCATATCCTGAGTTGGAGGCTAAGCTGGCTGAATGGATTGCTGAGCGTAGACAGCAAGGCAGTGGCGTTAGCATTGCGGAGGTTAGAATGAAGGCTTTGACCATTGCCAAAACGTGCGCTAACACAGCCGTGTTTAAAGCTTCACATGGCTGGGGCAATCGGTTCATGAATCGCCACGGCCTATCAGTCCGACGCCGAACAACTATCGCACAGAAGCTACCCATGGACTCAGACACCAAGGTACTACAGTTCCAAAAGTTTATCATAAAACTACGCAAGCAGCACTGCTACGACCTTTCATTAATTGGTAACGCAGATCAGACACCATTAAATTTCGATAATCCCTACAATAGAACGCTTGAAGTGAAAGGTAACCAAGACCATCTCCATTGCTACCCCAGGCCATGAAAAGTCTAGGTTTACTGTAATGCTTGCTTGCATGGCCGACGGAACGAAGCTGCCTCTTTATATTGTGTTCAAGCGCAAGACAATGCCAAAGAATGTTATATTCCCAAACACCATTCACGTGCGTGTTCACCCTAAAGGCTGGATTGACGAAGCTTTAATGGCTTGATTGGCTACAGATGGTTTGGGCGAAGTGGCCAGGTGGACTTATGAGAAAGCGGTCTCTAATAGTTTTGGATGCATTTCGGTGTCATCGTATGCCATCCATCAAGAAAAGGCTTCCGCAGGACAAAACAGACTTGGCAATTATTCCTGGTGGAATGACCAAAATGTTGCAGCTGCTTGACGTGACAGTTAACAAGCCAATGAAAGACGCACTACGCAGGAAATGGAACACCTGGTTGTTGGAAGGTAAACATACATTTTCTGCAGGTGGACATATGCAAACACCGACACTGCAAGATGTTACCCAGTGGATAGCGGATGTCTGGGTTGAACTTGAACCCGTTATCATAAGGAAGGGGTTTCTGAAATGCAGCATCTTAATGCTATGGTTGGCAGCGAGGATGATGCCCTGTGGATGGATCCGAGAGACGATGAATCGTCCGAGGGCGAATTACCGGTATGCGAAGATGACAATGATTTGTATTACCTGGATGAAGATGTCAAGGGCTATACCCTTGAAGATACTGCTCATCTGTTCAAGGAAGATTCTAACATATGTGAATTTGAGGGCTTCGAAGATGAGTAGAAGATCAATTAACACGGTATTTGCTTGTTTGCGCTGCAGTGTTGATTTCATTTCTTTAACTTACCTTTTTGAAACTGTGAATATAGTTGCTTGTCGATGCTAATAAAAATGAACTTAACCTCTGGTGTCCAGCGATTAATTAAGTGCCACGGAACCACCAAATGAAAACTTAAAAAAAAAACTCCTATGGATAACGTGAACCCTAACTTTGATGTTAAAAAAACAGGAAAAAAAGTGTGCACTATACTCGCGACTTTACGATATGCATAACTCAAGATGCTTTGGACAAAATACCTCATGCAGCCTATCAATTTTCATGTTATAATCTGCTGGATCTGTATATCTTATTTTGGTGCATGTATCATTTGTGTATGTAAAGTTAGAAATATGAATTATAAAACTGTTCATGGTTTTAAATGTGCAAATGAGAGCCATCAATGGTTCTATGGAAGCCTTAATGACTGAGTGATCAACTTAACTTGAGAACAGCCCTGTTTGTCCTTTAAGTTTAAGCAACGGTTGGTCCTAAGATGACATGTAACCATGCCACCTAGTACAGGGATACCAGTTTGACCAGGTAATGTTCCAGGGACAAGGGAATAGAGAAAAAAAAAGATTCCAACCAGGGAAAGTCAATAAAAACAATGGGAAGCTATCGGTCCCTTTGTCTTTGGCTGACGTAGCACACACAAAAGGAGGGCTAGAGACTCAAGTCAGAAAAAAGATCATCTTTGACTAGAAAGCATGCCTGAAACAAGAGCAGGTTTTAGGTAAGTTTGCAGTAAGCTTTAGTGTATTAGAACTAGCTATGTGATTTCCATCTATATTATTTTTAACAGTCACATCATCATGACACTCTGTGTCCCACAGCCCCTCCCCCTTCAGATCCCACCTCCTCCCTTCCTTCCCGCTGCTAACCCAGAAGGGGGATCGGGAACTCATGACTCCAAAGCAACAGCAGCACTGAAGGTAATCTGCTGCTGGTGAACTTCGAGGGTGGGGGAGGAGAAGAGGAGGAAAATTGTGGGGGGCAGAGGGACCAGCAGAGAGGCCCGCTATGGGGGACGGGGCTAAAATAGTTCTGGCGACGGAGGCGGGATGGCAGCAAGCCCTGTGGCAAGGGGCGGAGCCTATCCGTTGGAAGGGGGGGCCAGACTGGAGGACACTCCAGCCCCTGAACCAAGTTGGGAGGCACCCCAGCCCCTGAGGTGGGGCCGGGGCTGGAAACGTTCCTGGCAGCCGCCATGTAGCAGGCTGTTGGGAGTTTCAATTTGGGCCAGCGGCGCAGGGGGGAGGGGCTGGTGGCGAGGCCCGTGGTGAGGAGGACTGGAGTGGGGGTTCCCCCGGCCTCTGAACTGGGCCACCAGCCAGGGCTAGATGTCCCTCCGGCAACTGCCTACCCCATATGGGTTAGCAGCAGCCCATCAGGGTTAGTCCCTGGCCAGCCACTGTATAACCCTGCCCCCACTTTCTGACACTCCAGCAGCCAAACGAGAGCCGTGATCACCCGATATCTGCAGAGGTGCAGGTAAATATAGAGGTGGGGGTCTGCTAGGGACTAACTCTGCAGACTGGCTCCAGCATGCAGGCCGCAATTTGCCCACCCTTGAACTAACTTATGTCACGTAAGGGGCCAGTCTATTACAATGAACCATAATGTCCTTTCACGGAAGTCCCACTGCTTGATTTTACATTCAGGTTTAGGATTGTTGTGTGACTCAGGGTATCATAAACCCACTTGCCTATTCATTACCAATACATAAGATGTTGTTAGCACCAAGCACAAACATTACCCATCAACTCCTACAGAGTTTTCACTTCCAATAAGGTGTTAGCCAATAGTGTTGCAAAAGTAACCTTCCATATGCAACTGGAATGTAAACAGGTGCAACACTAACTTCCCCGGCCTGCAAACACACAGCTGGAGTAATTCAGCATGCTGCTACAGGTGAGAATGCTCTAATTGGCAATGAAAGGAAGAATCCGGTGAATTTCACTCTGAAGCTACTTGGGAAAGGTAGGAGTAGCATCAGAGACAGGCATTGGAGCTATTCTTTAGGAAGCGGCATTCAGAATCAAGGCTGGTGGACATAACTGAAAAGCCCACTTTCATTTCAACCTGGAATCCTGAGGGTGGGAAGAATAGCAAATACTGTTAATTAGGAGAGGGAGTAGGGACTACCCTTCCTCTCATCCTACTACAGCACTCCAGAGGAAGGGGGGGGGGACATCCAGAAGCCAAAAAAGGCTTTTTGGGGAAAGAGTCATATTTAATAAAACAGATATAAATACTGCCTGATATGAAATCTACCAGGCTGCCATCTCTGGACAACAGTAGAAAAGCTAGTACCCTCCCTATCCTTCATATCATGACAACTACATGCTCATGTGGCTCTTTTAGAGCAACCATGCAAGTACCACCAATAGGAACAAATCAGAAACCAAAACACCAACTCCATTGGCATCATAACCTCCAATTGACAATGGGAGGACAAAGTATTCTCAGATCTTAAATGGCACCCAGCATTTTTCTTCCTGTAAAGTGCACTCAGGAACCAGTGGGACAATATAACCTATAGATCAGCGGTTCTCAAACTTTATGGCCTGCGGCCCACACTGCTCAATGCAAACCTTTCCATGGCCCACCAGCCAGCCACCCATGATGACAATATGCCTTGACTTATGTCTAAATACTAAATAATTAATATTAGGCTTTCAGAGCATACAAATGTAAATATGTAGCTATAATATTAGGAACATATATAATTGGCAAGAAAGAAAATATTATTAACCAAAATCATTAAACAGATTAGACACTTTAACTTTATCATGTTAGTTTACCAAACTTCATTTTAAATAAAGTAAAATATTAATTTATGTTCAAAACAACAGGTTTCAACATTGTCTTTATTTATGGCAGGGATAAGGAACCTTTTTTGGGTCAAGGGTCAAGGTCACTGACCCATATAAAATTCAGTTGGGGGCCACACAAAAGTTAGATGCAAAAAACCAAAAACCAAATCCCCCACCCTCACTGTATCAGAGGCAGCCAGGTGGGGAACCAGGTAGGAGCTGGTGTGTGAGGGGAGCCAGTTTAAAAACCGGCTCCCCTCACAGACTGCCCTGCACGAGTTGGAACAATATGTGGAAGAAAATTGGCACAACCATATATACCAAAGCGATACAATCAAAAAAATGAACGCATGTGAAATTGACACTTTATGTATGGGTTTAAACAAAGACTCTATCTCACCCATTACAAAGATAGCTTCCCCAATTATGACCCCTAATGTCATTATCTCACTGAAACTTCCCCTATTATCACCCCTATGTCATTACCTCACAGACACTAACCTTCCCCCCTCACCCTCACTCTGCTCTAAAATTTGATTTGTCAATTTCACATGCGTTCATTTTTTTGATTGTATCACTTTGGTATATATGGTTGTGCCGATCTGAGAAAGTGGGTCTGGCCCACGAAAGCTCATCACCTAATAAACCATTTTGTTAGTCTTTAAAGTGCTACATAGTTCTGTCTTTTGTTTCAGCTAGACCAGACTAACACGGCTGCATCTCTATCACTATCCGTATCCCTGACTGAGACACCTCACTCCCCTCACACTCAAGCCCCACAGGGGGAGAGAGGGGCAGGGGAGGGAGGGAGATAGAGGTTCTGGGCTTCCCACAGGTCAAATTAACTCTTCTAGGGTCCCAGGATTAGTAGATTTTGTGAGCTCCCCTACGCTCTGGGGTTCAGTGTGTAGGAGGGAGCTGCCAAGGAGCTGGATAGAGATGGGTATGCAAGGTCTGGGTTCGAGGTGGGGTGCCAGAGTGGGTGAGGTCTGGATGGGAGGTTGGGTAGAAGAGTGAGCTGAGGGTGGAAGGTCTGGGCGGGAGTAGGTGTTAGCGCGAGGGCTGGCCAGGAGGGATGGTGCAGGGGTAGGGTGGGTATGTGTGAGGGCGATGGGGATGCAGGATTTTCCCAATCTCCCCACTCCCACTACCACTGGCTGTGATTCTGGCCAATGGGATCAGCGGGAAAAGCCTCCATGCAAGCGTTTTCCTGCGCCTGGAGCTGCTTCCTCCCCTGCCCCTCCTCCCCTCGCGAGCCAGATCTGGCCTGCAAGGTTTGGGGCTCCCTCCCTCTGCAGCAGGAAGCCAGCGCTGACGTCCAACCAAGCAGGAGGTGGGCATGGTGCATGGCTGAAGTGCCAATGTGTGCTCCTCGCTCCGGGGGACGAGGGCTGAACTCTGGGTCTGTGGCCCGTCTGCAAGGTGAACCACTGCTATAGAACGAAAGAAGCACTGACCTAGGGATGTTAAATATCAGTTAATTGAATAGTCAATTAACCTCATGAATTCTTAGTGGTTACTCGACTATTCTATAGTCCCTGGGGATGAGGCTGGCAGCCAGTGCGCTCTAGCCCCACTTCCAAGGAGCCCCTTGCCACTCTGCACTGCTGCCTCTGTATCAGAGGCAGCAGCACAGGGTACCAGGCGGGAGCAGCTGCGCAAGGGGAGCCAGTTTAAAAACCTATTCCCCTTGAGGACTGGCTGCCTGTTGTCCCATGCTGCTGCCTCTGATACAAAGGCAAGAGTACCTGTCCAGGGGGTGTCTGAGTTCCTGGACTCAGTGTGACCCAAAACATTTGCCGGGCTGCCGGCTCCTAATACACTTTAAATGCAGGGCCGCAGCAGGGATATGTCCCGGACCCAGACCAAGCCAGGACTAAGATGGGTTGCTGGCCAGCCTGCAAAACAATTAATTGGGGAGGAGGAGCGGAGGGAAATGGGTGTAGTCTGTAGCATTCGCAGATAAGCTTTCGCTCATTAAGCTAATTGACTACCCTACTACATCCCGACACTGATCATGCCAAGTCAGCCCTCAAGGCGAGAGAGGGGGAAAGGGAGCGGATGGGGATTCCGGTCTCAGCCCATCCAAGTCCCGCCCCGCTCACCCCCTTTCCCCCCGCACGGAGGCTGGAACCGGCCCCGCTCCCGCCGCGGGTTCATCCCGGGGCGCGATCCCCGCGGGGGGGGGGGGGGGGGGGGGGGGGGGGGGGGGGCCTCGGGTGGGGGGGGGGGTGGGGGGGGGGGGAATCCCCGCGGATCCCGGGAACGGCTCAGGGCGGCCCCAGGCAGACCCCTCCCCCCCCCAGGGCAAGGCGCGCGCGACCGCGGGGGGGGAGGGGTGAAACTAACGGCCCCACAGGGGCGGGGCGGGCCTCAGTGTCCCCCTGCCCCCGGATATGACCCCCCCCCCCAGCGGCGGCGGGGGGGGGCAGAAGCGCCACCGCCGGGGGGGAGGGGCGCCCGGCCAGGCCCCTCACTCACCGAGCGGAGCTGCAGCTCCAGGGCGCAGACCAGCGCCTTCCGCGGCATCGGGGGGGCTGCCCCAGGCCTGGCCGGAGCGGGGGGGGAGGGCGGCTCCGGGCCCGCACAGGATGCGCCGCTCGCTCGGCCCCGCCCGCAGGCACCGACGCCGTCGTCGTGGCAACCGGAACGTTTCCGGCCGCTGCCGTGTGACCCCAGAGCGGGGGGGCGGAGCTTAGGGGATGACGTCACTGCCCGGGGCAGGATCTGGCCGGGCGAACCCCCTCCCGCATGAACCGGGCCAGGCGCATGCGCGGCGGGATGGCGCCCCCTGGAGGGATCCAGGAGCAGTTGATAGATGCTCTATCCCCTCCCTGCACCCCACGCGCTATTTCTCCCTCCCACTGGTCGGCTCGCTCCCTCTCCCACGCTGCCCCTCCCCTGCAGGTACCCCACTGGGCCTGCACAGCCCCTCACCCCTGCAATCCCCACTGGGCCTGCACAGCCCCTCACCCCTGCAATCCCCACTGGGCCTGCACAGCCCCTCACCTCTGCAATCCCCACTGGGCCTGCACAGCCCCTCACCTCTGCAATCCCCACTGGGCCTGCACAGCCCCTCACCCCTGCAATCCCCACTGGGCCTGCACAGCCCCTCACCTCTGCAATCCCCACTCTGCACCCACACACCACCCCTCCCAAACCTGCACCCCACTGCTGTGCCCCCCGGCCTGCACGTGCAAGGGGTAGCACTAAGGAGGTCTGCTGCCCCTGTGCCGCTGCCGGGAGGAAGGGGGTAGCTGTCCTGGGGCTCAGCCATTTCAAAAGAGCAGCGCCTCCTGCTTTGCCCAGAGGCCTGGCAATTCTGTTGGCCCCCACCAAACTTTTAATTGGTAAACAGATGCCCTGCCACCTCCCCCTTTATAGGGACCAGTTACTCTTGCTGCATTTATCACCACCACTGGGTGAATTTGAACCAGAGACCTCAGTATAGAAGCTTGCCACTTAAGATGAAGCTTGCCCACTGACTTGCCACTTAATCTGAAGAGCTCCCTTGTTCTAATCTCTTGCTGTATGTGGTGTAAGTGCCAGTACATGCCACAGTAAACCACATTGGCTGGGTCTAGACTGGCAAGATTTTCCGCAAAAGCAATTGCTTTTGCGGAAAAACTTGCCAGCTGTCTACACTGGCCGCTTGATTTTGCGCAAAAGCACTGACGTTCTACTGTCCAAAATCAGTGCTTCTTGCGCAAATGCTTTGATGTTCCCGTTCAGGCAAAAGCGCTTTTCCAGAAATGCTTTTGCTCAAGAGGGCCAGTGCAGACAACTAAAACTGTTTTGCGCAAAAAAGCCCTGATGGTGAAAATGGCGATCGGGGCTTTCTTGCGCAAAACCGCATCTAGATTGGCATGGACGCTTTCCGCAAAAAGTGTTTTTGCGGAAAAGATGTCCGTGCCAATCTAGGTGCTCTTTTCCGCAAATGCTTTTAACGCAAAATCTTTTCTGTTAAAAGCATTTGCGGAAAATGATGCCAGTCTAGACGTAGCCATTAGGTGTGTGAGTTATACCCCCCACACACATACACACACCCTCATCTGCAACTACTCCCCTCCTGCCCTGAACCTAACCCATCCCCCCTCCAGCCCATGCTCACTTCCACAATCCCCTGCGTCACCAGCTCCTGCCCATTTAGGCAGTACTGGCTCTGTGCTCTCTGCACCCCTACCACGTCCATGATGACAGCTGCCCTCTTGGCTCACATTAGCCACTGAAGCAGGGACCGCCAGTGCTGAACACAGGAATTGCTGCAGTCGCAATGGACTCATCTCTTGCTGATGAGGCACAAAGTAGAACTCCACGCATGCTGACCAGTGGGTTGTGCACATGTAACTCACACACCTAGTGTTTTTCACTGTCCCATGCAGTGGCACTTAGATCACTTACTTTGAGAGCGAAAAACAAGGGCGCTCTACGACCTAGTCTGAAAGCCACTTGGCTTTTAGCTCAAGCTCTAGAGGCTCCTACACTAAACTCTAAAGGTCCCAGATTCAAATCCACATGGTGGCAGTTGCACCCTCAAACCCAATGTGACCCCACCTCCTCTTTCACAGCCACAGCCTCTTCCCTTGCCATATTCACCTCTACAAACTGACACAGGCAGTTCTAGACATAAATTACCCTCTACCACCTTCTGAATGGCTGATTAGAGGCATCTGCCTGATTTCAATAGGCATTCGTGTGATTAAAGCCCAAATAAGTGTCTGGGGAATTATAATCTGCCATGTATAAACTTCAGGATGCATGCAGCAATGAAATACTGTTTGTTTAGATAAATGAAATGCATTCAAATCAGCAGGGCCTGATGAGTTCGTCCTAGGGTACTTAAGAACTAGCTGAAAAGCTTGGAACCGTTAGCAGTTATCTTTGAGAACACCTGGAAATGGGTACCGATCCCAAAGACCGGAGACCCTTTCATAAGGGGACAAAAGACGACCCAAGGGTTGGCAGACCGGTCAGCCTAACTTAAAAACCTAGAACAATCCCAGAACAATTTATTAAACAATGTGTAATCAGCTAGAGAATAATACGGTTATAAGGAACAGTGAGAATGGTGTCAAAAATAATTTGTGCCAAACCAGACTACTTGCCTTCTTTGATAGGGTTGTTGAACTAATGGATGTGGGGGGAGGCAGTAAATGTTATTTATCTTTATTTTACTAGGGCTTTTGACACAGTCCGATGTGACAATCTCATAAGCAAACATGGAAAAGTTGGTTTAAATGAAATTATTGTATAAGTGGTTGCACAGTTAGTCTGAAGACTGTATCAGACAAGCAGTTACCAGTGGTTCTTTGTGAAATTAAGGGAGTGTATCTAGTGGTGTCCCACAGAGTCCCAGGTGAGGTTCTATTCACTGTTTCTGTAGTACCGTTAATGGCCCTCACTTTGCATGGCTAGATTAGTAAAATAGGCTTATGCTTTTTGTTTCTAAGTTCAAATACAGGAATGATACATAACACAAATAGAATATACACATTCAGCAGATTATACTTTTCAAATGGTATGTTACATGAAGTATTCTGCATAAAACATAATCCAGTTATAAGCATGTTTCCATAAAGAATATGGAGTGCAGGGTCACAACCTCTTCATCCCACTTAGCTGGACGCATGAGAGCCATTTGGATCTTTCAGCTATGGTCTGGTCCAAAGACTACCCAAGCAGCTCTGATAGATGGGCTTTTAGGGAGGGAAACTCCTCCATCAGTACAAACACATTTCGGGTACATCTACACTTCACACTTATTTCGGAAGAAGATATTCCGGAAGATATATTCCGAAATAGCTTAATTTGAAACAGAGTGTCCAAATTATAGGGAAGCCTCAAAATTAGTCCGAGACAGGTTCCCCTACTGTAGACATGCTATCTCAATTTAGAGTCCGAAGAAGCACTGGGGAGAAATTATTTAAAATGGCTCTGGGGAAGAGTTATTTTGAAATAGCTGCAGTGGAGCATCCACACTGCAGCTATTTCAAAATAGCTATTTCAGAACAGGAGTTATTCCTCGTGGAATGAGGTTTTCAGAAGTCGGAGTAAGGCGTCCATTATAATTTATTTTGAAATAACAGAATTGCTCTGTAGTCGCTCGCATTTTGTTATTTTGGAATACCGCTAGTTATTCTGAAATAATGGTGCAGTGTAGATGCACCCTAGCTGATTAGCAACATTGGTGATTAGAAATACAAGAAACACATGCTAGTTTCAAGAATTCAGGGGTTTAAAGAATATACACCTTCCCCTAGTATGAAAGTGCTTCTTCAACTTTAAATTCCTTTGAATTTTGCATCCATAAATCTTCTCTCAGCATTACTTCCACTCTGTTTTATGGAGGCAAATAAAGATGTCTGGGTGGCTGACTTGCATAATACTAATTTTCTGCACTCAGCTCCATTTAAATGGCCAGGAACCCAGCGCACCTTCTGCTGTTGCTTCCCTTATTTGGGTAATGTACAAAGAAAGTGAAAATCCTGGTAACAGGAAAGTAAATGGAAGGATTCCTCCTCCTGATGCTGCTTTCACTTCTGTCAGACAAGTCAGATCTACACTAGACCGGATGGCTCAGATTAAAGGACACAACTCCAGCTATGTACGATGTATCGCTGGAGTCAGCTTACCTTAAACCGAGCTTGACAGTGTCCCCACAACAGGAGGCTAATGGGAGCAATTGCTCCCATTGGCTTCCCTTCTTCTCACAAAAGAAGGAGTACTAGATGCCGGTAGGGGGTGCCCTCTGAGTTTGATTTAGCGAGTCTTAACTAGACTCGCTAAATCGAACTCCAGAAGATCAATCATAGCAGATGGGATCCTCCATGTAGCAAAGACAAGCCCTGAGAGTCAGAGAATCTGACAAAAGGATTGGAGTTATATGAATATAAGATGAACAGCAGGAAAATCACAACCCTATTGTTTTAAGTGAGAGCAGAAGTAGGCCTTAGCTCTGTAGTGGCAGGACATTTCTAGACTATTACTCCTGCTGATGGAATTTCATGGGGCTAGAAGTGTAGGGGTGGGGAAGGGAAGATATCACATACATAACACAACATTTCATATTGTGAAGATCAGTGTCTTGGAAGTACTCTGGATTAGAGAGAAAGTAGAAAGTTTAGATCAAAGAGCAATTCTTTGCCTTTGCCTTGATCCAATTATTTCCCATTCCATTTCATTCTTTTCTACTTTTAAAGCCTCTGTATTGACAGAGCAGCATAAAAGAGTCTTAACTTATCTACGAATTGGACCCCTTTCCTCTTGAGATCTGACAATAATTGCCCTAACAATAACCGTGGAGAGTTCAATGAAAACTTCAACTAAATGTCTAGTCCTGGAGGAGGGCAACAAAAAATGGCTAGGAAAGATTTCCATATGAAAAGAAAAAAAAGGTTAGGCCTCATTAAGAATACAAGGTAATATGAAAATTAAAAGGCAACCCGTTCAAAAGGAATTGAAAAAAGTGCTTTAGAAGGACATTGTTAACCCTTGGAACTCACTGCCACAATAAATTAGTGAGGCAAAATTTTTTCAAGGATTTGGAAAGCTAGATATTTATATCAACCATAGGAGGTCCTGCACCTGGAGTAGTGCCTGACTTTGCCCTCTATTCATACAATGCCTAGTCCCACAAAGCCCTGGGTCATGTTTCATATCTCATTTCTTTCTGAGAATAACCGTATACCCCAGACTAATACGGCTACATCTCTACCACGTATCTTTTACCGTAACTGAACCGTGATCTGTGCAAGTTTGTTTAGCAAGGGAGCTCCCAGAGAAAATGAATGTAAAATAATCTGGGCAAGTTGTGGAGTAAAGCAGAGATTCTACGAAATTCTAGTAGGTGTTTAGGGGAAAAAAAATGAATTGTGTTATCATAGACAACAACATGCCAGGGAAAGTAGACTGATAGAGCAGAGATGAGTTTGGAGGATGGAGATCACCTGTGGGAATCAGAAGACTTCACAAAAATGTATTTTCATATAATCTTGGTACTTTAAAGCAAGAAGAAAAAGTTCTCTACAGGTTAGTGTTCATTAATATCCATTGCTTTAGATTATGGTCACATGTTTTTAATTAACTCCAGCTCAGTTGCCACAAATTACATTTATCTTGGGCCTTCCTTACCTACAGGGACACAACCGGGCAAAGCTATGGGGCTCCAAAATCATCTTGCTGTACCTTAAAATCATTATAGGCAAAAGTCCATGTGGACTTTGTCACTCTCTTCATTCTATATCATGCACAGAGCCCTCCTTACCCATATGCAGAATATGCAGCTACGCAGGGCTTCTGAAAATTTGGGGCTCCACTAGCTCTCAATGTCCACACATCTGCCTCTTCCTAGCCCTGTTTTGGGACTCTGCTTCCTCCAGACAGGATCTAGTTAACTTAACAGGGAAAAAGCTGGCCAGAGCTATTAGCAGAATGTGGAACCTGTGGAAGAGCCATTCAAGTGGTAAGGAAGCCATTTAACAAGGGCATTCGCCACCCCCAGGTATAGACTGTCAGTTTCTGAATTTACTGTGTTAGCCTCCAAGACCTCAGTTTACAATTTATTTTTAAAATATTTCATTAGCGTGTTGATGAAGGTGATAAAATCGTGTCTCTAAAAGTTGTCCCATGCCCCCCCAACCCCGGCTGTCACATACAGTCTGCATGATTTCACTTCAGCAAGCTCATCATTACAGTGATGTTCCAGAGTGTAAAGAGTTTCTCCATTGAAATGAGCAGCCTAGGAGGGGAGAAGAAATAGATGGATCTATTTTAACAGTCTTTTGTTAGTTAACATTTATTCCAGCCCTCCAGCTTTTTGGCTTTGGCTGAAGTTAACTATAGCACACGTCTCAATGATTGTTCCCCAGAGACTCTCACCATGCAGTACATATACCAATAGTCATCAGTTAGGTGCTGGTTCAGAAAAGCATCCCTTAGGGTGCATCTACACTGCAGCATTTTTCTGGAAAAATGACGTTTATCTGGAAAAACAACACTTGCATCATGTCGAGGGGCGTGGCCCCCCTCGAGTGGGGTCCCACCATTAAAATACCCCTGCGGGTTCCCCTATCAGGGTCTGGGTGGCCCAATGGCCAGTGTTTGGTCTCAGACACACACACACACACGTCCGGGTCAATACTGCCCTGAGGCTCGGTCTCTGCAGTGCGCCCCTATTGAGGTAACTACGGCCCGGGGGCCTAATCCTGGCAGTGGTCCCCTGTTGGGGCAACTACGGGCCTGGGGCCTAGTCCTAGCAGTGCTCCCCTATTGGGGCAAATATGGCCCTGAGGCCTAGTCCTTATTAGGCTCCCCTCTTGGGGAGAATACAGCCCTGTGGCCTAGTCCATAGAAGGCTCCCCTCTTGGGGAGAATACGGCCCTGTGGCCTAGTCCATAGAAGGCTCCCCTCTTGGGGAGAATACGGCCCTGTAGCTTAGTCCATAGAAGGCTCCCCTCTTGGGGAGAATACGGCCCTGTAGCCTAGTCCATAGAAGGCCCCCCTCTTGGGGAGAATACGGCCCTGTAGCTTAGTCCATAGAAGGCTCCCCTCTTGGGGAGAATACGGCCCTGTAGCCTAGTCCATAGAAGGCCCCCCTCTTGGGGAGAATACGGCCCTGTAGCTTAGTCCATAGAAGGCTCCCCTCTTGGGGAGAATACAGCCCTGTAGCTTAGTCCATAGAAGGCTCCCCTCTTGGGGAGAATACGGCCCTGTAGCTTAGTCCCTAGGCTTCTGGGCTTTCCTTTATTCTGGGGCACTGCAGAGGAGGGGTAGGGGGACCCAGGCCCTTCCACTCCACTGGGTCCCAGCCCAGGGGCCTATTTGCTCAGCCGGGGGTTTCTCTCCTCAACCTGCCCAACACTCGGGGACTGCAATTCCCCACCCTGGGCTGCTTCCTAGCTCCTTGCAGCTCTCCGCTGAACTCTCCCCACCCTGTCATAGCGGCTGCAGCGTTGGTTCAGGCTGCGTGGGCTCTTCTAACTCGAGCTGGCTCTGCAGGTCCTTCCCCTTTCGCAGTCAGCCCCGAATGAGCTGTCTCAGGGCCTTTTATAGCGCTGCTCACCAGGGAGCATGCCCAGCGAAGCCATGGGGGAGGGGTGCTCTCAGCCAGCTGAGCCCCGCCCACAGGCTGATCTACAGTGTGGGGCCGGAGCGCCCCATCACACGTCCACACTGCCATTGAGTTCTTTCGACAGAAAGTTGAAAGAACGGAGGGGTTTTTCTGACAGCGGTAAACCTCATTCTACGAGGAAGAAGTCCTCGTGTGGACGTGGAAGAGGGAGTTCTTTCGAAAGAAGAGGCCTCCAGCACTCTGTGCAGACTAACCACAACTTAAATGCGAGATAGCATCCAGTCAATGTGGACGCTGTCTTTCGAAAAAGCACATCGCTTTTTCATTGTGCTTTTGCTGTGTGGATGCTCTCTTTCAATATAAGCTTTTCCGGAAGATCTCTTCTGGAAAAGCTTCGTCCGAAAGAAGCTTGCAGTCTAGACAAAGCCTCACTTATAAATTCAGCACTTAAGGGGGATATGATCGAGGTCTATAAAATCATGACTGGTGGGGAAAATGTGAAAAGGGAAATGTTATTTAGCCCTTCACATAAATATGAAAACTGGAGAAGAGGGGGTCACCAATGAAATTAATAAGGCAGCAGGTTTAGAACATACAGAAGGTGAGGGCGGAATTTCGGGAGGGCGTGGGTGGGCATCCGCCGTGCACTCCAAGATGCGGCTTGTTTTTCATCCCATTCCCCGGACACTAAGGGAGTGAGGAGGTGGTACTTGTATTCCGTGCATGCCTCTCGCACCTGGCTGAGGCGTGCCCTTATATTTAGCTGTAGCATCCTTTACCACAGACAGAACTCTTCTTCTGTCCCAGACTGTTCTCACAGCCAGTCCTTCCAGCTCCTCCTAGTTGAATCTGAGCCTTCCAGCTCTGGCATTCAGGGCCAAACTCAATCAGGGTTTCTCACAAGGCCCTTCTGCTCACTGGGCTCTCGCATTCAGGGTACGTCTACACAATAGCATGCACCTCAAAATAAGCTATGCAATTTGAGCTATTCCGGTGTCTTCCTTAATCTTCGTGCAATGGGGTTAACAGGAAGCCGGAATAAGAAGGCCGTCATTTCAAATGTATTTTGAAATAACAGGTGAGCTGTTAAGATGCACAGAATGCTAATTCGGGATAGCGGATTTTATCCTGAAATAGAGCCGCGGTGTAGACGTACCCATAGAGTCCTTCCTGCAGCAGCCTCTCTCACACCTGGCAATTTCCTGAGCTTGCACTCTTTGCAGCTTCCCGCTGCTTCTTAGAGGGAAGCACTTACTCTAAGCGAGCTGAGCTTCTTTAGTAATTAGAGTTGTCTAGCTCTAGGCCTTCCAGCTTTTCAGAGGCAAGCCAGCCTGTAGCAGTCTCCTGACTGTTTTGTTTTTCTCGGATGGCTCCTAGCAAAGTACTGATTTATCTGGTAAGTTCTGATGTGCCCATAACCACTGGCAGAACAGGCCAGTTATACTAATCAGTACTCTGTTGTACTAATCAGAATCTTTCCGTATGGACACTGGTCCATATTTATCCGTATTCATCCTGCATGTAATTCCAGTGAAGTCACCCCATCACAGCCATGAAGAGGACATGCCTTCCTTCTTCGTCATAAAATGAGCATATGAACAATGATTTTTTCACATCTAAAAGGTCACCTCTGCACCCTTTAGTCAGTTCAGAACAGGGGACACTTTTTCATATGTTATGTACAAGAAATTCAATCTTAATTCTCCTGTGTGGAGACACCGCACAAGTGAAGTTTCAGCCTGCAACAAAATTCTTCCGACCAAGTTATGAACCCCTGAAAATGGGAGTTTATCATGGGACTGCTGATAGACCCTTAACAACAGCCTCGTGAATGGAGCTGCTATAATTAATGATACTTCAGGAAGATTTATGGTCCTTAGACAGGGATAAAACAGAAATATCATTTCTCCTCTTTGCCTCCCATCATTTTATCCACTATGAAATTTTATGGGAAATAAGTCAAATGAAAAATGTAAGCTCTTAATCTTTTCCAAGAGTCCTGTCTCTCACTTGATGAACACTTTTGTAGAATAAATTAGGGGGCTTTATTTCTCATGTATGTACCGCATTATATTTGAAAAAGCAAAGAAAAGGCCATTGTCAGACTGGTGAAGTGACTCCAGACGATTGCGGTTGAAGAACTTGAAAATAGAATTTCATTATTGTCCCATCCCAATGCCAGTTATCCTGATTCTGCAGTGACTAGATGTAAATGGTTGGGGATGGTATAAATGGTTGTTGTTCTGTTAGCACATAAAGTGCTGGATAGTAGAGTACTTTTAGGACTTATGCACAGTGAGCAGTCATGTTTCTGCCCAGAGCATCAATAGCTAAGTGGCCAGTCAGGGAAACGATGAAAGGTGACTTGTTGACAAAATACAGATTGAATCTCTGTGGTCCGGGACTCTCTGATCTGGCAACATCCATGATGCTACCGGATGTTGCCAGACCACAGGTAGCCAATCAGAGCCGATCTTAGGGGCGGGCGAGCCGGGTGGTCACCTGGGGCCTCCATTTTCAAGAGGCCACCAACAGAGCCGGTCTTAGGCCCAACCTCCCAAATCCTCCCCCCAGGTTTCCCTGGTTACTCCCCAACCCCTTTTTGCTCGACAAATTTTCCCCACTTTTTTTTTTTTTTTTGACTTGACAAATTTTGGTCCGGTACTTTTCTTGAAACCATCTGGCAACCCTACGGAAGAGACGGGCAACCCCCCGGGGCTGCCAGTTGGTGAGAACCGGCCCTGTTGTCAGTGAGTGGGAGCTCACCCAATCTGGCAGCAGGCAGCCTGCAGGGGCAGTAGCCTGGGGACAGGGAGCAGGACCAGCTGGGGAGTTCTGCCCGCCAGGAGTGGAGCTTTGTGGGCCAGGAGCAGAGATCTGCTGATGGCAGGTAGGGAACCTCTGTGGCCAGGGACAGGGAGCAAAACTCCACTAGCTGGGTGTGGAGCTGCCGCCGGGAGGGGCAGGAAGCCCTGGTGACTGGCAGAGGGATTCCGTGTGGCTGGGAGCAGTGCTGTGGGGGGCAGAGAACTCCTGAGACTGGGGACATGAGCCACCGCCGGCTGAGGGGAGGGAATGTCATCAGCCGGAAGTGGAGATCTCCCTGCCGGGGGCAGAGTAGCTGGCTTTTAGCTTGTGCAGTAGAGGCTCGTGGCTTTAGCCCCTAAGGTCCCACGTTCACTCCCACATGCCTACGGCCTTACACTAGGAAGAATTGAGGAGTTACTAAAAGTTTTTTTTAATCTAGTGGAGAAAGGCATGAATTAGAACCAAGAGTGGGACGCTGAAGCCAGCTCAATTCCGATGAGAAAAAGGCAGACCTTTCTAACAGGGAAGGGTTTAAATAATGGAACAAACTCCCAACAGAAGCAGCGGGTTTTCCGTTCCATAGATTCTGAGATCAGAAGGGACCTTTGTGATCATCTAATCTGATCCTCCTGCATGACTCAAGCCAGAAAGCTGCCCTGCAATAATTCCTACTTTTTAGAAAATCAAGCAGTCTTGATTTAACGGTGAATGACGGAGAACCCACCACAACCTTTGGTAAATTGTTCCGATGGTTAATTACTCTCACCAGTCTGAGTTTGTCTAGGTTCAACTTCTAACCATTGGATCATGTTGTCCTGATGTCTTCAAAGCAGTGGATGCCTTTTTGGAAGATACATTTTAGTCCAACACAAGTTGTACTTTAATCAGACAAGTTATTGAGCTGAATACAGGAGTATCTGGGGGAAATTTAATGACCTGTGATATATAGGAAATCAGACTGGATGATCTAATGGTCCCTTCTGGCCTTAAACACTATGAATCTATGAAGTACATTAATAAAATGCAGAAATAAAAGACAGTATTGTGCAAAGGCTAATGCGGGGGAGAGGGGGAGGAGCGGGGAGCATGTGTGCTCATATTCAAGAGAATTTTTGTTCTGTTCCTGAGTTCTTGTGACTGATCTTGGGGAAGTCACTTAACATCTATGTGCCTCGATGTTCATCTAATTCACATGGTACCTTGTGACTTACTTTTTAAAATGCCAGCGTTTTACACTGTATCTATTTCGGGAGTTTGTAGTGCTACGCATCACGTCCCATCTGAGCAACTCATTAGCTAATGTAGAGTTCTGAAATTGTTGGTTGACTCTCAAAATTGCCTCTCTCCAACAGGAACAAAGAGCCCTTTTTACAAGAATGCCGTATTTTCAATGGAATTCACGCCGCAAAGCAGGACATTCCCTCATGGAAGAGAATGATTTTAAAGGGCTAGTGCTGTGGCATATGCGGTTATTGGTGCTTTTGCTACCAAGCACCGTAAAATCATTCACGGCATCAGGCAGGAGTGGAGGTGAGATCATGGAACTGCTTGCATGGAAAGAGAGAGGAAAATGGAACAAAATGAGAAAGAGAAGAACTGAAATCCAAAAAGAAATGCAATTGTCAGTTAACGTTTCTGGCAAGCTGCAGCAAAGAGAGGAGTGTGGTGGGAAGGTGAGTAAGGATTTGTGTTAATCACAGGCTAAAGGAAGAAGGGACGCTTTAAAATGAGCTTTAAAAAAGTCTCCTAGGAGCCTGAAGAGGAGAATTCCAGATCAGCACAAGTGTAGAGGTGACAATAAAATATCAGAGGGAAGCAGACTACAGGGAGACACCTTGTGGTCTGTGCATTCAGATTAACATTACCAGCTCTGTCTATATGACATATAGAAAGTCACAATTCCTCCAGTTTGTAATGTACTCTGGGGATATTAATATTTCCCCACCTTTGAACATCGCATAAAGCTTATCCACCTTTGCAAAGCACTAGCATGAACTTACGTGCAAAATATAATTACCACTAAAATCTATTTTTAATTTCTGCTAATTGCAACATCAAAGAAAACCTGCCTTAACACAGAGCTTGTTTTGGTTTGTTTTTTTTAATGTGGATTGCTGATTAAATGTTGGCGCACTAGAAAAAGAATCAATATGAAAAATAGTTACTTCCCACTGTTTGCGATCTCTCAAACTGAACATTTTGGTTTAAAAATACTAATACTCACTAGAACGCATTGAAGATTAATCACTGCCCAAATACATTTGTAATCAACCTTCTCTTTTCCAGCCCTCCCCTGGTCCATGAAATCATTTTCAATCAATAAACCTTTAAGAGCTCAGTTCAGCCCTCAGTTGCAGCAGAATAAACAAGGACCAATTCTACTAACTTAACAGGCATTCATTCTGTTCTGGCATTGGGGTCACGAGGCACGAGCAGGCTGTAACTGGAATGTAAGTGGTTCATAATACTTTGGTGACCTCTCGTTGCACACTGGCCAATATCAGTTTGTGAGCAGAATTTGACCTGGTACGAGTTACCTGCTTGAACTTAATTTAAACCCCAAACAAACTGGCTTGTTTTGTTTGGGAGAATAGGGAGAGTATTAGGCAAGAAAGAGGGGGAAATGTGTGAAATGGTCTTATTTTGTCTACAGGCAGGTCCAATTCTTTTTTTCTTTTGAGCAATCAAAGTTACACAAAACCTTCTGAAAACGAGGTTTGATGAGGGCAACGCCTACACAGCTGTAACAGCCACTTCGCAAATGGGCTCCTGCTTATGAGCCACAAGAATAATTTGGCTAAATGTGCCGACTTTTGCAGTTTTCCCCTCTTTTGTTGAAACTAATGAGTCACGATTAGAGTAATGCTTTTCTGTGACTCCAAAACCATTTTGCTTAATGAGGTACTAAGTCTTTATAATTAGGCCCAGAAGGGAACTGGGACGTGGCCCCTTAAGAGCAATAATTATTTAGGTTATTTATGGTAATAAAAAATTGAAAATAGGAATTCTTCCTCAGAATGTGACTATTTATTCTTTTACATATTGCCTAAGAGGCAATTACCCTATTAAGGCAACGTTTTGTTGCTAAAGACATTAATTGAAATGTAAATTAAATGTAAATCGACTAATTAAATTGATATGTAATGAACTTGTCATGCAGGCCTCTGAGATCAGATGCATTCTGCTAATAAACAAGTATTACAGAAGCACAATTGCCCCAGAAGAGGTAAGGTTTTTGAAGAGCTGCCTTTATGTCCCCCCCCATGCTCAAAGCGTTAAATTTCATTGTTCGAGTCCGCAGCGCGATGGTAATACAAATGGCATTGTCAGTTCCCAGATTCAGTCTCTCTCCACTGTGCCCAAGACCAGTTTAGTTGCACCTCAAGAGAGGTTTCCTGAATAAGAGGGCCCCAAACACCAGCTGGGTCCTTTCTGTCTCATACATGATCACCAGAGGTTCCCATAAACATCCTTATGGCCACTACGTTGTCCTCCTTCAAGTGGGTCCTTACATCTAGGCTACGTCTACACTGGCATCCCTTCCGGTAAAGGGATGCTAATGTAGCACGTTGGAATAGGAATAAGTAGGAATAAGAGATCCTCCGGAAAAGGCTTTATTTTCGGAGAATAACGTCTAGACTGGCGCTTTTCTCCGGCTTTTCCCCAAGCTGGAAAAAAGCGGCAGCCATGTTAATGCAAATGCCGCGGGGGATATTTAAATCCCCTGCGGATTTGCCTATTCCAAAGTCTACATTAGCATCCCTTTTCCGGAAAGGGGTGCCAATGTAGACACAGCCCTAAGCTCTGCCATCATGTTGATAAACTGTTCCACAACAGCGAGGCAGCTAGGGTGCTGTGCCCACTGTTCTTACCCTTATAACAGTCCCACTCTTCTCTTTCCCCAAAGGTTGGTTGCACCTATTTCTCTCTCATCTCATACAGAGTTTGTCAGCTCTTTGGGGCAGAAGCCATCTTTCTGTGGGGGGGGGGGGTTGCAGAGTCTATGCTCCAGGCAGGCCCTGCAGTGCAATACCAATAAAAATGACCACAAAGATCCCTGGGATCAGAAAGGGGCCAGCAACTGTGTTCATGCTGCCCGAGGCAGAAGAGCATCTGGTTAACACTGGTGGTGGGAGCATGAGCTGGAGTAACCTCTTGCTTTTCTCAGAAAAGAAAGCAGGCAAGGTTAAAGGCACACAGATTAGCCTGTCCAAAGGCAGCATTTGACCCAGATAGGATGAGGTTGCAGGATTCCAGGTGTAAAGGAAAACCTCGGCTCTCCTGCCTTTCGGTGTTGATTTTGTGACCTGTAGACGAACGTCTCACACAAAGACATGTCCTTGTGCTGAGCCTCCTTCCACAAATAGCAGCTGAGCCCCTCACATTTGAATAAATAGAAACCACTCACCCAGCTGGGTGCCAGAAAGCAAACAGAGAGGGGCCTAGACATGACAGAACCAAGGTCTGACTTTGAATTTGGGAGATGTTTGCCAAGAGCTTTCCCCAGAACACACCCGGCTACAGTCGCACCTTGACATTTAAGCCGCCTTGTTCTGCACTGACTAACTGCCGCTCCATGCATAATTTACTCCACCCTGGTGTCCTTTGTGGGCCGGGGTATTTAATGAACATGTCAACTATGGTTTCTTTTCAACTTTAATACAGCATCTTGACTCTTATTATTGAAAAACACGCCAGTCTGAAGTTTACAGAGCAATTAAGGACCCTCCTGGGGACCCCACTGCACAGAGAGTGTCAGCGTATGTAGATGAGAAATTGTGAAGATTCTCCCTCCGGCTGAAGATCTCCCAGTCAAATTTCAGAGATCATCAAGTATTCATATTTCAGTGGGCTTTATGGCATACACAACATACCAGTGTAATTAAACGACAATGCGCCTCATCTAATAAACTTTTGGATCTAGCTAGGCTTCTATTAATTTCTTTTAATTAGCTACTATCAAGAAATAATATGAACATCAGTCTGAAGCGGCCTCTTTGCTGCTTGAAAACATGCGCGCTGGGAAGAGCTTTCTGTTCTAATCTGGGTTGTTGTACCCCGTGTAGCGCTGTGGTAGGAGAGGGCTTCACGGCCGAGAAAGAAACTGACAAAGTGAAGAGTCTCTCTTTAATTCCTCCTGTCTGGGCAAGAGGGAGTCATTGATAGTTGTGTATTACCATCTTATGGAAAACACAAGCTGCGGGAGGGGGGGGGGGGTGTTCACATTTAGAATGGACATGGGACGCTTTCTCTGATTCCCAGCTTTGATGAGTCCTGTCATGGATCATTCCCTTGACATCCACCAGCAGAGGAGAAGGAACCTAGGGTGACCAAATGTCCCTATTTGATAGGGACAGTTCCACTACTTGGGGCATTGTCTTAGATAGGTGTTTATTACTCCCAGCGTCCTGTCCTGATTTTTCATGCTTGCTGTCTGATCACCCTAGAAGAGTGGTTCTTAACCTTATTGCAGCCTGTACCCCTTTGGTTCTCAAAACATGTTCTCGCACCCCTTATTAAAAATCATTGCAGTAGATCAGTTCTTTAAACCTAAGATGTATCATAAAAATCTGTCAAGTATCAGAGGGGTAGCCATGTTAGTCTGAATCTGCAAAAGCGGCGAGGAGTCCTGTGGCACCTTATAGACTAACTGAAGTGTAGGAGCATAAGCTTTCGTAACTGAAGTGTAGGAGCATAAGCTTTCGTAACTGAAGTGTAGGAGCATAAGCTTTCGTAACTGAAATTTATACCTGCCTCTGGAAATTTCCACTACATGCATCTGATGAAGTGGGTCTTTGCCCACGAAAGCTTATGCTCCTACACTTCAGTTAGTCTATAAGGTGCCACAGGACTCCTCGCTGCTTTCATAAAAATCTGGCATGTCTCACACCCCCAGAAAGGACATCTCGCACCCCCAGCGGGTGCATGCACCCCAGGTTAACAGCCACGGCCCTAGAAGAACCATTCTCCAAAAGAACACCGGGTGTGCCATTTAAGGGTTGGGGCACAGTCCTGCATGGTGCTAGCTGTCTTTCTCTGGTATCTACTTAGCCTCCATCACTGCCCTGAGCACCTTCCACTCTTCACAAGACCCTGTGAAGTGGGCACGCTATCCCATTTTAGAGAGGACGGACAGGTTCTGAAAGTTAG
Organism: Pelodiscus sinensis; assembly: GCF_052426305.1. NCBI lineage: Eukaryota > Metazoa > Chordata > Testudines > Trionychidae > Pelodiscus > Pelodiscus sinensis. Next base: position 8,025,844 of record NC_143060.1, read on the forward strand.
ATTCCTAAAGCTTTTCAAAAGGATCTAGTGCCTCACTGCCGACGAGAATTAAGTGTATTTGAAAATCCTACTCAGCATCTATCTGCATCTCCAGTCACTTAAACACACTTAAAATTCAGGCTCCAAGGGTACGTCTACACAGTAGTGCGTACCTCGAAATAAGCTACGCATTTTAAGCTATGCAAATTGTGTAGCTTATTTCAAAATAGCTTATTTCTAAATGTGGTGCTTGTCTACACAGCGCTAATTTTGAAATAAATCTCTATTCTGGTGTCTTCCTTAATCTTCGTGCAACAAGGTTTGTAGAAAGCCGGAATAAGAAGCCTGTTATTTTGATTATATTTTGAAATAACGGGTGTGCTGTTAAGATGCACAGAATGCTATTTTGGGATAAAGGACGTTATCCTGAAATAGCGCCGCTGTGTAGGCATACGCTCAGTGACTTGACCAGGGGCTACACAGGGAGTCTATGGCAGAGAAAAGAATGGAAAGCAGGCTTTTCAGGACTCCGTACCCTACCCCACTGGCCCATCCTTGTTCATTTCATTTAAGCATGGGACTTCAATGGACTCCTCACATAATTAAATGCTTTGCTGTATCTGGATATTATTCAGCAAGGATTGGATCCTTGACGATCAGAACCACAACCCAGAGTCAAAATTCTGTGTCAGCCCATGTAGCCACGAGCACCCCGGAACTATGCATTCTCATCAGCTGGTATTCCATGGCAGATGGGCAGCCGCACATTGTGTGACATTGACTAGGTCTAGCCAATTACTTGACTACACTCTCAATTCAGGATTAAAATTATTCACGCCACCGCCTAGCCAGGCACAGTCAGGTTATTAGCCAAAGGCTAATCAGAACATGAAAAGGGAGCAGCAATATCAGGAAGCAATCTTGCGGTGTTCACCTTACGTAGAAGGTTTGCTTCAAAAACATGCATCCAAGACTACTCCCATTTATAGCACCCCGGATTACAAGTCAGAGAGCACTCTTCGGTCCTCCACCTGGCTGTACCTGTTTTCCCATGCCATGCTGTGTACCTTTCATTATGATTTTGAATATCACATTCCAGGTGTCAGGTGGGTTAGAGCCGTCACCCTGGACCCCAGGGCCTGGTACCTCACCTCAGGTCATCACCCTCCACACGCACATTCCACCATGCCATGCGAGGGTGGTACACCTGCCTCTTTTTGGTGAATGGGCCATTTGTTCATTTGCTCTTGCCAATTGATCAGCTGGCAAGAGGAAACAAGACACGTGCCCATTTTTGTCACCAAAAAAAAAAAAGTCTGGACAGCCAGGACAGAGCTAAACAAAGGGACCGTCCTGGCCAAAACAGGGCCTATAGTCACTCTACCTCCAGGTAGGTGGGTCTTGGCGTACCCTGGTCTAGCTGATTACACCACTCTGGAGAGACCAGAGGGATTCTTCACCCCAACACTGGACTGGCTACTAGCTCCATCTGGCAGAGACAGTCACTTCCAAGCAGGGCCGGTGTGTGTGGCTGGGGGGCAGAGTGTGGGGAGTGGGTCTTTTGGAGGATTGTGGGGTGGGTGCAGGTCTGTGAGGGAGATTTGTGTGTCTGGAATGCTAGGCAGTGTGGGCGGGGGGGGGCTCTAAGTGGGGTGCTGTGTAGTTGTGGGACTGAGGGAGGATGGGGGAGATCTGTGTGTGTTGGGGTGGTAGGGAGTGGGGGTTCTGTGAGGGGTACCGGGCAGAAGCGATGGTGCGCAGGATGCTGTGCATTTGGGGCGGAGGATCTGCGGGACAAGGGACGCTGCCCTGAAGGAGCTGGGGGGGACGGGTTGGATATCATGTGGCACGGCACTGCCCCACTCACAACGTGAAGCGGCCGTGCTGGCAGCACAGGGCCGGGCAGGTCAGTGTGCTTCTGGCGACTGCTGGTGTGTACACAGTGCCCTTGCCCTGAGATGCCGCTCTGCCATGCCCCATTGACACTGGCCAGCCTTTAATTCCGGGGACCAACCTCTTCCAGCCATGTTCCACCTACCCCATGTGGGCCCACAAATCTGTTTGGCTCCGGGCCTACCAAAGGTTAACCCGGCCTTTGCTCTGCCTGCTCCCCACAAGACAAGTCAAAACACATGGGTCAGCAATGCAACACGGGAGTGTCAAAGACCCCTTCCTCCCCCAGAATGAGCAGAGCGGGGTTGGGTGCTGGAGTGCCCATTTCTCTAGCCTTGCGGGGGCCTCCGGGTACAGGCCCATAGGCCCAGTGTCTGATCCGCCGCTAGCCGGGTCCATATCCACCACTTGACCTCTCTGTGCCTCCTTCTGCCTGCCTGAGAATGAAGGGCAACATTCACGTACCTATCTAGCTGTAGCAAAGCTTGTGGCAAGAGCTTTAATCAGGGATTGCGCAGAGCGTCCAACGCACGGGCTGAGGCTTTCAGAGCTGCGGATGGGAGCTAAATGCTGAATCCCTCCCCCCGTGAATGGGAAATGGGCATCCGAAGCACCTGGGTAGCTTTGCATCAGCGGCAAGGTGCTCCCCAAGTGCTGAGCAGTCATGATTTATTAACAGCATTACGGATAACGTACTTCATTTGCATGCTGGTCACGCTGGATAGGCTTGGAGGAGCAGCCGTCGTCGTACTCAATAACTGGAAAAGCAGACCTTTGGTTTGAGCTGTACAAGCTTGTGCACACACACACACACAGGTTCTCTCTCTCTCTCTCACACACACACACACACACAGGTTCTCTCTCTCTCTCTCTCTCTCTCTCTCTCTCTCTCTCTCTCTCTCACACACACACACACACACACACACACACACACACAGGTTCTCTCTCTCTCACACACACACAGGTTCTCTCTCTCTCACACACACACACACACAGGTTCTCTCTCTCACACACACACAGGTTATCTCTCTCTCTCTCTCTCACACACACACACACAGGTTCTCTCTCTCTCTCTCACACACACACAGGTTCTCTCTCTCTCTTTCACAGACACACACACACACACACACATTCTCTCTCTCTCTCTCTCACACACACACACACAGGTTCTCTCTCTCTCTCTCTCTCTCTCACACACACACACACACACACACACACACACACACACACACACACACACACACACACAGGAATTGGTCCTGCCTAGAGCAGGGGGCTGGACTTGATGACCTTCTGAGGTCTCTTCCAGTTCTATGATTCTATGATTCTCTCTCTCTCTCACACACACACACACACTCACACACACACACACACAGGTTCTCTCTGTCTCTCTCTCTCTCTCACACACACACACACACACACACACACACACACACACAGGTTCTCTCTCTCTCACACACACACAGGTTCTCTCTCTCTCTCTCTCACACACACACACACACACACACACAGGTTCTCTCTCTCTCACACACACACAGGTTCTCTCTCTCTCTCTCACACACACACACACAGGTTCTCTCTCTCTCTCTCTCTCACATACACACACACACACACACACACACAAACACACACACACAGGTTCTCTCTCTCTCTCTCTCACACACACACACACACACACACACACACACACACACACACAGGCACACAGCCACACACTTGCATCAATGCCAAGTGACACCGTTTCCTCACGGACTTCCTGAATGCCAGTGGCAAGTGATATTTCTGCAAAAACCTGAAGAGAGCCTCGTGTGACATCCAAGCTAGATTTACATTGGTGGAATTGGGAGCAGGATTTGGACTCTCTTTTTAACTCCACTTCAACAGAAAAGTCTCAGAGGGGTAGCTGTGTGAGTCTGTATCTGCACAAACAAAAAGGAGGAGTCTCGTGGTGCTTTAGTGTCTAAGAGATTGCTTAGGGCCCACGCTTTTGTTGGTAAAATCCACTTTCTGATGAAGTGGGGTTTACCCATGAAAGCTTATGCTCTAATAAATCTGTTGGTTTCTAAGGTGCCGCGGGACTTCTTCAGCCCATACGAAGGGATGACTACCTCTGGAAGCAAAAGAATACTTGATCTCCATCGCTTCTTCAAGCCCGAGCCCCTCCTGCGAAGACACATGCCTGGCCTTTCTGATAGTAGTTGTGTGATGGAGAAGCCTATCCACTAGGAACCGGAGTGGATCCTGGCAGCTGCTAAAGCTGGATTTCCAGTCTCCACAGACTTAGGCTGACTCTAAAGGACCTTATGGTGAAGCCTACAACCTCGTTCCCAAATCCCTGAGTCCTCCCTGTCCTGAAAGCTCTTTCGGGCTCAAAATTAGTTCCATTGACATGCATCTGACAAAGTGGATCTTTGCCCACGAAAGCTTGTGCTCCAATAAATCTGTTAGTCTATAAGGTGCCACAGGACTTCTCGTTGTTTATGAAGTTCCATTGAAGACAGTCGAAATGTTGCTAGGGGTTCAGATTTCAGCTGGGCTTTCTCTGTTGACCCCTTTGGTAGTTGAATATACTGCCGCTGCTTCCTTTTATAAGAATGTGTCCATGTTTTAGGCTAGCCCACAAGAACTGGATCTGAGCAGAATGTTTCCAGGTAAAAACAGCTGATAAAATAAATGCAATCCAGCTGCCTGTATCTATGATCATCATCCCAAAAGCCATTCAGCTTCTTAATTCTGTTTGTCCCACATCATATCTTGGGGCACCTATTTTCCAGACTGAATTGCAACATAGAGTCGTGTTCGGTGGGTTTAGCCAAAGCATGTCGAGCTGGAGGCGGTAGCATTATCTGTAACAAATTAACTCCTCCCATTTACCTTCTTGCTTTGCTATTTTATGTTAGGCTCACAGAGTCTTAATACCTGGAAAAGTGCCAATAATCTCATTTGAAAGGAAATGGCGGTGCGAGGTGAGGGAGTTTGTCATTTCTCTCCGTCAGTTTTGCAAATGTATTTCGGAGAGAGAACCAACCCGAGGTGCTTGTTAATTTCACATCTTATCTTACTCTGATGGGAGTGCCTAGCTCAGAGAGAATTCATTCTCACTCAGAGAAGTCACTTTTGCCAGCCCCCCTAGACTAAGGGGAAGAATTACTTTTGGTAGGTTTCAATTCTTCCATCTCTCTCCTTACACAGAGATGAAATTTGAAGGCGAGGCCTAGATCCAAACATACATTGGATTTGCAAAAACTCTTTCAGTTGTAGTGGGCTGCCATGTTACTGAATATATTGCATGTCTGATTGTCAGGAGCGTCTCGAGGAGCGCTGCCGGCAACTGGCGCCCGAGGCGGAATGCGCGATCGGTGCCCCTGCCTCCATAGCCCTCAATGGCGCAACGTCATCATTGGGCACCGTGTTAAATGCGGTGCCCTAGGCAACTGCCAAGGTTGCCTACATCCACAGGCCACCCCTGCTGATTGTATATGTGTGTGTATACACATACACAGGGCTCGACAAATCATGTAATCTACTTGCCCGTGGCGAATAGATTACAAGCCGGCACAGCCGGCGCCACGCGATCTGCACATGCGCAACATGATCTGCGCACGCGCAGCTCACAGAACCGCACGGCTGGCGAGTGGGGCTCACCGCCGCTTGGCGAGCTCTGCACATACAGGATATATACCTACATAGATACGCATATACATTTATATGTACACAACTGCATGAGTTTAGGCTGATGAAATTATCATCATTAACTGACCCCATATATGAATGTCAGTGATATTAGTCTAAATCTAGAGTAACTCTAATGACTTCAGTGGATTCTTCAGGGGGTGGCTGAGTTAGTCTGTTACAGAAAAAAACAACAAATGGTCTGGTAGCACTTTATAGACTAACAAAACGTGTAGATGGTATCATGAGCTTTCATGGGCACAGCCCACTTCTTCAGCTGACTGGAGTTATGAGTTTAGGATGTGCACACCCAAAATAAATAGGAGAGGGGAAGGGGAGGGAAGAAAAAGGAAGCGGGGTGGGAGACAGAGAGCAGAGGGAATCAGTAAGTATCTGAAGACTGGGTAGTTAAAATGAAGCAGATAAGAATCAAAGTCAATGGATAGTATCCTTCCTGACATGGGAGTCCACACAAAGAGGTATTTGCACCTTCAATGGCTGTTAAGTTGGTAGTGTCCCAACCGACTTTCATCACGATTGAGTCCATTAGCATGTGGATTGAATTTGTGGATGAACTCTAATTCCAAGGCCTCCCTGTGGATCTGGCTTGTAGAACTGGTTTGCGACAAGACTGCCACTTGAAGATCTTTTAAAGAGTGATTTGGAAGACTGAAGTATTCCCCATTAGGTTTCTGTATGTTTCCTATACGTATATCTGATTTGTGTCCATTGATTCTTTCCCGCAGAGACTGTCCAGTTTGTCCAATATATATAGCAGTGGAGTTACTCCAGATTACAAATGATGCCAATGCATCTGTGCTTGAAATCTAACCCAGGATTGTTATTTCACTGCCATTTTAGCACCACAGGGGCTCCAAGATGATCATCCAAGGATCTGAGCTAAGCTCTGCATGAATTGTTATTCTCCTCCCGCCTCTGTTAAAGGAATACCCGAGTGAGTGTTCAGCTGCTGTGCTACCCAGTGCCCTCCAGTTGGACAGATTTTGCAAAGCGTTAACAGGATTAAGAATGCAAACCTTGATCCTGCAATTGATTGTGTACTGCAAATGCATGCACCAATACAAAATCAAAAATGGTCCATAAAGACTTCGTAGCTGGGAAAATGCAAAACCCCTGGCCAGAGCCCCGACACAGAGACAATTAAATAATCCCAACAAGAGGCAATTTTCTGATTGTGTCCATGAACCAGACCGTGAATAATAATGGGCTTGATTTACCAATGCAAAAGGTAATTAAGAAGGTACATTCTTAAACACGCAGCTCAGTCTTTAAAAGTTCTTGAGTTAAAAGCAGATATATACCAACTGTGATCCAAAGCTCTGAGCTTCATTTGCCTAGCACTAGTCATGGACATTTAGGAAAGTGGGCGTCACACACTACCACACAAGTCACCTCTCACACTAACCTTCAATGCTGCTAAAGCACAATCCCAACTATGCCTACCAAAGGATAGGATCTCAATCAGGGGATGCTGTCACATTACTGAGTTGGAGGGAAGCAGCCAGATCGCTGCTGCACCCGTAGGTGGGGGTGTTGGCCCCAGAAATTGGTAAAAAGGGAGCCATGTGGGGTATTGAATGGGAGCTTGTTGTTTTCTGATCCTGTGTACACTGTTTATGTGAGTATATAATGTCTGTGTATGTAGATCTGTAATCTGTGTAGAAGCTGAATATTTCTCTGAATGTGGTTAAGCATGGCTATGGACAGGCTGAGTAGCCAGGCCCTGTGGGACAATAGCACTTGATGGGCCAAAGACACACCCAAAGAATGAGCAGCCAGCAGGGAACACAGAGATTGGCCTCTGACCAGGTGACCTGCTGCATACCAGAAGAGGCCAGGAAGGAGTATAAAGAGGCCATGTGGTCGATGCCATTTTTGTTCTCAGCTCAGCACTTCATCCCAGAGGCAGCACTGCAGGGATTGAAGAGCCCGGAAGACCTGGGAACCCATCCTGATCGTAGGATGTGCAATAAGGACTTTTAACCAGCAGCTGCAACATCTCTGCTAGCGCCTGCATCGAGAACTGGGAGATTCGGTGCATGTAACGTACTGTACTTTAATAACCTTACTCTCAGGCTTTTCTTTCTTGTAATAATAAACCTTTAGATATAGATTCTAAAGGATTGGCCCAGCGTGATTTGTGGTAAGGTCCAAAGGGTAAATTGACCAGGGATCTGTGGCTGGTTTCTTGGAACCGGACAGGACTTGTTCGGGGTAGGTGGGATTGGGTGCTAGGACCCCCCACCTGTGTATAGGCCCGGGGCCATCTGGGGCACGGATATTGCTGGGGTGTCAGAGGGGTTTTGCTCGGGAGGCTTCAGGCAGGCAGCTGAAGCGCTCTGTGAGACTGGTTTGTGGCCTGTGTGGAGAGGTCGCCAGTCAGGGGGACTGTAAAGAGCCCCGGATTTGAGCAATTCGCTCTGAGCGGACGCCCTAAGCTGTGCCCAGACACGGCCCGGTCCGTCACAGTGGCGTAGTCGGCAGGATCCACAGATCTTGGTCAATTGAGCTTTGGGATCAGGACCCCACGCTGTCTAAATTTGATTTTTGGTGTTGAGAGTTTGGTTGATTAAAGAGCCGCTGCGATGAACCCGGAATTATATGAGAGTCTGAGCAAAAGTGCTCTGAAGGATTTGTGCTTGGGGAGAGGCATTGCCTTTAGGAAAAGGGCCTCTAAACTAGATCTGGTAGTGCTGTTATTAACCAGAGATGTGGATGAAAAGGAGCAGAAGCAAGCCAAGGAGGCTGCTGAAAGAAGGCGGAAGGCAGATGAAGAAATTGCTAAGAGAAAGCAGGAGATGGATCGGGAACTTGAGATGAGAAAAGCAGAACATGCAGAGAGAATGGCAGAGTATGCAGAGAGAAGGGCAGAGCATGCAAAGAAGATGGCCCTAGCCAGGGAGGAAAATGCTAGACTTGACCTCCAGCTTAAGAGACTAAAAGAACAAGAGAGACTGTATCCTCCTGAAGGTTCAATGTATAACTCTGTGGGTATGGGGTATGCTTATGATATGGCAGACGTATTTTACCCAGCTGATGTGAAAACCCAACCCCAAAGCATGTGTAAATGCAAACCTTTTGTGTTACCTGTAGCTAACAGGGAGGTTTGGGAAGAGGGTGCATGTGGGTATGAAAAGTTTCCTACAGCTGGTCAGTCTCCCTGTAACCAAGGGGAAAGTGTCTCTACATGTAAGCCTGTGGGTGAGGGCCCGTCTGATGCCTCAGAGGTGAGGCTGGAATCAGAACCAGGGCAGGAAGAGTCCAGAAGTCAGGGAAATGTTTCTCTGGGGCAGCCTGGAGTGGCTGGCCAAAGTGAAGTTTTAGTTGAGGAGTTGGTGGCTGGTGAGGTTTGTGGAATTGAACCTGCACAAGCTGAAAGTGATTTGTGTGAAGAAGCACAGTGGGTGCAAGCTGGCAATTTGGAGGGTGGAAGTAGCTATGGGGAAGGGAAGGAAGCTGTCCCAGTCGCTAGCTGTATGCCTGAGATTAGCCAGGGATGTTGGGACAAGGGAGAAGCAGTCTCTGGTGGTCTGGCTGTGTGTGGGGAAGAGTTTCTTCCTTTGTCTGAGGAAAGTGCCCCACAGCCTGTGAAGGCTGAGAGCAGTGGTGTTGTCCCAGAGTTGGGTCTGGATATGGCTAAGGCCCAGGAAGGGGGTGGCCCAAGGTTTGTGTCGGCTGGGGAGAGGGATGAGGTGACTCAGGTAGAGTCAGTCAGTGTTTTACCAGAACCCCAGAGACCAGACAGTGGTGACCCTGATGTTGTGCCTGATGCTGCTGTGTTGCTGGCAGAGGGGGGAGCGACTCTGTGGGAGCAGGGAAACCCCTTAGCCCGGGCACAAGGAGAGAATGAGGGTGTGTTAACTCTGGTGCCTAATGATGGTGTGGACGTTTACAGCCATCTAGAGAGCTGCACAGGGAGTGAAGATGCCTCTGACCCTGTCTCTTGTGAGTCTATCTATGTGCCTGAAAGGGGATTATCTGTGAATCCATCTGAGGGGCCAGAGATGACTCAGGGAGTAAGGGAATTGCAGGAGGAATTGGTTGGGGCTCAGCAGGGCAATGCTACTGCAGAGCCAGGGAAGGGTGAACTGCTGCTTAAGGAAGCTCATAGGGAGGAGAGTCCTGGCAGTGCTTGTGGCAAGCAGTTTGCTGTGACTGAGGGAGGTGACAGGGCCTTGCTGGGAGAAGGCATTCAGGAGAAAGCTCTGCCTGTAAAAGGCAGCAGCTTGGTGTGTGAGGCACTTGTTGCAGTGCCTGACAGACAGAACTTGTCTGTTAACAGTGACTCCACTGACTTGGGTTTAGGGAAACCCAGTGTGGATGGTGGTGGAGAAGTCTCGGAGGGACTGAGGGTTGTTCCAGATGAGGCAGGAACATCCAGAGAACTGGAGCAGGCTGCTAACCCAGTGACTGTGGGTGACCAGCTTGCTGGGAAGTCAGTGTGTGTGGGACAGGATTGTTCCCAGGTGAAGGAGGAGAGTGGGAAGTTAGTGTCTCAGATTCAGGAGAAGGGCTGGGTAGCTAAGTATGCAGAGCAGAACAGCTGTGTGGTCACTCTCCCTAGGATGCAGGAGATGGCAGTTACGCTCCCATCTCTGGACACTGTGGACACTCATACTCAATCAGGGAGTTTGATATCTGGTTCCATGTGGAAACAGAGGTTGGAGAGGGACAGAGGAGAGACTTGGGAGTCTACAGCTTACTGCTGTTACCCCACTGAGTGGGGGAAGGGGGAGAATTCCAGGGCCATTGTGAGCCAGGGAGTCACACCCAGCCAGCCCATTGTCTTGGTCAGGCCAGAGGTTTCAGGCCTGGAGCCCGGAGGACAAGGGGGAGGGGCAGGACTTGCTTTGGCCAAGAAGATTTGCAGTTTAAACCTGAAGGGCCAAAACTGCAATGGTGTGGGGCCAGAGAAGGGGCCTGACGGAGAATTTCAGTATACACCTGAGATAGGATTGTTCTTGTTACTGATGTTAATTCCTGTAACCAATGTATTATTGTTGCAGAGAATTGTAACGGTATACAGTGTGCATGAGCTTATGAAAATACCATGTAATCTGTCTGGAGATGTACCAAACGACAGACGGTATGTAGGGGGACATTGTGATGTTGCTATTTCGTGGTTAACACTTGTGACTGGTCGTGGAACTTCTTACAGGACAAAAAGGGTTCCAGCCAGAAGGTCCTGTGTAAGAAGGGAAACTGAGGCACACCACCATTTTGTTGGGGGAGGCCTGTGATGCCCTCAGTGATGTTACTGGCATCACTTCCTGCATCAATTTTGCGTTGGGGGTGTCACATTACTGAGTTGGAGGGAAGCAGCCAGATCGCTGCTGCACCCGTAGGTGGGGGTGTTGGCCCCAGAAATTGGTAAAAAGGGAGCCATGTGGGGTATTGAATGGGAGCTTGTTGTTTTCTGATCCTGTGTACACTGTTTATGTGAGTATATAATGTCTGTGTATGTAGATCTGTAATCTGTGTAGAAGCTGAATATTTCTCTGAATGTGGTTAAGCATGGCTATGGACAGGCTGAGTAGCCAGGCCCTGTGGGACAATAGCACTTGATGGGCCAAAGACACACCCAAAGAATGAGCAGCCAGCAGGGAACACAGAGATTGGCCTCTGACCAGGTGACCTGCTGCATACCAGAAGAGGCCAGGAAGGAGTATAAAGAGGCCATGTGGTCGATGCCATTTTTGTTCTCAGCTCAGCACTTCATCCCAGAGGCAGCACTGCAGGGATTGAAGAGCCCGGAAGACCTGGGAACCCATCCTGATCGTAGGATGTGCAATAAGGACTTTTAACCAGCAGCTGCAACATCTCTGCTAGCGCCTGCATCGAGAACTGGGAGATTCGGTGCATGTAACGTACTGTACTTTAATAACCTTACTCTCAGGCTTTTCTTTCTTGTAATAATAAACCTTTAGATATAGATTCTAAAGGATTGGCCCAGCGTGATTTGTGGTAAGGTCCAAAGGGTAAATTGACCAGGGATCTGTGGCTGGTTTCTTGGAACCGGACAGGACTTGTTCGGGGTAGGTGGGATTGGGTGCTAGGACCCCCCACCTGTGTATAGGCCCGGGGCCATCTGGGGCACGGATATTGCTGGGGTGTCAGAGGGGTTTTGCTCGGGAGGCTTCAGGCAGGCAGCTGAAGCGCTCTGTGAGACTGGTTTGTGGCCTGTGTGGAGAGGTCGCCAGTCAGGGGGACTGTAAAGAGCCCCGGATTTGAGCAATTCGCCCTGAGCGGACGCCCTAAGCTGTGCCCAGACACGGCCCGGTCCGTCACAGATGCCACTTGAGGAAGAGCTCTTGGCCTCACCGTGGATAGTTCTCCGAAAACATCTGCTGCATGGGCAGCAGCGATCCAAAACGCCAGTGGACTGTTACGAACCTTGAGGAAAGGGGTAACTAATAAGACAGTAAACATCAAAATGTCACTAAATACATCCATGGTACCTCAACCTCGTGAATACGGTATGATGTGCCAGTTGCCTCCCTCAGAAAAGATACATTCGAATTGGAAAAGGTACCGAGCCACAGAAGTGATGAGGGGCCAGGCTAGTGAGAGACTTTGCTGGGCAATGAGCTGGGGGAGGCTTGGCTCTGGGCCTCCGCAATGGGGAGGGTCTCACGCCGAAGGCGCAGGGCTAGGGGCAGCGAGTCCTCAATGCTACACCTCCCCGAGCCAACCTTTAACGCTGCCCGAACCACACTGCATGGGGTTCCGGCAGCCACTGAAAAGTCCCGGATCCCTGGGCCCTTTTAAATCATCCAGCTCCAGCTCATCTGCTCCTTTGCCCCACCTTCCACCCTCCTTTGGTGGCCCTGATTAGGGGTATGCCACTGCTTCCATCCAGAGACAGGTTAAAACACCTGGGACTGTTCCATTTAGCAGAGAGACGATTAATGGGGATATGACAGAGGTCTGTAAAATCAGGGATGCTGTGGAGAAAGCGAAGAGGGAAGAGTTACTTACCCATCCATATTGCACAAGAATCGGGGGTCATTCCATGCAATTAAAAGGCAGCAGGTTGAAAGCCAATGGATAGTTCTTCTCAAAATGCAGTCGGCCTGGGGAACTCATTGCCAGGAGATGTTGTGCAGGCCCAAAGTATCACTGGGTTCAAAGAAGCACTAGATACATTCTCAGAGGATATGTCCATCAATGGCTAGAAGCCGAGAGGGTCAGGGATGCAACCCCATGCTCCAGGTATCTTTAAACTCTGACTAGGCAACACGAGATGAAGCCCTCAGTACATTGTCCTGTGCTGTCTATTGACTCTGAAGCTCCTGGCCAGGTGAAAGGTAGGATGCTGAGCTAGGTGGACCAGGAGAGCTGCAAATCTCTATGAGTCCCTGGGCAAGTTGGGGGAAGGGAGAAGGCTCTGCATTCCAGGAAGGGGTGGGACCTCAGGCAGAAGGGCCTTCCATCCCACACAGAGTGTGGTGCACCTCCCCGTCCCTCAGAGTGGCATCGAGAACCCCCACAGCTGCTCTCTGGTGGCGATTTATAGGGCCCAGGCCTCCAGCCATGTCAGGGCTGCTCCCCACTCTGGCACTCTGAGTGCAGAAGATGGGGACCCGCAAGAGACCTTAAAAATACTTTGGCCTCTACAGGCTCTGCTTACAGAAACTCCCCCGAGTCACAAATTCACTGACGTGGTGGGTGGCTGCCACCATCAAGTGATTTACCCTAAAAAACAGGGGGAAACACTTGAATTCCCCCCCCCCCCCCCGGGGTATCCCAAGCTCTTTTTCCACAAGAGAGCTTTAAAAGCAAGAGAAGAGAAACACAGAATCATAGAATACTAGGACTGGAGGGGACCTCGAGAGGTCATCGAATCCAGTCGCTTGCCCTCATGGCAAGACCCAGTACTGTCTAGATCATCCCTGATAGACATTTACCTAACCTACTCTTAAATATCTCCACAGATGGAGTTTCCACAACCTCCCTGGGCAATTTATTCCAGTGTTTAACCACCCTGACAGTTAGGAACTTTTTCCTAATGTCCAACCTAAACCTCCCTTGCTGCGGTTTAAGCCCATTGCTTCTTGTTCTATCCTCAGAGGCCAAGATGAACAAGTTTTCTCCCTCCTCCTTATGACACCCTTTTAGATACCTGAAAACAGCTATCATGTCCCCCTCAGTCTTCTCTTTTCTAAACTAAACAAACCCAATTCTTTCCACCTTCCTTCATAGGTCATGTTCTCTAGACCTTTAATCATTCTTGTTGCTCTTCTCAGGACCCTCTCCAATTTCTCCACATCTTTCTTGAAATGCGGTGCCCAGAAAAACAAACTGCAGTCTCTGGTAGCTGACTGCTCAGTCTAGGCGCGTGCACGCACGCACGCACGCACACACACACCCTGTCCCTTCCCAGGACACAAGAATCAAATCATCGCCTTGAAAAGGTGGGTTTTAGTAACAAACAAAAGATATACTTGATAAAGCATATTTGATTGCTAGGTGTTATAGAGCAGCTAAGTAAAACAAATTCAGACACAGAGAAACGACTCTTAGATAGTGAATGGGGAGGGGAGGCACAGATTCACACACAGCAGTTCAAACCAAACCACAAAAATAAAGACAAATACCCTGATTGTGACTAGATACACTTTTTCCCTTTATTTACTCACAATCCCTTCCTGGTTCAGTCCACTTCTATGCCCCGAATTCCTTGGAGACATGGTGGTCCTGCCTGGGTTTAAATCATTCTGGATCTTTCAACTCCTGGTTTAACTCTCCCACGCAAAGAAAACAGGCCAGGTCTCTTATACAATTCAAATGTCAGCACTCCATCCCCATTGGTTCTTCTGGCTCTCTGCCAACAACCTTGCTAGCTACCTGAATTTAACCCTTTAGTCACCAGGTGCTAGCCAGCTCTCCTTCTATCCATCACAGGACACCACTGCTGCCACAGTACCAGCAGCAGCGCCCAGGAGCCCTGGGCCCCTATGAATTGCCCCTTTTGCCTCCTCCCCCCCATCAGAAGGCCTAAGATGAACCATTGGTCTGACCCTCTCTGGTCAATCTTATATCCCACCCACTTTGGACAGGTTTCGACGTCTGCATAAGCTGCAACACTTTGGACTGTCAGGCCCACTGCATTTTCCCCGACTGTGCAGATTTTTTGGTAGCTTGATTTGTCATTAACTATGTATAATGTAATGCCCCACTTTCCAATAGTCCACAGCAAATCAGTGCGAGCAGAAACGGACGGCCCCACTCTTCAGCTGCTCTGCTTTTCCTGCATCTCCCGAAACAGTTAACTTCTGAGGCTTCAACGCAGGGAACATGATGAGCACAGCAAAGCAACTGATAGCTGATTAAAATTCATCCTGCTGTATCACCCGTAAATAAGAAATAAAGGATACACGGCTGTGATTAATCAACCCTAAATGGCCGTCGCGGGCAGCCCGTGTTCCACACAATCGCAACCCAAGCACCAGCTCAGCTCGCCGGAAGGGTCGTTCTCATTCGTCAGGATTTGCAATGTAAACAAATACTTGATGGTTGGGGGTTTTTCTCCCCCTCCCCCTTGCAGATTTTCAGTGTTTATGAGCAAACCTGTACATTTATTCTGGAGAAAGGCACACATTCATCCTAGCCAGAGGATCAAAATAAATCACTCCAGAACCCAAGCACCGAAATGCAAGTTTTAAGTAAGGCACATGAGTAACATGAAAGACCGCCTGCACCTATCCATCTATATATTTTACAGTGCATCTGTCCGTGTGTCTGTCTGCGAGTCCGTGTGTTCAGGAACTCCTAAATGGTAAGAACTGGGGCCACCACATTTGGTCGGCAGCTTCCTCTTCTGCTAACTTAAAGCAAGGCCAGGGTCTGGTTGCGCCAGGACAACTGGAAGTCCCAGGAAAAGGACTGCTTTCCATAACATGCAAAGGGGTGTGTGTGTGGGGGGGGGTGCTCTTCAGCGGGACGTGATATGAGAGTGGTCACTGGAGGCAGCGAGCCAACAGGGGAGAGCGACCCTGCAGAGTATCCAAGGGGGTGGCCAGGTGGGCTGGGGCCTGCCAGCACAGCAGTAATAGGCCCCCCCTTCTCCAAACCTTTCCTCCCCTTCCTGACCCATGGCTTCAGCACTGGAAGGGAAGGAGAAAAAAGGCCCCTGGAAACCATGGATAAAGATGGGGACTGTATGGAAGAAAAATGCCCCAGAGGCCAAGGAGGAGGGCGCTAGGGGTGAGAAATCTTCTTTGCCAGATGGTACTTCCTGCCCTGAGCCCCTGCATACCCCCAACCATCACTCTCACCCCCCCGCCCACTGCTAGCCTCCTGCACTCCCCTGACACATCTTCAAAGCCCTGCCTTGAATCCTGCACACCCGCTACTAGCCCCCCACACTGAAGGACCTGGGCAAAGCCGGATAAGTCTGTTAGTTGACTAACAATAACCGTATATTTTGGGTTTCAAGCGCTGCTACCCAGATGGCACGAGCCCTGCAGTAAACAACCTACAAACATTAGCTGGCAACCAGGCCTGTGGCTGAAACGCTGGTGGGTGTAAGAATCTGTTACCTGTCACCAACACGCCTCCGTTGAAATCTCGGCTTGCCTGTCTGTAGCTCCCGGTTCCGCTGAGCCCACGGGAGCAGCGCTTGCTCCTCTGTCGTCTCGCTGACGGGGTGAAGAGGCGTCTCTCCTATTTTCGCTTGCCTGATCCATCCCTGGAGTGGCCTTTGGGGACAGGGCAGCAGCTGGCCTACAGGCACAACAGCATTCGACACCAACAGCAACGGGCTTGTCCCCTCACACCAACTGCTTAGAGGCCACCTTTGCAGTGTGGTTCAAAGGAGCAAGCTGAGGGCAGTGGCAAAGGTGCGTGCGCTCTCAGCAGGCCTAAGGCTTGATAGCTGGACATGAGTTAACCACGTCCACTGTCCTTTCAGCAGTCCCGAGCTTGATCGTGGGAGCAGAACTTCCAGATTCTTCGCCGAGATTCTCTAGCAGCAAGTAGCCTTCGCTAGGCCTCACGGCCTAATGCTAAAATACAGAGTGTGCTTTAAAAGAGACCCCCAAAGAAAGCTACTGCAGAAAGGGGGATGGGGAAAGCTCGTGCCTAAAGATTCTCTGATGGCTAATTCAGAGGGAGAACTCCACACAGCATTTATATCGTTGCCTTTTATCTGCCAGGGGGCCGATTAGCCGGACGTTCAAAAAGCACACGGGCCCTGCTTTAGCTCCTTCGGGGTCAACAGACTCCTGGTGCCGCTTGTAAAAGAACAACTGACAAAAGCCAGCTCTGCCCTGTTCCCTGCCCCGGCCTGACGGGCGAGAACGCTGTCACACTGCAGACGTGGCCTGCCCCAGAGCAGACAGGACGTGGGCGATGGGTTTTCCGCAAGGCTCCCCCATAGGCGACAAGCGTCTGTCTACCTGCTGTGTCCGTGGGAAATGGTTCCTCTCCCCCCCTTGTAGTGGTGGTGACTAGGAACAAGGGCTTAATGGCACTAAACCCCGGCCACTGAACCCCTCCCCACTGATTGCGTTACACAAAGAGATGGACCTTTGGGGTCGATGTCGCCCCATGATGCAGATGGCAGGTGAACGCAGCCAAGGCCTTAGGCCTCTAGGCTCAGATCCCCTAGGCACTATTTTGGGGCAGTTCTCTGGCCTGTGCAGGGGGGCCGACAGAATTGACTGGGGTGGAAGGAGGGCAGCTCCATGTTCCCAGAAAGGGCTGAGGTCTTGGGGGGAAGAAGCAAGGCTGGGGGCTAGCCTCCCCCTGCCAGCCCATCAGCACTGCCCATCAGCACTGCCCAGACCACTTAGCCAGGGTTCCCATGGCGATTTAAAGGGCCTGGTGCTCCCGCCGCCACCACTGCCATTGTAGCAACAGCGGCCAGGAGCTCTGGGTCCTTTTGAATTGCCATGCTCCAGGGCAGTTGTCCCCTCTCCTCTCCCCCGTGGACTGGCCTGGGCCTGTGTCATACAGCAGGTCAGACTAGATGATCACAATGATCCTTTCTGGCCTTGGGAACTGTCAAAGGTATAGAGGTGCCTCGCTAGTTAGACACCCCAATACTTTCTAGGATCAGGGCCTACGTCCTTCAGTGCAGCCATATAGCGTCACTCTAGACTACTGTGACAGGTGGGACCTCCCTGGTCCAGCACCCTCGGGACCTGAGTGGTCCCGGACCAGGGAGTTTGCCGGACTGGAGAGGTCAGTGCTCCTCTGTTGGTTGCCTCGCTGCCAGCTTCTCTCCCTGGGACTCCCCACCATGCCAACGCTGACCTGGCTATGGATCCCTGGCCACTATTGCCAGAGTTCCCAGCTAGAACCACCTGGCCGCTGCTGCCAGGGTTCTCCTGCTGTGCTACCCGGCTGCCACCAGCCCTGCTGCCTCTGAGGATTCCCCAGCCGAGGCTCCCTGGCCGCCAGTGTAACAATATGGTTTTTCTGTAGCCATATTGGAAGGCCTAAAGCCTTCCTCTGCAGCCAGACTGACGAGCAGCAGCCATTAGCTGTAGAGTTTGGAGTCACATACTCACATGCCATGTATATTGCATTGAAATACTGTCACACCAGACTGTTAAGGAGGAGACCCTGTCCTCTTGGCACCCGCTGTCACCAGATAAAGAAATAGATCGCAAGAAAGGAAAAAAACTGAGTTTAACAGCATTTCGTCTGGCAAGAAACGTTATCAATCGCTGTGGTTGTGGAATCCTCATTCTATGATTATGGTCCTCGCCTCCCTGTTGTTTGTCTGTGTCATCTCGGTCTGGTTTCTGTTTCTGTCTGCGGTATAATTCATTTTGCTAGGCGTAAATCAGCTATGGTGGTGGGGTATGATTGGTTAGGTAATTCTGTTACAGTGTGTTACGACTGGTTAGTAAAATGATACTATAATAATTGGTTAAGGCCGCGTTTCTCAAACTGTGGGTCCCGAACCCCGGGGAGTCGCGAGCAAGTTAGAGTGGGGGTCGTGAGCAAGTTAGAGAGGGGTTGCAGCAAGTTAGAGGGGAGTCGCGAGCAAGTTAAAGGGGTTGCGAGCAAGTTAGAGGGGGGTTGCAGTATCACAAAGTTTGAGAATCCCTGGGTTAAGGTATAGCTAAGCAGGACTCAAGTTTCACTATATAAACTGGGGTCCAAGGAGACCAGCAGGAGAGGAAAGAGGAAAGGCAAAAGGAAGAAAGATACAGAAAGAAGAAGAAAGAGGAAAGACCTGGAAGAAGAACTCACCTCCAAGACCCAGCCTATGACCAGAGCTGTCAGGATTCCTCTGCACAACCGTGATGTGCAGCAGCTAAGATCGGGAGACTGACCTTGCCAAGCCAACAGGGGAAGTTTGCCCACTTTGATCAGGCTTGGTGAGCAGGACTCTGTGGCTGTGTCTACACTGGCCACTTATTCCGGAAAATCAGCCACTTTTCTGGAATAACTTGCCACCTGTCTACACTGGCCCCTTGAATTTCCAGAAAAGCACTGACGATCTACTGTAAGAAATCAGTCGCTTTTCCGGAAAAACTATGCTGCTCCCGTTCGGGCAAAAGTCCTTTTTCCGGAAAACTGTTCCGGAAAAGGTCCAGTGTAGACAGCACAGTAGTGTTTTCCGCAAAAAAGCCCCGATCGCCAAAATGATGATCGGGGCTTTTTTGCGGAAAAGCGCATCTATATTGGCACGGATGCGTTTCTGGAAAAAATGCTTTTCCGGAAAAGCATCCTGCCAATGTAGATGCGCTTTTCCTGGAAATACTTATAACGGAAAACTGTTCCGTTTTAAGCATTTCCGGAAAATCATGCCAGTGTAGACATAGTCTGTGTGTGTAGCATGTGTATTCTGCTTGCGTGGGAATTGTCAATAAATCCAGAATAAGGCTATTACTGTGTAAGGCTCTCTCAGTGGTAAAAGACCCTGCAGACCCACAGGAAGTTACACCCTGAGCCCTAGGAATGGGTGAGGGTGGGGGCTTATATTGGAACGGTTACACCTGAGCCCTAGGACAGGTAAGGATGGGTGCCTATATTGAGAGGGTTACACCTCTGCCCTATAAACAGGTAAGGGTGGGTGTCTCCCTAGCGTGTGAGTATTTTGTGCGAGTAACACCACTTGGCCCCACTGCCACCGGGGGTTCCCCAGCTGGGCCTGGATTCTCTGGCCCCTGCCTGGCCCCACTGATGCCGGGGTTTCCAGCCCAGCCGCTGCTGGCCCAGGCAGGAATCCCCAGCCCCCAATTTTCTCTCGGCTGGCTCATGCCTCCGGGGCTTTTTGGTCCAGCAACATCTGTGGTCTTCCCGGACCCTGGATGTTGCTGGCCCACAGAGTCCCGGATTTAGGAGGTTCAACCTGTCGTACATATCACCGGCTGATATGTGGGGGGTTAGGACTGACTGTGTCACTAACATGTGAAACCCATGAGTCTTTGGGACTCTTCCAGCTGCGAGCTGATTAGGATACCGTGATTCTAAACCTTAGTTGCTGGTTAATGCGTAGGAGATTTTTTAGTTTTGAGTTTTCTTTTCACAAGCTACAAATATAAGGGAAGTGAGGGGACTGAAGCAAAACTCATCCACCCACGGGCCCTAGTCTTAGAAAATGGCCTCTCTGAATTCGTAATCCCAGCCTGCATTACACCCACGCTCTTCCCCAATGCATCATTTCCTGTGCTACATGACTGTGGCGCATGCTTTGAATTCCAAATCCAGTTTCACACTTTGCCAGTGGTGTCTCTCTCTCTCTAATGAGCCAAAGCAAACCACTGTGCCATCTCTCCCACCTAAACCAGGTCTGCTCCACATTTGCATTATGCAGCATGAACCCAGCTTCAGTTATTTGAACGTGGCCCCAATCACTGGAATAGCACAAAGCATTCCAGGCACAAGGCATAAGGTTTCTGCTGCCATGCCCTACGGTCCCCTCAAGTCAAGTGACAGGCCTACCTTTCATAAGCAATGACATGTGACACAGTGCGAGGCACACACAACAGAAAGGATCCACCTAACCATCCCCACAACCGCTGCCTAGGCTCTTTGGCGCTTTACAAAATAAACTCTTTTTGCTAGCTGCTACTGTGCCCCATGGCTGTGTCTAGACTGGCAAGTTTTTCCACAAAAGCAGGCGCTTTTGTGGAAAAACTTGCCAGCTGTCTACACTGGCCGCTTGATTTTGCGCAAAAGCACTGACGTCCTACCGTCTGAAATCAGCGCTTCTTGCGCAAATACTATGCTGCTCCCGTTCGGGCAAAAGCCCTTTTCCGGAAATGCTTTTGCGCAAGAGGGCCAGTGTAGACAGCTGAAAACGGTTTTGCAAAAAAAAAAAAAAGCCCCGATGGCGAAAATGGCAATTGGGCCTTTCTTGCGCAAAACCGCGTCTAGATTGGCACGGACGCTTTTCCGCAAAACGTGCCAATCTAGACGCTCTTTTCCGCAAATGCTTTTAATGGAAAAATTTTTCCGTTAAAAGCATTTGTGGAAAATCATGCCAGTCTAGACGTAGCCCATGGCTGGGCAAAACCTGCATTTACAAGCAGACTGAGCAAAGGCATACAAGAGTTTTCCTTTCTGTGATAGGGTGAGGCCAGAAGGGCACAGAAAGTAACAGAGGGGAAGTATTAACTGTAGACTGAGTAATTCTCTGTTCCCTGGGGTAGACTAACAAGGGCTAATCCAGAACCAGCAGGAACTTGCTAGAACCAGGCAGGGCAATTAAGTCACCTGGAGCCAATTAGAAGGTTTCCAGAGTCAAGTGAATTAGACTAATTGGAACACCTGGGGCCAATGAAGAACCAGTTGAGACTGGTTAAAAAGGGCCCCCTTTCTGGTAGCTTAGTGTGTGAGGTGTTTCAGGAGAGAAGGGGCTGTGGAGAACTTGAGAGGAGAAAGCACAAGCAGGTACCAGGAAGAAGAGCCTGCAGTAAGGAATGTGCTGGGAAAGGCCATGGGGAAGTAGCCCAGGGATTTGAAGGTGTCACACAGCTGTTATCAGAGACATTACAGACAGCTGCTATCACAAGGTCCCTGAGCTAGAATCCAGTGTAGAGGGCAGGGCAGGGTCCCCCGCACCTCCTCCCACACACCAATTCCCCATTCTAGTATTAAAAAGAGACTGGTCTTAGGATTTGTCCTGCCCTGTATCACTGGGAGAGGCCACAGAGACTGTGAAGTTTCTCCTCTTTCCCCCCACGCTGGCCAATGATGAGAGTAGCTCAACAAACAGCTGGCTGGTGCCTAAGCTGAGGACTGCTGACAGCCTTTGAAGCAAGCAATCTGCCTGAAAGCTCCAGATCTACCAAGGTTGAAAAGGAGCTTTGTCACGTTACACAGAACAACTGGCGCCTTTGGACCGAGAGTCTGTGTAGCATGATTAGAGCAAAGATCATCGCCTGGCTGTGCCTTATCTTGCCATCTGCAATTCAACAAACAATGCAACTGCTCTGTGCCTCAGTTTCCCCCTCGGTATAATGGGAATGCTCTTAAATTGGGATGGGGATGAAGGCGCATGTTGTCACAAATTGCAGGGCAGTCTTCAGACAAATGCTTTACGGAACTACAATATTATTATACTTATATTTTACTGGAAAGGGAGCGGAACTATTTTTCAAAAAGGCTGGTTTTTTTAACTAAAGCTATTTGGTATTTAATAGTCGTTGTAAATAATAGTATGCGTTCCTCTTCCACAACCATCCGTGTGTACATTTTACAAGCATCAATGAATTAAGCCTGTTAATTAGAATCTGTACGGTAAGTACCATCCCCAACGGTCTTGCAAGACTTAGCATGAGATAATCTAGGTTCTGTCTCCAGCTCTACCCCACAGAAAGTCACAGTATTTAAGGCCAAAGGGGGCTACCAGATCATGTAGTTTTGGCCTCTTGTACATCACAGGCCACCAACACACTAAACCCAAGAACTAAAATTAGCCCGAAGTGTTACAGCTCTCAGCAGACTAACCCATCATATTCCACAGGGAGAGAATAGAAGGAACCAAAGTGCACCAGTGCCTAGAGACCCTTCCCATGACCGAGAACTGATTAAGTAAAAATATACTCCGATAAACTAGGCTTGCACCCTGCTGTCCCACACTGCAGAAGAAGGCAAAAAAACCAACTCTCAATAAGGGTATGTCTATACTACAGGATAAGGTTGAATTAAACTACACAACTTCAGCTATGTTCATTGCATAGCTGAAGTCAAAGTACCTTAACTCAACTTTTGGCACTGTCCACACTGCAGGAAGTTGAAGGGAGAACACTCTTCCTTCGACTTCCCTGACTCCTCATGGAAGCAGAACAACTGGCATCGACTCCGTTCGAATTAGCTGTCGTCACTAAACCCGCTAACGCGAACTCCGGAAGATCAACCGCGGCAGCTTCAATCTTCTCTGTAGTGTAGACATACCCTTGCTGATGGTCTGCTCTACGGGAAAATTCTGGCTGGACCCCACATATGGTGATCAGTTCGACTCTGGAGGTGGGGAGAAAATGCTGAATGTCACCTCGAAGTCCTGCCCCACCCCATCCAATGTCCCATCTTCAGCTGCGATGATCCCTGATGCTTTAGTTTTGGAGGAAGGGAATTCAAAGCAAAACAGAACAGAATACACTGGGGGTGAATCCCTTCCTGATTCCAGTCATTGCCAGGTGAAAACATGAAGCATGAGCTTCTAGAAACCAGAGTCAAACCAGGAGTGAGCCCCACACCACAAGCACCCCATCTCATAGTCCATCTCCCATGTATCCTGCTCTCTCTTAAACCTAATTAAGTTGTTTCCTCCCATGACTCCTATCGGGAAGCTGTTCCAGACCCTCATTCTCTCTGATGACTAAACCCTAATTTCTAGCCTGAATTTGTTCTAGGCCAGGTAACACCCACTTGTTCTTGTGCCACCATTGTCCTTCATTCACCCTGTGTGAGTGACCTTGAGCGATTCGCTTAAACGGTCTGTGCCTCAGTGTCCCCTTATTTAAATGGAGCGTTGTGGTCATAGGGCACTGCGCCCCAGCATGCCTCTTTGTGGCCCTGCTGGAGTTTGGTCTTCAGCCCCACAGGGGAGTTTGCGGTCAGTTCTCACACCAGATTAATGAAAGTGTATCACCTCTTCTCAATGATTGGATTTATTAATTCTTCCCACCGAGCATCATTTGTTTCTTTAGTCCCTCACGTTCACGCCCATGCTGGGGCCATATAAGATTCCTGGTAGATTTTTCATGGCCCAATTTAGGAGCTCTCCTCAGTCGTCTCCCTGGAGCTGGGTTGAACATCAGCCAGTCACGCTCTTCAGACAGGGGGCACCAGCTCTCTTTTTTGGAGCTGCCTTGTCATTTGGGCCAGATATAGTGGCTTAGCTAGCCTTTCCTTCAGCTGTCTCCTCTCCTCCAGTCCCTGTAGGGCAGGGCTGGTCTTCCTGGTCTGGTTTACACTAGGACCTTCGTCCAAAATACCCACTCCCTGGTCAAATTTGTATGCGATGTGTCCACGCTATCAAGCCTGTTATTGTGGAATTCAAACTCTGTATTCCTGCTTTTCATGAGAAATAACATTCTTCCCAAACTTGTCAGTCTGAAATAACTTTAGTGTGGACACGCCAGTGTCACTAATTTGAATTAATTGGCCTCTGGGAGGCCTCCTGCAGCTCCCCAGAATGCTTCTTGGGGCTCTGAGTCTGAGGTAGCGCATCCACATTAATGGAGCCTGCCTCGATCGACACTCAATTCTTCCCCATAGTGAGGACACAGAAGTTTGAATCTGTAAAATTGGGTGCCCAGAATTTGAACTTAGTAGATATGAAATAATCTCCTCATGCAGACCTGACCTCTGCTACAAAGGAGGCGGCAGAATTTAGGCTGGTCCCCTTCCCAAACTGGTTGGGGGAAGCCTGACCACTCTGCGAGGCTTCTGATTTGAGCCTTTAAACCAATGAGGATGGGGTTTCCTCCCAACTGCCATTATTCCTGCGACTGCTTCTTATCTACCAATATCTCCTAGCAACTTGTACGCAGCCGCCTGGGCCGAATCTGAAAAGGCCACCCATGTGACCGGGTGGGCTGCCTCTAAGGTGCCTCTGGTCTGACAGGGCCGGACGACTGCGCCCCAGGACTTAACAATACCCATCCTCACCACACTGCTCCCAGGGTTCTGCATTCATGCGTATGAAGTTCTCTGGGACGCCGCACGTAGCAGGCAC
The DNA here is from genome assembly GCF_052426305.1 of Pelodiscus sinensis. Taxonomy (NCBI): domain Eukaryota; kingdom Metazoa; phylum Chordata; order Testudines; family Trionychidae; genus Pelodiscus; species Pelodiscus sinensis. Next base: position 8,050,556 of record NC_143060.1, read on the forward strand.
TTGCGGAGGGTTCGCGCGCAATGGTGGAGCAGTATTACCATTCCTCGATATGCTAATGAGGACTTCACAGAGGGCGACAGAAAAACGTGTGACTTGCCCAAGAGCTGGCCCAGAGTCTGGGAGTGTGTCCAGACTACAGGGTTTTGTTGGCACAAGTGGACTTTTGTCGACAAAACTATACCTGCGTCTACACTGCCGCTGAGTTCTGTCGTTATAACGTCGACAGAACTCAGCAGTTTTGTCAACAGCTGTAAACCTCATTCTGCAAGGAATAACGCCTTTTGTCGACAGAGTTCTGCAAACAGAAGGCGTTATTGCATCTACATTGTCCTTTGCATCTGTACCCTTATGTCGACAAAGCAGCTTGCTTTGTCGACAGAACTGGCTGTAGTCTAGATGCTCTTTGTTAACAGAAGCTTTGTCAACAGTATCTGTCGACAAAAGCCTGTAGTCTAGACACCCTGGGAGTGCACAGAGCAGAACGCTTAGCCTGACATTCTGGTCTCACTGACGTCCATGGCAAAACTCCCATAGACGTCAGTGGGGTCAAGACTTCACTCCGGATGCCTACACCCAGCTTTTTTATAATCCTGAAAAGCCTGTAATGCTCAAAATAGCCCACCCAACCCCCACCACAAATTCTGAGTCGGGTTTTCTTACATGACTTGACGTGGGGCACATTTTGCCTTTTGCAACTCAAGATCCCAGTTTTTCAAATGCGTGGGCGCAGGATAGGGATGGGCATGAATGATAGGAAAAGGCTTGATGACGTTTGCCTCCAAGAATCCCCCCTTTTGCCTTGCCATCACAGATCTGTAGGTGGGATGAACCATGGCAGGTATTTATTCTTGCATGACAACTTTACTCAACTCTTTTGGAAGTGGAAATAAAACTCACGCTCATTGGAAACCACAAGGTACTGTATCAGACAGGCTGCTCACGCCTGGGTTGGAATTTGACCTCAGGCACCAGGACTAATACCCCTACACTTGCCAGAAGAGTGTGGTGAGAGCTTATGCATAAGCGTCATGAACAGCTCAATTTTACATCCCGTCTGTAACCTGTGATCACGTCGGGACATGGTTTCGATTCTGACTCAGAGAAGAGTGCCACTTTCTGGATCACGAGCACAGACAGCACCCTGGTTTTTCCCCCCCACACGATGTCCTATCTAGTACTCACTAACAAGCACACCCCTGCTTCGTCTGGACCAAAACACCTTACCCTCAGAATTCAATAGCACTACTTTTCTGAGAGAAAGTCCCTGCCCTGCTAGAGAAGTAGGATCTCTGTCTCTCGTCAACAAATTCAAATATTGAAATTATCAATACAAAAAAAGACATTTTCCACCAACACTGATTGCCACAGTCCTATTCCTCTAAATGTTTTACTACATATATGCCAGTCTGCCAGAGACAGGCTCGAATGATCTGGCTACTCTATAGTTTAAAGAGTGAGTCTCTGTCTGTCTGTTCAGAAATTCCTCCTAAACAGTAAGAGCTAGGACCATCACATTCGGTATGTAGCTTCCTCTTATCATAACTTAAAGCCAGACCAGGGTTTGGTTATGCCAGGAAAAAGGGATGTGCCTGGAATGGGATTGCTTCTCAGAAAGCCATGCAGAAAAGAGACAGAATCACCAGGCAGCTGAAAAGGGCTGGCTGCCCCCCCACGTGGGCCTGCCCCAGAGCCGAGCCTCCCACCCCACAGGTGCCCTTTGGGAGGGTGGAGGGTTGAAGATCTCTTCACCCCACTCCCGATTCATACAGGGACATTGCTGGCTGTTCCCAGGGCTGGATTAAGACCTTTAGAGGCCCTAAGCACTGAAAAGATTATGGTGCCCGCGCATATGTAATTCAAAATAAAAACAATACTATGCCGTAAAATCTCTTTTTTTTTGGTGCCCCTGCTTTGCTGGTGCCCTAAGCCGTGCTTAGTCTGTGTTCCCCTTCCTTAGGGAGCGAGGGGAAAGTGCTCAGTTTACAGTATTCCTCACTCTGTCTGGAGAGCACAGGAGGCAGCCAATCCTGGACCTACCCCAGCCGGGAGACATGCACCCCTCCCCCAGCTGTGCCTGCTGGAGCTGCAGCAGCCCTGGAGAGGCGCTTCTCACGTGGCCCTAAGCTGCTGCCGTGAGAGAGGGCTGGGCTTGTCTTCTCTCCCCGGGGAAGCCTGCACCCTGAACCCGTCACCCCCAGCCCCAGAGCAATGATTGAAATGAAGCATGAACATTTTCATTTTATTTTCCAACCCCCAAAAGAATCCAAGCAACACTGGATAAATCATCTAGTTACAAAGAAACACACACATTAGATTCTCCTGTGTTTGCTACCTCATTCAGGGAACCCCCTGGTGCTATCATGCTACATGACTGCAATGCAATTCACAGAGCACCACTCGGCAACGTCAGCAAGCGGAGAACATGCCTCCCCAAAAGGACTAGGGGATCTTTAAAGGCCACGCAGACCAAAATGGGCCTCAAGTTTTTATGGCATCTCACCCAAAAGACCTACACATAACGCACAGCCCATGTGCCATCTTTCCTTTAGAAGGCTGGAGGACTCAGACTACGTCTACACGGTGGGTTTTTTCCTGCAGAAGATATGCAAATGGAGTCCTCATTTGCATACCTCACGCTTTCATTTGCATATCATCTTCCGAGCCTTTTTGTTGAAGAGGTTTTGCCGTTAAAAAGCCCCATGTAGATGGGGCCATTTGTTGGGAAAAAAAACCTTTTGCGCAACATCCCTTATTCCTCAAAAAATGAGGTTTGCAGGCTCTTGCGCAAAAGGGGGTTTTCCCAACAAATGGCCCCGTCTACAAAGGGCTTTTTAATGGCAACACCTCTTCTGCAAAAAGGATCGGAAGAGGTTATGCAAATGAGAGCACGAGATATGCAAATGAGCACTCATTTGCATATCTTCTGCCAACCCCCCCCCCCCCCGCAGTGTAGACGTAGCCTGAGATACCCAGGCTGGGGTTAGAACTCCTGGTTCCCAAAGAGTCTAGACATTTCGGCTGTGTCTAGACTGGCAAGTTTTTCCACAAAATCATCTGCTTTTGCAGAAAAACTTGCCAGCTGTCTACACTGGCCGCTTGAATTTCCGCAAAAGCACTGACGATCTCATGTAAGATTGTCAGTGCTTTTGCGGAAATACTATGCTGCTCCCGTTCGGGCAAAAGTCTTTTTCCGAAAAACTTTTGCGCAAAAGGGCCAGTGTAGACAGCAGAGATTTATTTTCTGCAAAAAAGCTCCGATCGCAAAAATGGCGATCGGGGCTTTTTTACGGCAAAGCGCGTCTAGATTGGCCACGGACGCTTTTCCGAAAAAAGTGCTTTTCCGGAAAAAAAGCATTTCCGGAAAATCATGCCAGTGTAGACGTAGCCAAGATGTCTAAAGCGAAACTAAACCACATAGAGATCTTATGCCGGCCACAAGCTGGACGTCAGCTTCCTCATAAGTACTATGAGGGTAGGCAATGATGACCTGAGTTGGGCGTTCAGAGATAGGCTTGTTTGTATTTGAGATGCAGTCATCGGTGGCCCAAAGGAAACCTGCCATTTGCACCAGCTGAACATACCCCAGCTCACCAGTTCCTTGCCAGCGATTGCTGAACGTTAACGCTGAGTGTAGACGAGGCCCCAACTAAAACTAAGTGCTTGGAGATCCTGCCTATTATGATCCTTACTTGTTCCCATGAAAGATACAACCACATTGCTCCCTCAGCATTGTCAACTGCAAGAAGGCCCCACGACAAAGGGAAACATGCCCTGTTCTGTTTGCAAAGTCCTTGCCATCCTCGACCATCCTTCAAGATGCTGATGAAATTGATTTCTCATCTAACGATCTATGGAGGAGATGAGAAACTCCAGCATTTGTGATATCTCTGGTCGCAGGTAAGGAAAGCATCTTTTTTTTTTCCTTTTAACTTGCTGCTGTATATATATTGTTTCCTGGCAGTCTATCTTTAGGTTATAGCAGTTCACAGGGTTTTTCAGCAGATGTGTTATTCAATTACTTCAGGGCTTTTCCATTTGTAATATTATGAAGCAATGATACCCAGCAGCCTTCACCTGTCTTTTAGAGATAGCCAGCCTGGTAATTTTAACTCTGCCCATTTTATCCACACCAGTAAATCTCATAACATGGTTATAGAGAGATTCCAATTTTTGTAGACTTTTCTCCCGGGAATTCCTGTACACAATATTGCCATAGTCTGTAATGGACATAACCTGTGATTTGATTAATGTTTCCCTAGTGAAGAAGTCAAAGCATTTCATGTTCCTATAACTGGTTTGCAGCTCTGCAGTAAAGGTCTTTGGTGCAGCAGAGAAAATAATTGCAAACGCAGCTCCAGTCAGAATATATAATCCCCTCACCGCGAGAGTCCAATTCAACAGAGTTAGACCGTCTGCGTGAGGGGTGGCAGCAGGATGCTCTTGTCAGGAGAGCAGGCTGCACAGAAAACAAGGTAATTTCAGGGGTTGAATATTCATGAATCAGCCTCTGTGTACAGAGAGTTAATTTGCCATTGCTCTTCCTATGGGCTCGCTCTGCCAAGATGCTGGAGAAAACAGTGTGCGAACGCACCGGATCCCCCAGCCCCCAAAACAAAGAGCCTTGCTTTGTGCCAGATTGAAAGGCTATGCGCTTGACAGAACGAGCAGTCCTGTGGCACCTTAGGGTATGTCTACACTGCGCGGCTATTTCAGGATATCCCAAAATAGCTACCCCACGTCTTAACAAGCTGCCCATTATTTCAAAGTATTTTTTAAAATAACGGGCACGTTATTTCGGCATCCCTATAACCCTCATTCCATGAGGGTTAAGGGATGTCTCCAAATAGTGTGTTATTTCAAAATTTGGTGCTGTGTAGACGCGCCACATTACAAAATAAGCTATTTCGAAATGGAATCAAAATCAGGTGCACCAATTGCGTTGCGCAAATTGTGTACCTTATTTTGAGTTTAGGGTGTTGTGTCAACGCACCCTTACGGTATGTCTACACTACCACCCTAGTTCGAACTAGGGTGGTTAATGTAGTCATTCGAAGTTGCAAATGAAGCCCGGGATTTAAATATACTGGGCTTCATTTGCATCTTGCCGGGCACCACCATTTTTAAATCCCCATTAGTGCGGACTCCGTGCCCGCGGCTACACGTGGCATGGAGTAGGTAGTTTGAATTCGGCTAATTCCAACTACCGCTACTCCTCGTGGAACGAGGTGTACTGGTAGTTCGAATTAGAAAGCCTAATTCGAACTACCTACTCCGTGCCGCGTGTAGCCGCGGGCACGGAGTCTGCACTAACGGGGATTTAAAAATGGCAGCTCCCGGCAAGATGCAAATGAAGCCCGGGATATTTAAATCCCGGGCTTCATTTGCAACTTCAAATGACTACATTAACCACCCTAGTTCGAACTAGGGTGGTAGTGTAGACATACCCTTAGAGACTAAAAAATTCTAGAGTGTCATGAGTGTTTGTGGGCAAAGCCCACTTCACGAGATGATGTGCATTTGAAGTCGTAATGCATTGTCCAAAGTTAGGTATGATGACCAGCAGGGGGTCCCGGCACAGGACTTTTGAATCTAAAATAGGTCTGTTTGCATCCAACCCATCTGCCTTCTGATCTGATTGGCATTATCGTGGTGTTTTATCGGACAGATATATAATGTATCTCCAAGTGCCTCTGGGTATGTCTACACTACCCCGCTAGTTCGAACTAGCGGGGTAATGTATGCATACCGCACTTGCTAATGAAGCCCGGGATTTGAATTTCCCGGGCTTCATTAGCATAAGCGGGGAGCCGCCATTTTTAAATCCCCGCTGCTTCGAACCCCGTGTAGCGCGGCTACACGGGGCTCGAACTAGGTAGTTCGGACTAGGGTCCTATTCCGAACTACCGTTACTCCTCGTGAAACGAGGTGTACCGGTAGTTCGGAATAGGCACCCTAGTCCGAACTACCTAGTTCGAGCCCCGTGTAGCCGCGCTACACGGGGTTCGAAGCAGCGGGGATTTAAAAATGGCGGCTCCCCGCTTATGCTAATGAAGCCCGGGAAATTCAAATCCCGGGCTTCATTAGCAAGTGCGGTATGCATACATTACCCTCCTAGTTCGAACTAGGAGGGTAGTGTAGACATACCCTCTGAGACATGGAGCGTCTCCCTCAAGAAGGGAAGACACAGGCACTGTTCACAGCTGGGACAAGAATTCTTTTCAGCTAGAATTTTTCTTCTGTTGTCCTATCTCCTGGCCAGGCTCTGGCTCTGTGTGCCCAGGTGGTGTTCATGTAGGGGGGAGGGGCAGCCAGGGAGACGGGCCCTTCTCCATGAAGGTCTGTGGAGGGTTTTGGCCCCTGCTGCACTAGCTAGCAGATGCAGCCTGCTGCGGTATGCACCTGGAGGGTGGACGCTCTCCCTCCATACGGTGGCCGGCAATGTGCCTTTTTGGGGATCCATGTCTCCCAGAGTGTCTCCATGAGTAATGCGTCCCTCATCACTTCCACTGCAGGGCAGCACCTTACAGTTTGGGTTACCTTAGTGCACCGAGCCAGCAATCGATCCCTTGCTTTCCCCGCTTCTTCTGCATACCCACAGCCCATATACACGTGTGTTGTACATGCACAGCTCTTACCTTGGCCTTTCTCCTTCAGAACTGTGTTTCAGAAGGCACACGCTGGATCCCCATCTGCAGCTGCAGCTCTCATTTCATTTCAACGAGGCCCCCCTGCATCCATCCAGAGGCAAATTAAAAAATGGCCCTTGATAGGAAATAAAAACACTTCGACTTCTATGCAACAGTCATGTAACGACTTAGTCCTCGCCTACAATCCAGTCGTGGTACTTGATTGACCCATGGAACTCACTGCTGCAGGATGTCTAACTCAGACCACTTAGTGACGTGTAAAGAAGTATTTCTAAATGTACTTTCCCAAAGACCATTTGGCAGCACATACGATTGAACTGATTGGTTTTCCTAGTCAAGTCAATGGCCATTCTGCTTGCATAGACCTCTGTTGAATTTGGCTCCTAGCCCCACACATTCCTTGAACATACTAGTTCTGTCCTCATGCTTTAAAAAAAAGGAGCCTTTTCTCCTGTTCCTTGATGTGAGCTTTGACCAATCAGAGGACAATCTCATTGCTAATATTAAATGCAAAACCACTTCCTGCTGTAACAGAAAATATTATATTGGTTATAAAGAAACAGCTGCCTCAAAGCACTTTCCCGTTCCTTTTATGTCGCTGCAAATAACCTCCACCTCACATCTTGCTTGTCCTCCTTGGAGATCTTTGCATGCTCCATACTGGCATTTGCCCCCTTAATTCATCAAGCTTTAACAGACATCATTCTCTTAAAGAAAATCTTCATTCCATTGTGTACAGGATTGTTTCTCCTTCAAATGAAACTGACAGGAGAAGATGATCTGGGAGGCATAGGATCGCTAGATGTAGTAAATCTATACTGAGGGGGGGAGTTGTCTTTCATGCATTGGTCCATCTGTCTCCAAGCAACACACATACGCCTTGGCTCTCTGAAAGAACTTCACAAATTTGGCTCTGAAGAGTTATGGGAGAGGTTGAATTTTATGAATTACTAGCATATTTACCTTGCATTGCTCAGGTCTTCAACTCAATGCATCTTGGAGGTTGTTTTTTGGAAAATAAAAGGATAATGTACGTGATTTATTGAAGTGATCGTATTTTTCAAAAATACAGTGTTATTTTTATGAAGTTAATTTTAGTAAATTTTTTTAAACAGGAATTTCATTGTGTATTTTTTCTTCATTCCTATACACTCCTATCACTCGCTCTGATTTAACAAAAAAAGGGAAACCAAATTGACTATAGCCCAATAAAATTTTCTTTTAGTTTTCAAACTGTATGCATTGCCAAAACAGAGCACTACTTCCAATTTCTCCATTTTATCTCTTTTCTAAAAGCTTGTTTGAGAAGCACATGACCTATGAGGAAAGCCTGAGGGATTTGGGTTTGTTTAGTCTGAAGAAGAGAGGAGTGGCGGGGTGGAGGGGGGATTGATAGCAGCCTTCAGCTTCCTGAAGGGAGGTTCCAAAGAGGATGGAGAGAGGCTGTTCACAGTAGTGAGGGATGGCAGAACAAGGAGCAATGGTCTCAAGTTAGAGTGGGAAATGTCTAGGTTGGACATTAGGAAAAACTATTTCACTAGGAGGGTGGCGACGTACTGGAATGGGTTACCTAGGAAGGTGGTGGAATCTCCATCCCTGACGTTTTTTAAGTCTTGGCTTGACGGGACCCTGGCTGGGTTGATTTAGTGGGGTTGGTCCTACTTTGGGCAGGGGGCTGGACTTGATGACCTCCTGAGGTCTCTTCTAGCCCTGGGATTCTTGGTTCAGTCTCTTTCCACATTCCTCAGTTATGTCAGTTTTGAGGACTGTGCTTGATTTGGTGATTCTCTCTGGTTTTCTGAGAAGCAATTCCAGGCACACCCCATTTTCCTGGCACCACAAGACCCTTATGTTTCTTTAAGTTATGATCAGATGAAACTGCATGCCGAATTTGGTGACCCTATCTTTTACCATTTAGGAGGAGTCTTGATCAAATAAACTCTCTAAAATATACAGTAGAGTTAGCACTTATGTAGCATTTCCCATTGTAGAAACATGAAGGGCCTCCCTTACTTATGTTGTACCACACCCCACATGGAACTGCTTGCAGAATAAAATATGTGCCAATGGGAAGAGAGTCAAAGGGGCCGTAACTGCTACTATTTTTACTTTCTGTTTACAGATGGGGTGACGGAAAGGTGGAATGGGTGCCCACGTTGGTGGCAGGACCAGGGTTATTGCTTGGGAGATGATGGGTCTCAGAGACCATCACTGTTCAGCATTTCTATTGCAACAATGCCCAGAGTAAAGCCCCCTTGCACTGTAGAAATGTACCTGGAGTCTCAGACCTTGCCTGAAGAGGTCATGGTGGAATACACTGGAGAGGGAGATGTTGCAGGGACTGGGTGAGATGCAGGAGGAAGGAGGCAGGTCAGGAGAAGAGAGGTTGATCTCCATGGCAATAAAGCCATGTCCATGTCAACTAAAACAGCCTGACTACGGAAGCCAGATGAAGGAAACCTTTGAGAACCGGGGTGAGCGGGAGGACAGCAATGGTATTTCCATTGGGCACCCTTCACGATCCAGCCAGCCCGGAGAGTTAGGAACACAGCTGCAGGGAGGAAGAGAAGAAAATGCAGCGCCACGCTCAGCTGTTGCATTTATCACTTTATTAATCCTTTCTAGGGCGGATTCTCCCAACGAACAGGAGACGTTACCCGAAATCCTAGCTACATGGAGCTATTCAGAAAGAAACACCGAGGAATTCTGCAAACGTTTTGTTTCAATCAACATGCAAAGGGAACATTCCTCCCCATCCCCCCCAAGTAAACCAACTTTGAAAGTCTTCCACTAAAACCTTATAAAATCCAACTATAGTAATAAATTAACACTAGATTAATTCAAAGGACAAGTTATCCCCGCTCTGCGTGCCTTCTAATCCATATCTCCAAGAGGTCATTTTAATTATCATGCTGTCACCACTATTCATTACTCTGCTTAGAGAGCCAGGAAAGCAGCACTGTGCCTTTTAGATGCATTGGTATTCATCATATTAAGGCACTTCATCCTCCTTAAAAATGCACACAGTTTAACCCCGTAACCTTGAAATGCTGACAATATTGAGTTTGTTTTTATCATTTTCTTTCCCGTGGGTCATCTTATTTCTTGTTCTCAACTTGTTTCCTATTCCCCCTGCTCTCCCCTTCCCAGAGATTAAAAAAAAAAATCAGGTTGATGGATTGTATTTGACAACTTTGGTGCATTTACAGGTTTGTCGCTTTCTTGGAACTTGCTTCTTTTTCAGATCCAAACAGGGCCATACTCTGCTTTCCTTTACATCTGCAGCGAGGCCTGGGTGGGGGGGAGGAGGACGGTGAGACACATGATGCACGGGCTGCAGATCTGGTCGTATGTTCAGACGTCGCCATAGAGCTATGCATGAGAGTTGTACCCGGACCACAGAACTTGAAACCGTATCTTCTGCCTGCAAAGCTTTCTTCTAAGAGAGGGGAATCCTCATGCCACATAGAGCCCCCTACACTCACCTGAGGGAGCGTGGGGGGGCCAGGACAAGGATATTCGGAGAGGGGTGGAGAACATGGCTCAGCCAGATTCCCTGCTGCTATAGCAGGCCCTGTAGGACAACTGCAGCCAGGGTAACTTAAACTAAGGCTGCTTTTAATTTTGCCGAGGGCCATTTCAGACCAGGGGTCAGCAGCGGGAATTCTGGTGCTAAAGCCAAGCTCTCAATGCCCCCAGGTTTGGGGATGGAGAGGTCCATTAACACCCCGTTCCAGAACCTCATAGAACCAGCAGAAGGGAACAGTAAAACTCGGTAGATTAGGCCTTTCCCTAGAGTTTCAAATCGGTTTCCCTGAAAAGCAGAGAGGTTCTTCAGCCGGGTGCGGTGAGGCCTGGGGAGGAGGCTGCCTGCTGGAGGTGGCTTTTCACACAGGTTCCCCTGTGGGTACCTAGCATAGGCCGCTCTAGCTTGTGGAGGTAAAGCCTGCCCCAGGGTTTGCCCCTCACCCCTGTCAGGAGGCCAATCAATGCGGCCAACCATGCGCCCTGCCCTGGGTGTATATTCTAACCAGCATCTGCTGGGGAGCACAGGCTATAGCTGTGATGTGGGCGAGCAGAGTGACTGCAACTGGCTTCTGCAGGCACAATAAAGACAGCCAAGGGACTGGGCCCCACACATCCTCCCCACCCCGGCTCAGCCCAGGCTCTGGGAGCCCTAACCATCACGTGCACTGGTACGCACGCGCCGCTCTCAATGAAGAGCGCTCCAGAGTCTCTCATGGCAAGATCTGAGGGAAGAGCCAAGAGCGAGGCCAGGAAATGAAAGATGGCACAAAGCAGAGCACAGGGGAGCACGCCTGCCTCCCTGCAGGAGCGATTTATGTACACGCTAGTACCCGGTAAGCACAGGAGACTTGCACAGGCGCTGCTGAATGTTACACAGAAGGGTAGACCCGGCACTTGCCGACTGGGGCTTTGAATTGTTTGCTCAGTGGGCAGACTACCCCTCTAATGACAGAGCGAGGGGAGGTCTACAGGGCCCTTCTTTTTGTAACTCATGGCTGCTCGGCTCCAGTTAATGGTGTTTGTGAATCTCTCTGTTCACATCTTCTAGAGATGTGCCAAAAGGCCAGGGATGGATTTTCCCTCGGTAAAAAGAAAACCAACTGTAACATCTCTAGCTGATTTCTGTCCCCCTCCTCCCCCCGACTATTTGTTGTGTTGCTTATCTGGGAAAAAGAGAGAGACCGATTTCAACCCCACCCCCCTTCAAAAGGTGCGGACCCAACTCCGCTCCCTCAGCAGCGCCTGTTTCCCAATGTCGTTATGACGAGTGAGCGTGCTCCGTAGGGTTCGTCTGGCTTCTCTTCTCGAGCTTGCGGCCTGTGTGGCTGGTCCCTGGGCCCCGCTGGGTGGCACATTTGAAGGGGGGCATTTTTTCTTTCCTGCACAAAGAAAAGAGAGGGGAGAAAGCCACAGTGAAGTCACAGCGTCGCAGCGGTGCATAAGCCACACACGTGAGGTGTTCTTCGAGAAATCCTGACACTCGTGGCAGGCTGAGGAGTGGAGGGGGGACAGCTCATGGCAGGGGTGGGGGTGCAGGAGTCAGGACGGTGTGTGCGGGGGGAGGGTGCAGGAGTTACGGTTGGGGGATATGAGGAAGGGCTCAGGGCAGAAGGTCGGGACATGTGGGGGGGTGCAGGAAGTGGACCAGGGGGCTCAGGGAAGAGGGTCGGAGTGAGTGTGGGGAGTATTGGGGGGCAAGGGCAGCCTTCGCCCGACGCTGCTTGTTGCTTGCTGTGCCCCTTCCGTCCCTGTCAGGGAGTGAGAGGGAAGCACGCTGGGCGTGTCGCTCTCTCCTCAGCCCCCCTTTGCCCCACACTAGCAGGGAGGGTGAGGGACGCAGGGACGCTCTGTGCTGTCCCCTCACTCCCTGACACCGAGGGAAGGGGAACAGCAAGCCACGAGCAGCATGAGGCTCAGGGCTGGGGCAGTCCCGGACCGGTGGAAGGGTCATGCCCCCGGGAAACGGAAACGGAAACGGAAACGCCGCCTTACTTTCACCTCTGCTTCAGCCTCAGCATCGTCGGTGAAACAGACCTGCATAATGTCACTTCTGATTCTAGGCGCTTTCCCTTCCTGCTTCTCATGCTCCAGCCAAGAGCTACCCTTGGCCCGGCGCAGCAAGTGTGAAATATTGGGATGGGGTGGAAGGTCACAGGAGCCTGCGTAAGAAAAAGCCTCCCATCGGGACATCCGGTCCCCCTCCCCACAGGGAAGTGGCCGACGCTCTTATTTTTCAATAAACCCCTCTCGGGTGCATTCTGTAAAACTCCTTGCACGTTTAATTATCATACAGGGCCTAAATCAACATCCTCCGTCCCTGAGTCGGACGCGTCTCACACAGCCACTCGCTGTGGTAGGCCTGCAGCAGACACAGAATTGGTTCAGAAAAGCCCCAAAGATACATGACCGAGGCTGAGTTTGGCCCCTCCAGAACCCAGCGCTGGGAAGAAGGTGCAGAGCCGAAGCAGTGGTACCCTCGGTATCTTGCTGTTGAAAGGCAGAAATGTGTCTCGGTGTGTGGAGGAGCATAGTGTTCAGAGGCAGCTGTGGCACGTGTCCCTGCTGGCCTATCCTCCCCTCTCTGGGGCTGTCTCTAGACTGGCCAATTTTTCTGGAAAATCAGCCGCTTTTCCGGAAAAACCTGCCAGCTGTCTACACTGGCCGCTTGAATTTCTGCAAAAGCACTGACTTCCTACTGTAAGAAATCAGTGCTTTTTGTGGAAATACTATGCTGCTCCCGTTTGGGCAAAAGTCCCTTTTGCGCAAAAGGGCCAGTGTAGATAGCTGAGATTTGTTTTGTGCAAAAAAGCCCCAATTGCGAAAATGCCGATCGGGGCTTTTTTGCGCAAAAGCGAGTCTAGATTGGCCACGGACGCTTTTCCGCAAAAAGTGCTTTTGTGGAAAAGCGTCCATGCCAATCTAGTGATAGAGATGTAGCCGTGTTAGTCTGGGGTAGCTGAAGCAAAATGCAGGACAATGTAGCACTTTAACGACTAACCAGACCCACTTCCTCAGATCAAATAGTGGAAGAAAGTAGTCACAACCATATATACCAAAAGATACAATTAAAAAAAATGAACACATATGAAAAGGACAAATCACATTGCAGAACAGGAGGGGGATGTGGGGGGGGGGGGGAGGAAGGAAGGTAAGTGTCTGTGAATTGATGATATTAGAGGTGGGGAGAGTGGGATGTTTGTGAGTTAATGGTATTAGAGGTGATAATTTGGGAAACTATCTTGGTAATGGGTGAGATAGTTCAAATGTTTGTTGAGTCCTTTTTGGAAAGTGTCGAATTTTAACATGAATGATAGTTCAGAGGATTCCCTTTCAAGTGCAGATGTAAAAGGTCTTTGTAGCAGAATGCAGGTGGTTAAGTCATTGAGAGAGTGTCCTTTCTGGTTAAAATCATGCCAATCTAGACGCTCTTTTCCGAAAATGCTTTTCATGGAAAACTTTTCTGTTAAAAGCATTTGCGGAAAATCATGCCAGTCTAGACGTAGCCTGGGGCTAATCATGCTGACAGCAGCATAAGCCAAAGCCCCACCCACCGGAGCTTGCAAGCGACCAACGGCGGCTGTCTTTGCAAGGAGCGTGCAGTGGGCACGAACAGCTTCCCCGTACGTGTTCCCCCTCCAGCACTCTTGCACTGGAGCGGCCATAACGCCCCCCTCAGCCTGGCACACTAATCACCTCCTTCTCTTTCATTCTCTTCCTTATCTTGGCATGGCTCCCACTTCTCTTGGGCCAGCCCGCCTGGCCTTAGGCGGCAATCAAACCAGACACGGCGTTGGATTGCTTCGCCCTTCGCACAAGGCCACACGGAGCGATGGGTTGCCAGCCTGACTGGAGAAAGCAAAAGGCGCCCTCCGCCTGCTTCGCCGTGACGGATGGGGTTAGCGCAACCCCCGGGGCTGCCCTCACTGCATCAGGGCCCAGCGACTCAAAGGAGCCTGGGGCGCCCAGTTACTACTGCAGCAGAGACTGGCACTCCAAGCCCTTTATATCACCACTGGAGCATTGTGCTCCAGAGCCTGGGTAGGAGCACTAAGGGTGGGGAGCACTCTGTGGAGGGGGGCTGAAGGGGTGCCATGGTTGCTATGGTGATGAGGTCTGGCTGCCCCTGGCCCTGCCTCTTATGCCTCAGCTCCCCCCCCCCCCCAGACACTTGCCCATGGAGGCCGTCGGTGTCCCTGCTCCCGGATGCCACACTGATACTACGGAGGGTTCTACTTCCCCCGGGAGCTGTCACTCCCCTTCAATATTTGTTATTTCCTTTGTTTGTATTAATAGAAAGATCTGTCTAAAGAGATGTGAAAGCAACTGACATTTGCATTGTATTTCCTTTTGCTACATCGCTCTCCTAAGGCACACTGGTATTTTGCAAAGGGAACTGTTTACATTTCAATAAAACTACATGGGTCGGAGTGGAAATGGGGGACTCATGAAACTTTCAGTGCCTGGAGACTGAATGGAAAACGGGCTTTTTTGAGGTTTCATTAAATCTCAGTGTTTCAGGACTCCATGCTGGAAACTGAAACCCACCAGCAGCTGCAGGAAAGACTTAAACACACACACGAACCTGACCCAACCCAAAGGGTCCGATTCTTCACAGCATCGCTTCGTTAGTTCTTTAGTTTCTGCTGAGCTACAGTTCATCTTCAAGTTTGACACAATCAACTCTGGATTAAACAAAGACTGTGAATGGCTCGCTAACTACAAAAGCAGCTTCTCCTCTCTTGGAATTCACACCTCCAGATCAGCTACTAGAAGTGGGCCTCATCCTCCCTGATTGGATCCACCTCATCATCTCTAGCCTGATCCTGGCCTGCATATTTATACCTGCCTCTGGAAATTTCCACTACATGCATCTGACGAAGTGGGTCTTTGCCCACGAAAGCTTATGCTCCTACACTTCAGTTAGTCTATAAGGTGCCACAGGACTCCTCGCCGCTTTTGTAGTTTCTATGCAGTTACTCTGGTATAAAACTAGACCAGAACAGTCCAGAACCTCCCCCCCCCCAGAAACTAACGTGAAACCGACCACTCTCGTTACTTCTGGTCCACTGAATGAAGCAGGAAAGTCCAACAATATGATGAGCAGCAAGAAGATAAAATAGATCTGAGAACCTCGTTGGTTTTTAATAATCTGGGTTGTTATTTGTCACAGATATGGGAAGCAGTGCTTAACCTTTCCACAGCAGTGCTAGATCTCCCGGTGTGAGTCTTGGATATAGTCTAAGTACCTGGTGAACTACAGAAGCTGCTGATTCATGAATGCCACAAGCACTGCAAGGCAATCGCACAAGGTGATTTGGGGAATACAATACACTCACACTGTGCGCAGGATGGCTTTTAGTAGGTGCTCACAGAGCACATGATCATTAATGTCGGAGTAATGGCAAATTTTTCCGCAAACTTAACTCCGACAGGCACTTGGCATGCCCGTTACAATGTCATATTTAGGACAAAACTCGCAGTCAACTTCCTCCCTCTCCAGCAATCTGAGCACATTTACCTTTATGGCTGAAATCTGCCACATTTGACTGCTGCCTGAAAAAATACATTCCAGAGGGGAGGAGAAGTGGGGGAAAATGAACTTTGCCTGGGGTCTGAACATTTGAACGAGTCAAATTTCAACAGGGAACACGGTTCAAGTCTGCAGCGTGTGGCATCAGCGGAGTCCACACGGATGGCTGCTGTCCAAGCACCTCCTTCCCCACCCTTTGCTTGCAAAATGGAGCTATTGTTTAACTTAGACCAGGCAACAGACAGCCAAGCTCACCTGTGCCCTAAGTTCCCCCTAAAATGCAAGGCCACCCAACCCCCTATTAAGGCCTGTGCAGGGGCTGCAGGGAGGAGAGAGATCTCCTCCCCAAAGCCTGAAGCTGCTTGGACTGGCAGCAAGGAACCTTTCCCTGCCAGCCCCTGCACCAAACTGCCATGTTTGGGTCAATGGGGCCCTCTCCTCGCTGTCCCCAGCAAGGGAGCTGCCCTGATAAACCCAGGCCCCAGCCTCCTGCCCCACCTTAATCTTAGGGCTGGCAGAAACCTCAGGAGTCATCGAGTCCAGCCCCCTGCCCAAAGCAGGACCAGCCCCAACTCAATCATCCCAGCCAGGGCTTTGTCAAGCCGGGACTTCAAAACCTCTAGGGATGGAGATTCCACCCCCTCCCTAGGGAACCATCCCAGCGCTTCCCCACCCTCCTACGGAAATTGTTTTCCCTAATATCCAACCTAGACCTTCCCCACTGTAACTTGAGACCTTGTTCTGCCATCCGTCACTACTGGGAGCAGCCTCTCTCCATCCTCTATGGAACCCCCCCTTAAGGAAGTTGAAGGCTGCTCTCAAATCCCCCCTCCCTCTTCTCTTCTGCAGACTAAATAAGCCCAAATCCCTCAGCCTCTCCTCGTAGATCATGTGCTCCAGCCTCCTTGAGTCCCTCTAGCTCTGAGCACCCCAAAGCTCCCTCCCTTGCCCCACTCCAAAACCTGTCCCCCAAGCCCAGAGCCTGTACCCCCTCCTGGACCTCAAACTCCAGCCCTGAGCCCCTCCCCAAACTTGGTGCCTCCTCTTGCCTCCCAAACACCTCATCCCTGGGCCCACCCCAGAGCACTCACCCCTCCTCCCCCACACTCCAACCCTGAGTCCGTCTCCAAACCTGGAGCTCCCTTCCTGCACCCTACACCCATAATTTCCAGACCCACCCCAGAGCCTGCACTCCCAGCCAGAGCCCTTGAACCCCAAACCTCTCTCCCAGCCCTGAGCCCCTCAAACGCAGC
The DNA here is from genome assembly GCF_052426305.1 of Pelodiscus sinensis. Taxonomy (NCBI): domain Eukaryota; kingdom Metazoa; phylum Chordata; order Testudines; family Trionychidae; genus Pelodiscus; species Pelodiscus sinensis. Next base: position 8,067,514 of record NC_143060.1, read on the forward strand.
CCCGCCTTAGAGCCCACACCCCTGCCAGAGCCCTGACACTCCTGCACCCCAATCCTCTGGCCCAGGCTATCAGTCAGAACCCTGCAGTACAAACACTCAGATCAACATCACCTTGACTGCACCCCCATTGAAAAGAAATACTGCACAGCTGGATTCTTTTTATTTACCTTCTCGTCTTTAAGGCTGAGGGGTTCACAGGGTGAGGGCGACACTCACACACTCCCATACACACCTCTCTGTAACGGGTCCACCTCTCAAACCTAGTTAAATTAGTTGCCCCCGCAACTCCAATATAGAGGCTGGTCCACAACTTCATCTCTCAGATGGTTAAAAGCCTTCATCTGATATCCAGCCTGCATTTGTTCATGGCCAGTTTACACCTGCTTCTTCTTGTGCCAACATTATCCTTCAGCTTAAACCGTTCTTCACTTTCCCTGGTGTTTGCCATTCTAATGTATTTAGAGAAAGAAATCGGACTCTTCTCAGCTTTCATTTTACTGGGCTAAACTAGCCAAGCTCAATTGCCTCTGATAAGATAGGGCCTCCAGTCCCCTGATCACCCTAGTAGCTCTTCTCTTCACCTGTGCCAGCATGAATCAATTCTTGAACATGGACAACCAGGCTCACATATGGTATTCCTACCCGTGCCTTGTACGATGGCATTAATACTTCTCTATCGCTACAAGAAAGTGTCTCCCCAAGTACATTCTAGGATCTCATTAGTGGTTTGGGGTTTTTTGCAGCTGCATCACATTAGTGGCTCACCCACTTACTCTCCCTTGATTGCTTTCAACTGATGAGCTCCTAACTTGTAATAAAATTTCTTATTAGACTCCAAGCGCATCACCTTGTGCTTTTCACTGCTGAATGAACTCCACTTCTGTGACGCCAGACTTCACGATCATCCAGATCTTCCCATACAATATTCCAATCGTCCTTTGCACTAACGATGATTGCCACATGCCTATTTTTTTTATCCTAAGTTTGTCTTAAACTCAGGTTTAAGGGGTAGATATTAACTAGTAACTCAGATAAAAGGAAGGTGAATTTAATTGGATCTTATGTTGAAATTGCAAGGACCAGAGGTTAAGAGGGGTAGCCAAGTGATTCTGTAACTGGAAAAAACTTAAAAAACAATGAATAGTCGTGCAGCACATCTACAAATTTGGTTAGTCTCTAAGGGTATGTCTACACTATCCCGCTAGTTCGAACTAGCGGGGTAATGTAGGCATACCGCAATTGCAAATGAAGCCTGCGTTTTGAATTTCCCGGGCTTCATTTGCATAAGCGGGGCGCCGCCATTTTTAAATCCCCGCTCGTTCCACGAGGAGTAACGGTAGTTCGAACTAGGAAGCCTAGTTTGAACTACCTAGTTCGTGCCGTGTGTAGCCGCGCTGCACGGGGTTCGAACCAGCGGGGATTTAAAAATGGCGGCGCCCCGCTTATGCAAATGAAGCCCGGGAAATTCAAATCCCGGGCTTCATTTGCAATTGCGGTATGCCTACATTACCCTCCTAGTTCGAACTAGCGGGGTAGTGTAGACATACCCTAAGGTGCTGCACGACTATTCGTTGTTTTTTAAGTTTTTCCAAGAAATAGAGCAGGGGTTCCCAACCTGCAGTACGCTTACCCCCAGTGGGCACGAGAAGCTTGTCAAGGGGACATGGGGAATATTTAGTAAATAACTAGATTATCCTAATTGAAATATTCCAAAAGTAGTACTGTTAGTGAAAAAAGTTGTGGATTCTAGAGTCTAGAATTTATTTCCTTTCATATTGAATGGGGGGTACCGGAAGGTTTACTAAAACCCAAGGGGATACGGGGACCGAAAAAGGTTGTGAACTCCTGAAATAGAGGGTTATACATGATCACTGAAGCTTGAAAATGACAAAACAATGAAATCTTCTTCCACTGCAATAGCTAATGATCTACGTTTTTTACAATGTTTCATAGGTCTATAAGATGTGCATTTTCATTTGAGACAGGCAGCCATTCCAAACAAACAATTAAAGCCTGATTATTTCAAATGCTTCCCTCTCAGAGAGGCACATCACTGGCACCACGTTGGATGTTGCAAAAGAATGTCTGTATTTTCTGTGAGCACGTGACAAGTTTGAAGCATTAAACCCAGAAATCAAATGGCACCGCAGATAATGACAAGCAAAGGCCCTGGCAGTGAGGTAATGACACGCTCCAAAGCAGGGCCAATCATAAACAATAAAAACAAATTTACAACTTTGTAGGAATGGTCAGAAAAACCCTGAGATTCGCTGATGAGGTGCTGATTTCCTGGTGAATACAAATACATGTTTTAAGGAGAACCCCCCCCTCAAATCCAACCCCCTAACCTCATATGCATTCATGAATGTGAACCATTTGAACCAGCGTATGCCACTAGTATGGAGAAGGGGCAGTGTGTCATAGTGCTGCCAGAGGAACAGAGCTATGCAAACACAACCTGCTGTGCTTAGGAACAACTTCTGGTGTGCTGAGAACCACTTTACACCTTGTTACATGCTGCTAAACCTCACACGTCAGGATGTGCAAAAAAATAATTATTTGGTTCACTGGTAGTCCTCCCCCTCTCCTCCCCAGTGAATGGGGAAAAATCGTTTGGGGTTGATCTAAAACAAATATTTATTTCAAAATTATGGCAAATCCAAAAGTAAAAAAAAACCAATTCAGGTCCATTGAACCATTTTGCTTGGATTTCAAGCTTTTCTTTTAAAAGCTTTTAAATAAACTTGAAGGAAATTTCAAATCAAGACGTCGCCTTATATCCAAATGTTTCATTTTGAAAATGACGAAACAAAATGTTACGATTTGAGCTCCTTTATTTTAACGGTAACTAGTGAAATCGACTTGGTTTTGCGAAACAGTTCGGTCTACCCAAATCTGTATTATTCACCCCCCCCAAAAAAAGTTTTCATTGTAAATTTTAGCCCAACTCTACTTGCAATTGCTTCTCTCCTGGATGCAGACACGACTGCTACTTGGGTGGTGTCCTTCTGTCTCTCCCCCTCCCACTTTGGCAAAATATCATATGGAAGGGGGGATCTGCTGTAGAACTGATGTCTGGACTAGACAGTTGTGGCCATGTCGTCAACATCACTACAAACCAGCACAGGTGACTCTTGGACACAGAATCAGAGAACACTAGAACTGGAAGGGACCTTGAGAGGTCATCGAGTCCAGTCCCCTGCCCTCACGGCAGGACCACGCACCGTCTAGAACTAAGGTGGTGGGAGGGGCAGTGAAGGGTTGGTGCTCCAACTTGCTAGGGTAGAGAGGACAGTGGCATAGCTAGGGTGGGTGGGGAGGCAGTTGCCCCCGGGTGCCACGCTAGGAGTGCCAATTTAGTCCCCCTCTGCTCCCCATCATCCCTTGGCTCACCTGCTCTTCCTCCGCCCGCTGGCAGTGGCCAGAGCCTCTTCCCTGCCTCTTCGCCCCCAGCCCAACCCTCCTCCATCTCCGCCATCAGGTTAGTGTATGCGGGGGCCTAGCCCCAAACTGGAGAGGGTGGGGGAAGATGTGGTACAAGCTCCCCCCCCTTCCCAGAGTTGGGCTCAGCCATGTGCCAGGCTCGGGACCCTGCTACACGGTGGCGGCAGAGGGGGGCACAAATTTTGCCTTTGCCCCCGGGTGCATAACACCCTCCCTATGCCTCAGAGAGGGATAGTAATTTACCAATGGATGGTCCAGGGTAAATGACAGTAAATGACAATCTCTAGGAAACAAAGAGGGGAGGATGACACATGCGTGTTGTCGCGATCCCCTGGGCTGCTTCTGGAGTAGAGCCGTTGATATGCTATCATTTGCTCAGGGAAGTGCTTCAAGGCATGATCTAAGTCTATGCAGTGTTTTGTGGTTTGGGGGTGCGTTTAAACTGCTTGAACTCCCGGGCTGCATTGCTGCTCCAGCAGAGTTTCTGATTTCTCGCTCCTTGACAGGGTAATTGTTGTAATGTGGTATTTTGGCGAGCCCTCTGCTGGAAGCTAGCCAAGCAATGCAAATCTCCCAGAACCCTGCAAATGGATCCTTTTCACTGAACCCACGCAAATGTGTCACAGTTTAAAACCTGAAAGGTTTTCTTCAACGACAGCGACAAGTATCGGGAGCTGCATAATACGTGCAGATGCATGTAGGAGTAAACTGACAGATTATAATTATCAATAGAGAAGGGGAAAAACAAAAATTAATTTGAGGCAAAACATATAATTTGCCTTTAAATTGTACGAGTTCCTCCATTTCTGATGCAATTTGCCACCCTGGAAATCAGATTAACGTCGTTTGGATTCTCAGCCGTTTCTTAGAAGTACATTGACCTACTTGGGAAAGCAGTGCCGGTTTTTAGAAACTGATGTAAGCTGGTGCCGTGTGAACGCAAACGAGTAGGAAGCAGAGAAACGATGCCGTCGGCAGGCATCGTTTCGGTGTAAGCATGGGACAGCTCCCAACACATCATGATGTCATGCAGGGCTGGCTGCCAGGAGGAGTATAGAATAGTTGTAATTCATGCTGGTGGTCCTATGGGTAAGGAAGGGAAACTGTCCCTATCACATCATGTCATTGTTGTGTGGAAATTCCCAAGTTGTCGGTTCTCCTCTTCTGGGAGGGAGCCAGATTTGTTACTCAAAAATGTGGAGGAAGGGTTTGTTTCCTCTTCTTCTTATTTATGTGATTTCCCCCCTTATCATCAATGTGTGGTGGAGAGAGAAAGGCCAATACACCAGCAGCGTCTGCGCAGGAAGCGCTGGCTGTAGCACTTACAAACCAGGAGCTTTTCAGGGTCTCACTCGCAGTCTCCGCTCTCTCTTCTGTGTAGACAAGGGAGAGCTGTTGACATAACAAGCAGCCCATGGACATTCAGGCCCTCAGTGGGCAGGAGAAGCAGCCTGACTTGCAGATGCCCCTAGGAGGGCTCCAAGGAAGTCTCTCATTAAAGTCACAAGTCAGCTTTATTTCCTGTTAACAAGGCGCCAAAGGAAGGAGCGGAGGCTCTCCAACCACACGCATCCAGCTCTCAGTGGCTGGGGCCTTTTGTCAGGGCTGCCAAAATGTAAATCTGGAGTCGTTTTTCCATCCGCAGATGTGGAAGACTGAGTTCTACTTGCATATGTCTGGCCTGTGGAGACGGTTAATTATACTGAATTTACAAAATGGCAAAGAAAGTCTGGTTTTCAATGAATTTAAGCGTTTGGTGGGAAAACCAGTGCCTTTTCTTGGGTCATGTCCTTGCACCAGCGGGCAGCATGTCTAGAATGTACCAACCTCCCCTTTTTCAAGAAACAAAAGGCATCATGACCAAAACAAATAGGGCCAGGTTCTGATCTTACGCCTGTGTAAACAGAATTAACTACGCTGGTGGCTATGTGATTTGTCAGACTCATCCCAATGTAACTTATATCGAAGTTTAAGCCATTGGGTGCACTCATATATGTTTTTCCTATATGCTGTCCATGGACTGATGCCCTGTTCTACAGCACCGTTTATTACTAGCGTTACAATACCAGCAGCATGATTTACCATCCTCTGCACTCGGTCTGGAGGCACGAAAGCAGGTCGCTGAATACTTGCGTCTCACCTGGCCCGTGGCCCTTTTATATGGGCTGCGCTAGGACTATAGAGTGAATTGGTATGGGCAGTTCCCTTCCTGAGACAATCCCTGCTGCTCTTTAGAAACACATTTAGTCTGTACATGCTCTGGTGCCTGAGGAATAATTAGACTGGATGGTACGTGAGGTGTATTATTTGTATCCTATTGTGTTTTCAATGAATTGGCCAGATCCCCAGCATCTTAGCAGGAGTATCTCCCATTTAGAATTATTATCAGCTATTGGAGATAGAGTGCAGCATTGCTACATCCCTGTGTATGGGGAGGCATGGAGCCGCGCGATCACGTGAGCAGCACAGGGGCGAAATGGTGCCTTGGAGACACGATTCCCTCCCTGCTTCTCCATTGGCCCAGGGAAGGGATCATTTGCTGCTCTCCTACAGCTCCAATGAATTGTAACATACACCCTTTCGCTGTCTAGGTCAACGGTACTCACTGGAGAGTGGGAAGAATAGAACCAGGGTTCCATCCTGTCCTAAGCCATCCCAGCCCACCTGCTCTAAGGGAAAGCTGTAGGCATAAGCGTTCTCTCTTTATTCAGACTTGCACCTTCAGATCCAAGGCCTGGGCAGCCCAAGTAGGGTATAAAGATGGCCCTCACTTCTCCTTTCAGGCATGCAGGCCAAGGAACAATTGAGCCCTTAGGCACAGAAGCCCAAAGGTATATAGGAGCCTAATGTCCATTGATTTCAGTGTTTTACTAATAGGCTTCCCAGGCCACAAATAAGTAGACTGAAGAACGCCATAGGGAGATGAAGAGGCGGAAAGAAAACAGCTGATTAGTGATCAATATGAAACAAGCTGGTGATCATGGTCCCAATACCCATAGCATGTGTGAAAACAGGCCATGTTTTGTTGGATGTGGTCCTTGCAATGTAGAGAGTAGAGATTTGGAAAGACCACTTTGGAGGGAATTTCACCAGCCGAGACTGAGAGCCTCAAAGCAGAAGTTAACAAGGACATCAGCGTAGGCTGGATCAAAGTAAGGAAGAATTCTGATGTTATCTGGGACAATGGGATAAAGGAAGAAATAAGAGGAAAATACAGTGGGCTGAGGAACATCTCCAAGGTTCATGCCCAATCCGACCCAAGAACATATCCATACACCCTAACAGTGGCTTTTCCATCTCGTCTGGGAGGTTATTACATACGGACCAAGGAGCACAGATGTCATTTCTAGCCTGCGGTGGTCATCAGTGAGAATGCAGCCAGCAGTCCACTTACTACACACAAAATTACATTAAAAAAAGTATTAAGGTGAACAAGCCAAGCACTCAAACATAGTTAAAATTCAGATTTCTAGCCTCGAGTAAAATAACTGCTTCTCTCCCAGACAATACTGGCCCTCAGCTGTTTAAAAGGGGATGCTGGTTGGAAATCAGGGACGCAGTCCCGGAACAAGGAAGCAGGGCAAGTCAGGCCTGCCTGCCTGAAACTCATCCTGCTGAGAAATGGTCCCTGAGTTCTGGAATGCACTTTCCATGGGAGCTGGGCTAACGGCTCAGACACAGGGAGAAGGAAGGCTAGCTGGCCACTTTGTGATGGCAAAGGATACAGAAGAGCTGGAGGTAGCTGGTGTGTTGGAGGGAGGATGAGGACACTAGGGCTACGTCTAGACTACATGGCTCTGTCGACGGAGCCATGTAGATTGGTTTGTTCGGCAAAGGGAAATGAAGCCGCGATTTAAATAATTGCGGCTTCATTTAAATTTAAATGGCTGTCCCGCTCTGCCGATCAGCTGTTTGTCGGCAGATCGGGGCAGTCTGGACGCTCCCCTGCCGACGTGAAAGCCCTTTATCGACCTCCCCGGTAAACCTCATCCTATGAGGCATAACGGGGAGGTCGATAAAGGGCTTTCAGGTCGGCGTGGGAGCGTCCAGACTAGTTCGCTGAGCCAACAAACAGCTGATCAGCTGTTTGTCGGCTCAGCGCGGCAGCCATTTAAATTTAAATGAATCCGCGATTATTTAAATCGCAGCTTCATTTCCCTCTGCCGATCAGCCTAATCTACATGGCTCCATCGACGGAGCCATGTAGTTTAGATACACCCTAACACTGTTAAAGAGCAGTGTGAGCCGCGTGAGAGGTCTAGAGTTCCCACCGAAGGGTGAGGGAGAAGATGACAATTATCTTCATCCTGAAATCCACCATGGATGTGCACAAAGGGGTGCAACAGGGGTGGGGAGCAAGAGTCGAGTCCAGGGCTCTGAGGTTAGCTTCTAGGTGTCCACAACACAAAATGCCTCACCACAACTGACACGCTTGTTGGCAGACTCCACAGCAACTTCAAGGACTGAACTTCAAGAATCTTAACCTTTGCAGTACCCGCTCCTGCTGCAAGCTGAGGGAAGGGGCATGAATCAATGCAATGGACATGTAGGCCTGCCTCGTCCACCAGCCTCACTATTTCATGTAGGGCAGTGATTTTGAACTGGAGCACCTGTGTCCGTGCAATCCCTACTGTGGATGCAGTTACAAAGATGCCTCTTGGGGAAAGCTCTGCCCTTTTATCCTGGAATAACTGGGGGTATGTCTACACTACCCTCCTATTTCGAACTAGGAGGGAAATGTAGGCATACCGCAATTGCAAGTGAAGCCCGGGATTTGAATTTCCCGGGCTTCATTTGCATAAGCGGGGCGCCGCCATTTTTAAATCCCCGCTGGTTCGAACCCCGTGCAGCGCGGCTACACGCGGCACGAACTAGGTAGTTCGAACTAGGCTTCCTAGTTCGAACTACCGTTACTCCTCCAGCATCTTTCTGCAGCACTGAGTCCCTTAAACAATTGTTCCATGTACAGTAGCTGGCACAAAGGATCCAATTAGTTTCCTTTCACACATTTATTAACTTCTTGCAGCCTCTCTTTCAGCAGCGTGGAGAATCTGGTAAAGTCATAATGTGTTTTCATAAACTGTAGGCAAAACATGTCCCGGTTCAAGTGAATATCTGTGCCATATAATTAGCACTGATTACACAGATATTTGGTACCGTTTTACATATTCAAATCCATTTCTTTTGTCATTTCTTAGCCAAGGCATAATTAAAGCCTCAGAACTCTCTTCCCATAAGTAGCTCTAGGACTTTCTCCTTGAACAAGTTTGCAGTTAACATGACAGCTTCAAAGAAACACTTCATTTCATTCACCTCTCTCTCTCTCTGTGTAAAAAGCTGCGATAATATGGCATGTAAATAAGTCCATGATACAGACAGAAAAGGCATTTGTCTATTCCTGGGAGAATCTGATATATTTACTGATACATCAAGGCATTAGTAACATGGATCACTTAAAATCTATTACTTAAATATTTGTCATCTTTGTGAAAAATATTAACCAATATGTAGACATTTACAGTAGTAAAAGAATTCCCCCCCCCAAAAAACAGACTGTTGTGGGGGGGGGGGACAATAGAAATTGACCCTGTGCAAAATGATTCTATGTGTATATTTCGTTTCTGGTGTATCTGTCTCTATAGAAATAGGAATGGATATTTGATGAGATTATAATGCTTCTGTTAGCACCAACAGCAACTCTTTAATTAAAAAAAATCCTCATGACGCGGTAACTGAGTTGTGCTATGGAAGGGCAATACGCTGCTAGGTGGTAATTAGGTTCTGTAATAGTCTTGGGTTTTCAGAACCAGAGACAGTGGACACTAGGAGTCTGGAAGAAATGATGCATTCAGTTTCAGGAGACGAGAGGAGGAAGATGCTTGATGCTGTTCATTGCCAGCCCAGCTGGTCTCTGCAGAGCGACGGCAATAAGAACTGCATCCCAGCCCAAACGGTTATGTCGAAGTCATCAGCAGAGAAAGGGAGATGGGGCTGACAGAGGATGTTTGAAGAGTGGCTGCAGCAGAACGGGGACAATCTGACCGTGCCGATAAGATATCTGCCAAAATGGCTGCAAGTGGAGCATACTTCACAGGTATCATTCTCAAAAGCATCTTTGACAGCTGATCTGTCCTGGACTGAACGGTGCTATAATACTACTTGTCACTAGAGCAGAGGTTTTGCAGCCAAACATTTTCATTTTTGTCTCTGAAAATGCCAATTTTTCTCAACTGATGCATATTCCCACAGAAACCTCATTAGAAAATAAATCAAAACTAAAGTTTCGACCTTATGGGAGCAGAAGATTTCACCTACAGCTATATTTATCTAGATAGATAGATAGATGAGGTGTGTGGGGATAGATAGATAGATAGATAGATAGATAGATAGATAGATAGAAAATGAAGTTAGCACTAAAATATTTTGTCTGACCAAAGATAATTTTTTTCTAAAAAAATTAATTCTGCAGAAATTTTTCAAATTCTTTCTTTTTTCTCCAAATGGGAAGGAAAGCAAATGTCAAAGCAGCTAGTGGTCCTATGAAATGGAAATGCCTGTCCTGCTGGATCTGCTTGTCACTTTTCATGGGGCTTTGAGAGTGCACAGTGCTGTGTTCATTATAATCCTCCCCGGATAGCATAGGGCTATTGCCCTTGCTTCTCACACAGCAACACTGAAGGTATTTCTACAATCCAGGCTGTGGGTGCAGTTCCCTGCTCGAGGAGACGGACCAGCACTGGCTCTATCCGAGCGAGTGCTCTAAAAATGGGAGTGTAATCATAGCAGTGTGAGTAGCGGGAAGGGCGGGCACAGCATCCTGAATAGGATGGCACTCAGGGTAGCTAGCCCTTTTTGCACATTGTGCCACCATAGCTACACCTTATTTTTAGTGAGGTAGCTCGGTAGGAGTTAGCACCGCTAGGTCTACTTGAGCTAAGATCTACACCTTCCACTCTAAGTGTGGCAGTCAGACAGAAAGGTGAGGTGAAGTGCCCAAGGCTACACAGCAGACCAGCGCCAGAGCCGAGATGAGAAACTGGGAATTCCAAATGCTCTGCTATGTCCTTGTAAATGTGCATGGCCTCGTATGGCGGTTTCACCCCGTTTCTTGGTGGGCATGTGTCTGCATCTCTACAGCTGCCATTACAACTCGTCCCTATGACCTCCACCCCATAGACATACAGGTGTGACTAATCTCAGGGACTGTTCACAGTTGTCAGGTTAGCAGCCTGCTTTCACAGAGAGGCTAAACTTCAAGTGAGCCTGGAGAGTGAGCTGCTCTCTTCATGCTCAAGGTGATCCCTCTGTTCAGGCCTAAGGCTCACTGGCAGGGTGCATGTGGAATCTATCAGACCACTGCCAGACTCAGACTTGGTCTGAGGAGAAACAAAGCCTAAACACGCAAGATTTCGCTTCCGGAATAAAAGGTATTTAAAATACAGCAGCACTGATTCTCTTATGCTGGTGAAAATTAGGAATAAGTCCACTGAAGACACTGCAGTTAGACTGGAGTATAGCTAGTGTGAGAGAAGAATCAAGTGTGATATCTCCAAAATCCATAGAATATTATTTTAGGTGTAACTTGGGTATTTTTCAGATCATAAGTGCTTGGTTTAGAAAGAAATTTCAATAAAATAAGAATTAGAATAACAAACTTATTATGAAGCCACAATCCTGAGGATCCCAGGGAAGTTTAGTCAGGAAGGGTATTATAAAGCAAGAGAAACAAACATAAAAAGAGATGCACTTGCTTTCTGACCTACCGTGTGCTGGAGATAGGCGCCAGTGGTCTCTCGGCTAAGGCGTTTAGCCGGTAGTAATCCAAAAACGTTCGGGCCACATTCCTCCCTAACTTCATATCTGAGAGTTTTTAGTGAAGGAACTGTTTTGAAAAGGGCTGGGGGGTGGGGAGAGACAAGCAGAGCGTAAAGGTAAATTACTGTTATTCGATGCATGAACAAGTTTTACATTAACCATCCCACAGTGCCGAAAGCGCCAGGGTAAGATCAACAAAATATGTCAGCAGCTACAGTGAGTGTCTTCTGGTTTGCTTCTTGTTTTCATAGCTGGAAAATGTGTTGTATGAAATCCTGAAGGGAAAGACACACGCCCCTTTGATTTACCTGGCGAATACCACTGGGATCTCAGCATACCTCCATCTCTCACGAGGGAAAGTAAATACCCAAGAAGTTAAATTTGGAAACTATCCAGAGGATACCCTGGTACACATTAACTTGCTCCAGGGTATCCTGCTTCAGGAAAGCAGCCACATCTCAGCAGTAGTGTGTAACCCACATGCCTCCTGGGTGTGGTATGCTGTTCCATCTAGCGGCATTGACACTGCTTACAAAGAGAATTGTCAGTCTGCTCAATAGCATGGATTAACCAGCCATGGCTTTTAGCTCATGAGACAGAGGCCCATTCACTAAGCTCCAGAGGGCCCAGGTTCAATTCTGCTCACGGATGACCTGAGTCTGTTAGCGTTACAACTGCACTTGCTTCCAGGAGCAGAGATCTAGACTGTCATGCTATGAACTCTAAATAGATCAGTATGAGTGTGTCTACACATCACCCTTACCTCAAAATAGCTTATTTTGAAATTTGGCGCTGCCTACACAGCGCCAAATTTCAAAATAAAGCACTATGCCAACAAATCCTGTTTACAGGAACACCAGAATAGCACGCCCATTATTTCGAAGTATATTTTGAAATAATGGGCATGTTTAAAGAAGTGGAATTGCTATTTTGGGATACTTCCAGTATCCCGAAATAGCCCCTCTGTGTAGACGTAGCCTAAGTAACCTCGACCTTAGCACCAGCAATGTAGTCTTCTGAAACACTGACTTGGGCTCACCTGGAGCTGACCTAGGAAGGAGCTACAGTACAGGACTGGGAGGTTCACAGCAGAGAATAATCTTTGAGATTGCGACGGGGAGGTCAATGCACAAAATTACCCATCAGGCCTACCAGAATGTCACCATGCTCCTTACCAAATGCCATCCTTACCATTCAGAACTAACTTAATGCTGCGCTCTCCGAGGTCCTGTCTGTCTAGCTGAGGCGTTACAGCAAGGCAACCTTTCTGAGGCTTGATCAAAATTAAACAATCCAGGATCATTTTCAAAAAGAAACCGGGACAGTGGTCGCATTGGGTAACACAATTGCCTATGCTGAGGGCCAGTGCAAGGCCTATAGAATCATAGAATCATAGAGCTGGAAGAGACCTCAAGAGGTCATCAAGTCCAGCCCCCTGCCCAAGGCAGGACCAACCCCAACTCTCCAAAGCTGGGCATGCCTTCAACACCAGGTGACTTTCACCCATTATGAATGAAACAGTTTTCATCATTCAGGGCTCTGTCATGTAAGAATTTGCTGAGGACATACAGACTGTTATGTCTGCTGACACAATTATGAACTGCTGGTCTCCAACAAGCACCTGGGCATAATCAAAGCCAAAGCAGCATATTAAAAAAAATCAAAATTCTGCTCTGTAGTATTTTTCAAGGCATCTATTGGCCAGTGACAATAACCATTTCAGTGGCCAATGAGTTGGGAACCAGATGGCATCTCATCATACATAACCTGATGAATCTTTAATTCGCCACAACACACATTCTATTGTCGCTGTTTCATGCCATTTTCCTTTGCCACGACAGAAAAAAAAAACCACAAGCACTTTCTGTGTTATTTTTAAAAATGGTATCTGCTGGTGCTTCCATTAGAAAGAAATTCCAGAACTGCAACACATCAGGAGTTTTCAAGTGGCTTGTAGAAAGATGCCAGCTTATAATTGAAGTTATCTTATTTCCTCATTCCCATTAGGGAATCAAAACAAATGAGATTTAGACTTCGGGTTCGTGCAGCCTGATGAGAACTCTGGTTTTTTTTTCTAGAAAGGGGGAAAGACTAACATAGGGTCTGTGACTCTGTGACTGGGAGGTGGAAAATGTTATACACAGATGTGATCCTGAGAGTTAATTAGCAAAGGTCTAGCTGGAATAAGTGACCCTTGATGACTGCTCAGAATTGCAATCCAGCCAATGCTGGATTGGAGCTCCCTTGGATAGTTTCCAGAGCTTCGCCTGGCAATTTTAAGTGGCTCTAGAATTTCTCCTGAAAGTCTATTTCACAGGCCTCCTGCACAGGAATTTTATGCTAATGTTCATTGTAACGGGGCTAGGCCCTAAGTTCAAAAGGGCCATAGAGAAGTCCTCCAGGCAGCTAGAGTGGCTAGAAAGAAACCAGCCAATCAGGGGCCAGGAGGGACTCCGTAAGAAGCTGCAGGAGTCGAGGCAGCTCAGTTGCATCCCAGATCTAGAAGGGAGATGGTTGGGGTGGCGGAACCAAGGACAGCTCAGAGTGGGGAGCTGTTAGAACACTCTTCAGGAGGAGAAACCCTGGAGGTACCACTCTCCTACTGAGTGGGGAAACAGACTGAGGGTGCATCTACACAGTGGCACTATTTCGGGATAATGTCTATTTTCCTGAAATAACGTTCTGCACTGTCTACACAAGAAGCCCATTATTTTGAAATACATTTGAAATAACAGGCATCTTATTCTGGCTTCCTGTAAACCTTGGACAGTACTCTATTTCAAAATAAGCTCGAAATAAGCTACTCAATTTGCATAGGTCAAATTGTGCAGCTTATTTCAAGCTAGTGTCGCTGTGTAAACGCACCCTAAGAGAATGGACTGAACTGAGAGACTACAGGGGATGCCGGAATGGACCCCTGGTAAAGTATATATGGCAAGATGGCGAGTGCCACCCCCTTACATTCATCATGCTGTGGATAGGTTAATTTGATTTACCTTGCGAGTGCCACTGGGATCTCAGCATACTTCCATCTCTCATGAGGGAAAGTAAATACCCAGGAGGCTTATCCTATGGACTCTGTTATGTCACTCAGGAGAGTCAGAAGAGAGAATACACACAATATATATCTGTGAGTATGCATGGGCCGCGGGGGTGTTACCCATGTATACAATAGTCAGCCAACAAGAAAAGTAGCATCACTGCAATATTAGGTACATTTTCTTGAATTCTGGCTACATAGTACAGGGATTGTGTCTGTATATGCATGGAAGTGTGAGGTTAGAGAGTCAGAACATCCTGTCACCCCACAGAAGCACCATCTTTTGGGAAGAGTTTTGTCCTAGTTACTGGAATTTGGGAACTATTGGGAGTGTTTATGAGTCATTCTGCAAATGCTGCACTCAAACTAAATGAATTCTTTGCTTCAATCTTCACGGCTGAGGATGTTAGGGAGATTCCCAAACGTGACCCATCCTTTGTAGGTGCCAAATCTGAGGACTTGTCACAGATTGAAGTGTCATTGGAGGAGGTTTTGGAATTAATTGATAAACTTAACAGTAACAAGTCACCGGGACCAGATGGCATTCACCCAAGAATTCTGAAAGAACTCAAATGTGAAATTGTGAAACTATTAACTATGGTTTGTAACCTATCCTTTAAATCAGCTTCTGTACCCAATGACTGGAAGATAGCTAATGTAATGCCAATATTTTAAAAGGACTCTAGAGGCGATCCTGGCAATTACAGACCAGTAAGTCTAACATTAGTACCGGGCAAATTAGTTGAAACAATAGTAAAGAATAAAATTGTCAGACACATAGAAGAACATAATTTGTTGGGCAAAAGTCAACATGGTTTCTGTAAAAGGAAATCATGTCTTACTAATCTATTAGAATTCTTTGAAGGGGTCAACAGACATGTGGACAAGGGGGATCCAGTAGATATAGTGTACTTAGATTTCCAGAAAGCCTTTGACAAGGTCCCTCACCAAAGGCTCTTACGTAAATTAAGCTGTCATGGGATAAGAGGGAAGATCCTTTCATGGACTGAACTGGTTAAAAGACAGGAAACAAAGGGTGGGAATAAATGGTACATTTTCAGAATGGAGAGGGGTGTTCCCCAAGGATCAGTCCTAGGGATCAATCCTATTCAACTTATTCATAAATGATCTGGAGAAAGGGGTAAACAGTAGGTGGCAAAGTTTGCAGATGATACTAAACTGCTCAAGGTAGTTAAGACCAAAGCAGACTGTGAAGAACTTCAAAAAGATCTCACAAAACTAAGTGATTGGACAACAAAATGGCAAATGAAATTTAATGTGGATAAATATAAAGTAATGCACATTGGAAAAAATAATCCCAGCTATACATATAATATGATGGGGGCTAATTTAGCAACAACGAATCAGGAAAGAGATCTTGGAGTCATCCTGGATACTTCACTGAAGACGTCCATGCAGTGTGCAGCAGCAGGCAAAAAAGCAAACAGGATGTTAGGAATTATTAAAAAAGTATCTAAATCCATGGTACGCCCACATCTTGAATACTGTGTACAGATGTGGCCTCCTCATCTCAAAATGATATACTGGCATTAAAAACGGTTCAGAGAAAGGCAACTAAAATGATTAGGGGTTTGGAACCGGTCCCATACGAGGAGAGATTAAAGAGACTGGGACTTTTCAGCTTGGAAAAGAGAAGACTAAGGGGGGATATGAAAGAGGTCTATAAAATCATGAGTGGTGTGGAGAAAGTGAATAAGGAAAAGTTATTTACTTGTTCCCATAATATAAGAACTAGGGGCCACCAAATGAAACTAAAGGGTAGCAGGCTTAAAACAAATAAAAGGAAGTTCTTCTTCACACAGTTCATAGTTGATCTGTGGAACTCCTTGCCTGAGGAGGTTGTGAAGGTTAGGACTATAACAAGGTTTAAAAGAGAACTAGATAAATTCATGGAGGTTAAGCCCATTAGTGGCTATTAGCCAAGATGGTGGGTAAGGAATGGTGTCCCTAGCCTCTGTTTGTCAGAGTGTGGAGATGGATGGCAGGAGAGAGATCGCTTGATCATTACCTGTTCAGTTCACTCCCTCTGGGACACCTGGCATTGGCCACTGTTGGCAGACAGGGTACTGGGCTGGATAGACCTTTGGTCTGACCCAGTACAGCCATTGTTATGTTCTTATAGTCTGTTCTTGCCCATTAGCTGCCAATTTTTGCAGACATAGCTGGTTCAGATAAGGACATAAACTTTTGGATCCTCATGCCAAATCCCCCACTTGCCTTACTGTTTATTAGTTGTCACATATCAAAGATGCCACCTCTGGAATATGTAGGCAACCACTCATCCATTACTTGTTTCTAGTCGAGATCTGCAGTTCTTATTATGTGTGCCTACCTGCTTAAAATGATTCACTGCAGCCACAGCCCCCAGAATTCTGCCTGCACCAGGATGCAATAAAAATCTCAATTTGGAAACAAGTTAGTTTCTCCCCTCATGAATTATACTGCTAAGTGTTGCTGCTTTAATAGCGCACTGATCATTTAATAATGTCGCTCTGGCAGAGCGTGGTGGCACCATCCGTCAGCTTTTGTTTTGCTTTTAGAAAAGCAGCATCATTCCACATCCAAGGGGGCAGCCCCTCTCTTTCCCCTCTCACACAGCACAGCAAACGGTTTGAAATAATGAGACGCAGGACGGCTCCTTCGAGTTTGCATCTCATTTCCACGAGGCCCGATGTCATTTCTTTGGAGCAGGAAGTGAAGCTTTGGTGATGAGACGGATTTGACAAGGGCAAACCCGTTAGTAGCCCCTGTTCGTCTTTGATAAGTCCTGTGGGGTCCCTGCCAAACCAATCGCAGCTCTGTTTTTATGTCTCATCTAGAGGACGGCACCTCCATCAATTTGAAACACTGCGCTGGGTGATTAGTTTATGGAATTCATCCAAGCTGAGTCCTCAGCCGGATTTAAAACGATGACCTTCCAGTCCAGAGTCAGACCTGTGGGCGCCTTTGTTTTAGACAAACACATCTAAGTTACCCAAAAGCCAGCGACAGGGGCAGGAAGGTGGAGAGGAATGAGATGCACCGAGAAAGATTCATCTTTGTAATAGCTGAAATGAGAAATCAGAGGCTTTTCTCTGTCAGACAACATGGAATTCTACAGCAAGTCTCGAATCACTACAATGAAAATCCCATTGTCCATGAAAAAAGGAAGACATTCTTGGTCCCAGATGATGGTGAGCAGTGAGTGTCTTGTCAGTTCCCTAGTCTCTCCGGAGAGAGGGAGGATTTTTCCCTGTCCGTTTAGAAGCACGCCCATCGATGCACACAATCCACTTAGAATTGCTGTTCTGAATGAGGATGCTAATGGAAGATGGCGTTAACTGGCTTTAAATCGCAGCATTATATCATGCCAGGAAGGATCAGCCCTAGCATTCCAGTGTATTAGCATCGTTTTCTCCTCCTTTCAGTTGTGTGCTCCTGGTGTTTCCACGGGGCTGAAATTAATCTTTGATCACTAACCCAGCGCTGCCCAGGTTTGATCTGATTGCGAGTGGACAATGAGAACAGCGCCAAAGAGTAAGGGGGGAAGGGTTTGGAGAAAAGGTGTCGTGGGAGCCTCTCTAGCCATTGCCATGTAATCCACGTACCTGTGCAAAGCTGAACAGGGAGCACTGATATTCAGGGCAAAATAACACAGCCCTGCCCGCAAAAGGCTACTCCTGGGAAGCAAGATAAACTGTGGCCAATCGCAGGCCTATGTAAGTTCTAGAGTCTTCAGAATGGTAGTTAAATCTAATACACAGAAACCATTAGCAATGGGCTAACTTGCTAGAACATCAGAGGCTAGGAGGCCTAGCTTTTCCTCTTTGAGGCTTATGGCAAAACCCCTAGGCTATGTCTAGACTGCAAGCCTCTTTCGAAAGAGCCTCTAGACTGCACGTTGAACTTTCGAAAAAGCGGCTTGCTTTTTCGAAAGAAAGCATCCAGTGAGTCTGGATGCTCTCTTTCGAAGAAGCCCTATTTACATTGAAGAACGCCTTCTTTCGAAAGAGGAACTTTCGAAAGAAGGCGTTCTTCCTCGTGAAATGAGGTTTACCGCCATCGAAAGAAAAGCCGCGTTCTTTCGATTTAATTTCGAAAGAACGCGGCTGCAGTCTAGACGCAGGTGAGGTTTTTTCGAAAAAAGGCTACTTTTTTCGAAAAAACCCCTGAGTCTGGACACAGCCCTATTGATCAGTGCAACTGGGCCTGGGAAAGCCTCAGAGGATTGAATATCTACCTCCTGGGGCTGCGTATCTCAGGCAGGATTTTGGGGGAGAGTTGTGGCACTTTAAACCAAGGCTGGTTGTCTCCCTAAGAGAGATGGTCTAGCTCAGGGGCCAGCAACTCCCGGCATGCATGCCACAGGCGGAACACAAGCCGATTTTTACTGGTACGCGGGGCAGGAGCTCAGCCCCGTCCCTCACCCTGGCGGAGTGGGGAGCCCCTACTGTACCCCCAGCCTCAGCTGCACACTGGATTCCCAGCTCCGACTTCCTGCTGGAGCGGGGGGTGGGAGAGGTGCGCACGGGCATTTCTGGGGTTGCTTCCTGCTTCGGGAGGGGGTGCAGCTGGGCCTGCTCTGCAGAACTGGGGCTGGGCAGCTGCAGGGTCCAGGCTGTGCCGTGCTGCTCCCCGTGGAGTGTGGGTGAGGGTGGGGAACCCCTTCCCCAGCATCCCGCTGTGCTTGGCCAGTCTGGAGTCAGCCCTGGGCAGCCCCGGACTCTGCCTGCCCCAGCCCTGGAGCCGCATCCTGCAGGCACAGGGCTGGGCCAGGCAGGAAAGAGACTCTGCCCCCTAACTCTCCTCGCCCCAGCACTGCTCCTGGGGGTGCTGCAAGTCCAAGCGCTGCTGCCCAGCTGGTGAGTGCACTGGAGGCACAGGGATGTGGGGGCAGGAGGGGGGATGAAGGAGGATGCGGGGGCAGGATGGGAGGGGGCAGGGGTTGCACTGAGGGGTTGGGGAAATGCAGGGGATCAGGCTGGGGGGATCATGGGGCTGAGAGAAGTGAGGCTGGAGCAGGGGGAAGATGTGAGGGGGGATTCAATTTTACTTTGCAGAAGCTGCACTTTCCGTTACTCCCCATTTCTCTCCCTCCCTCTCTAACAAGCTATCTGGCTGCATTCTCACCCTCTCACCTTTTCTGTTTTACTCCCCCAACCCCCTCCCACCTCCACACTCCCTCTCTTACCCGCACCTACACCCTCTCCTGCTGCCAAACTCCCTTACACACTCTGCTGTCCTCACCCCCTGCTGCACCCCCACACTCCACCCAGATCCTGCATCCCTGTCCCGCTCACTAGCAGCCCTGTCCCACACCCTGAACCCCTCATTTTTGTCCCCACCTAAGGGGGTCCACAAAATTCACTAACTCCAGAACCCCAGAAAAGTAAATCTGGCCTATGGGAAGTCTCGAACCTCCGTCCTCCCTCTCTCTGCCCCTCACCATGTGGGGGCTGGAGTGCCAGAAGAGTGAGGTGTCTCAGTTGGGGGTCACATCAGTGTGGGCTGGGGGTTTGAGGAGGAGTTTTTTTGCTTCTCAGTTGTGTGGTCCCTAACTGATTTTTCTGTGGGTCAGTGACCCCCAGCCCAAAAAAGTTTCCCCACTCCTGCCATAAAAAAAGAAAACATTGAGATCTTTTTGTAGGACATAGTCTTTTACTTTATTTTAAAAAAGTTTGATAACGAACATGAAAAAGTTAAAACACTTAATCTGTTTAATAAGTTAAATTAAACCATTCTCCCCAGCTGCAGCACTTGCAAAATTGCTCAGGCGTAATTATCTAATTAATGGTGAGTTTCCATCAGCAACTGGGAGTTTGCAGACAGGTTTGCATTGACCAAGGTGGTCCACAGGGGGTGTGGTGGAGAGTTCCCTCCCCCCGGGAAAGCAGCACAGCCCAGGGAAGGAGGGTTAAATCTTGGTTTGCCCCTTTGGAAAGGTTGCTGATCCCTGGTCTAGCTCAACCAGAAGATACGGGCATGATGTGGGAATTACCACGGGAGGTTCCCTGGTCTGAGTTATGCAGGAGGTCAGACTAGATCAGGGATGGGAAAAAGGGCCTCCGTGAGTCAGATCTGGCTCATCAAGCAGGTTGATCCAGCCTGCAGAAGCCCTGCCACTCCCCCACCCTCAGACCAATCAGGACCTGGGGGCAGGAGAGAGCATGCAAAGTCTCTTCCTGCCATGCTCCCATCCTGCAGGAAGGGGGCAGGACGGGAGGAGACTTCCAAGGCTCTGATTGGCCTTGGGGTGGGTGAGCGCATGAAGTGTCTTCCCGCCATCAGAGGCACAGGGAACGGCCAGCTGTTCAGAACAGCTGGTGGTTCTTTCTGGGGGTGAAGATGGGGAGGGCACAGACTTTACATGCTCCCCCACCCCCAGACCAATCAGGGTCTGTGAGTGGGGAAGCATGGAAGTGTCTGACCCCGCCCCTTCCACTTGAGGCCCTGCCCTTCCAAGGTGGCCCGGGACCACTTCAAAAACTTTCTGAAGTGTCCCCTGGTCATAAATTATTGCCCATCCCTGGACTAGATGATCATAATGGTCAATTCTAGCTTTAAACCATATAGCTCTCTCTGCTTCCTGCATCAGGTCAGGCTAGACATATCAACAAGAGTTGGCTGCCTCCCAATAGTCTTTCTGTCTTTCTCTCTCTCAGGCTGCATCTAAACTGCAGTCTTCTTGTGGAAGAAGTTTTCTGCGGAAGAGATCTTCCGAAAAAGTTTCTTGCGCAAGAGCGCATCCACACTTCAAAAGCGCATTGGAAAAGCGATGCGATTTTGCACAAGAGAGCGTCCAGACTGCATGGACTCTCTCTCACAAGAAAGCGCTCGTTGTCATTAACAGAATGGCCACCCGGGCACCAATGCTTCTTCCAATAGGCTGTTTTTCTGAAAAAAAAAACCCTGTGTCCCGTCCACACGCACGAAACAGAGTTATTCCCCATAGAAAGAGGATTATCTATACAGCAAAAACCCCTCTCTTCTGTCGATTCACCGTAACTTTTCTTGTGCAAAAATGCACTTGAGGTGTGGACACTACACAGGTTTTTACGCAAAAATGGCCTTTTTGTGCAAAAACCCTGTAGTGTAGACGTAGTCTCTCTCTCTCTCTCTCTCTCTCTCTCTCTCTCTTTCTCTCTCTCACACACACACACACACACACACACACACACACACACACACACACACACACACACACACCACATAGTCCTTGATCCCAGACAGGGCTTAAAAGCAAAGAGACTCCTCAAAACACAACAGAACGGCAAAGTTGGTGGTTTTTTGTTATTCCTCAGATGCATTTCTTCAGATCAGCGATCCTTGGCTGAACTTTGCCTCCTCAGGGTATAGGCAGGGATTATGCATAATCCAACAACATGCAGTTTTCTCTTCAGGCAAATCCCCAGTGATTATGAATTACAGAATCGTTACTATGCACATAAAGCAAGTGAGTAATGCTTAAATTAGCATGTAAATAAATGCCGGCAAAACCACGCCACACGTATCAGGAAAAAAAACCACAGACACAATAATATGGGATGCAACAACAGGGCGAGTGGATGGTTTGACATCTGACTCCATATGAGATTGGTCCAGCAAAGGAAAATGATTTTTCAGAAATACTCTGCATACATAGGACCTGATCTCCCCCATACTAACACCTTTCTACACTGCTCTCTCTACATTACTTAATTTACACCCAGAGCTGAGGATATTATTTTTTTTCCACTTTGAGGGGTGAACTGAAAAATCCAAAACAAAGAAACAGCTTGTTTCAAACTGACACTGAATTATTTTTGTTTTTCATTTTCTTCTTGAAACAGAAAAAAATTGTGTTGAGATTGAATGAAATGTTTTGCATGCTGATTCATAAACACCATTTTGCTTCAGAAATATTGTTTTGAAACCAAATATCAAAATTGGTGGGTTCTGAAAATCTGCACACAAAATGTTTCAACGTTTCTAAAATTGTTCAGCTTTTTTTTAGCTGAAATTATTCACTGAATTTGTGACTAGTTTCAGCACCTCAAAAATGCACTTTTAAATGAATTAACTGTTGGTCAACAAAAAATAGCATCTAGTTTTATTTCTCATCATTTTAAGACTCCTATGTACTGTCAGGATGGTATAAAGGGGCCTTACTGTCCATGCAAACAAGGACTACAGCAGCAGAACAAAGCAGAAAATGTTTTCTCCCTCTTGATGTGCGTGTTTTATAGGGGACATTATTTAAGACACACGGTATGTCTAGACTACATGGCTCCGTCGACGGAGCCATGTAAACTAGTTTACCCGACATATTCAATGAAGCGGGGATTTAAATAATCCCTGCTCAATTAAAATAAAAATGGCCACCATGCTGTGCCGACAATCAGCTAATCCAGCACAGCACGGCAGTCTAGACACGGATCAGTCAACAAGGGAACCCTTTGTCGACCGCTCCTGTAAACCTCGTTTCACGAGGCATAAGGAAGTGGTCGACAAAGGCTTCCCTTGTCGACCGATCCGCGTCTAGACTGCAACGCTGTGCTGGATCAGCTGATTGTCGGCACAGCGCGGCAGCCATTTTAATTTTAATGAAGCGGGGATTATTTAAATCCCCGCTTTATTGACTATGTCGGGTAAACTAGTTTACATGGCTCTGTCGACGGAGCCATATAGTCTAGACATACCCCCAAGTAGGAACCTTCATCTGCATATTAACCACCATAATAAAGAAGGTATCAGCAACACTAACTTTTAATTCATGTTATAATGCATGTTACTTCAACTTCCCTCTAGAAACTAGTGTGTGTTATAGTTTAAAGTAAATTGCCTAAAACCAGTACACGGCAACTTCCTTAGTTTCACCAAGAATTAACTTGGCCCACTGTACACATACAAGCTGAGGGGACGAACTCACAATAAACTCTGAGAACATGTTCTTATACGGTACCAGAAAGATACTAGGGGAAGTCCATTCCAGTTATTTGAAATGTTTCTGATCTTTGTTTTGTTGAATTCCTATCACCTTTCAACTCTGGAAGGAAACCCTTGTGGGGTGGCTGACCTCAGCCCTTCATGCAGTTAATGAACATTACAGAGCTGATGTTGTGTGATACACAAATCAAAGGGGGGGGGGGGGTGGAGTAAGCAATTATGTGAAAATTCAACTTTGGCAATTTTCTTCACTTCCTGACCAGGGTTCTGAAAAACACTGGGGAAGGAAGGGCAAGAGAACTAGAAGCATAACAGTTGTTTTGCTTCCTGCATTCCCTTAGGTTGGAAATGCATGTAGAACAGAGCAACAATTTCTGGCCCCAAGTGGAATCCAAAAGTACAGAGCACCAAATGGACACCAATGGAAAATCACAGTCTGAACTTTCTCAATACCTGAGCCAGGTCTACACCGGCAGAGAAAATCAATGCAAGACACACAACTCCAGCTCCGTAAATTGTGTAGCTGGAATTGACATACCTTGCACTGATTTTCTGGGGTAGCCCCACAGTGGGAGGTGCCCAAAACACTCTCATGACTTCCCTTGTGAGGAATACTGGCACCAACAGGGGTATCAACAATAGATTTAGTGGGTCTTTACTAGACCCGCTAAATCAAACCCCAGAGGATCAATCACCAGAGCGTCGATATTCTGGCAAGTGGAGATATGGCCCTAGTTGGTCCATCCCTGATTATACCTTACACACTTTGCAATATGCTACTGCATTTCTAGCTATTCTTATTAGACATTCCTCATTTGCACTTGACAAAGCATGCTCACTATAGTCCACATGAAATCAGTTCTATGCCTCACAGCAGTACCATTGCTTCTGGCCATCACATCAAAAAGATGATTGAAACTATTTCACAGTTCAGAATTGCTGGGAGATCAAAGGTCATAACTAGGCACTAAGGAATGCAGGAAGCAGTTGACTTTCTTGCTCCTTCCTCTGCAGTTTTTGTTTCGGGATTGGGCACAATTACTAGCACTGCTGAGAGCCAACCCAAATAGATAAGAGTGGGGTGGGGGGTAATTTTTAAAAGGCCTCTTGGATACATTTAGTTTCAAGCTAAAAACAGGAGACAGATTGAGAGGCACACTGATATGAGCCATTGTAGGGATGAATGGATTTTGGGGCAAGGAAAAGGACAAATCCTGAAATGTTGCCTGACTCTCACACTGCATCCTGGGTACCCTATGATCCACCAGGGCAGTAGGAGACTCAGAAGAGAGAATGCTAGGCGTATGGCTCACCTCACTGTCCCCTTACGATAAGGAATCTTTCAGAGGGGCAGTGATTAGAGATTGGGAGTTTAGGAATGAGGCAAGAAAAGGGATTAGAGGCTTGATCCAAAGACCACTGTTGTCAGTGAGAGCCTTCAGACCCTTAATGGGGATGGGAGGAGGTAGAGGAGAACCACCAGCGGACAATTTGAAAGTTACCCACCATTTTACAGGGCAGGCTCTCTCTCACTTAGAGCCCCATCTGTGGTGACAGTGGCTAGGGGACAGTAAGTGCGAATGTATGGGGTGTCAGTAATGGTCCCCCAACGCCCTTCCTCAGAAGTGTAGAGGCAGGCAGAGTGCATACACTGGAACTCTCTCTATCCAAAATGCATCTCAGACCATTTCAAGGTCACATATCCCCCCACAGTACCTGCCTAGTACCCCAGCCAGGACAGGGCCCTACTAACCTCCTGGACATTTCTCTGCATCTTGTGTTCAATTGCTAACACTGGGATTATGGATACCCTGAACCAAGTGCATATGATGATGCAAAGGGCTCCCGGTGCCCTATCTCCTGCCCTGGATTGTGATTCTGGGTAGCCGATCTTTAAAGTGCTCATAGGAAAGTGACAGATATTGAATCCAGTTTTGAATCCATAAGTCAAAAAGAAGGCTGATGAATTGGAGTGGTAGAGTGAAGAGTTGTAAGAATGATTAAAAGTTTGGAGAAACCTGCTTCATGGCATGTCTACATTAGGAAACTATTTCAAAATAACTAAAATTAATTTAATAACTCCATAAATAACAATCAAAATGGCATGTCCACACTATGGGGAAGCCTCAAAATTAGTCCAAGGCAGGCTCCATTAATGTAGACACAGTACCTCAGCTTAGAGCCCCAGGAAGCACTGGGGAGTAATTAGTCTGAATCACTCTGGGGAGTCGTTACTTCAAAATAGTAGCACCAGAGCATCCATACAACCGCTATTTCAAAATAACTATTTCAAAATTAGCGTTATTCTCCAAGGAAAGCAGGAGTACAGATTTTG
Organism: Pelodiscus sinensis; assembly: GCF_052426305.1. Lineage (NCBI taxonomy): Eukaryota > Metazoa > Chordata > Testudines > Trionychidae > Pelodiscus > Pelodiscus sinensis. Next base: position 8,093,073 of record NC_143060.1, read on the forward strand.
AAATATGCAACCTGTTATTTCAAAATAACGGGCGTGGTAGCGTAGACACTCCCCATAGAAATTCGACCTAAGGGGGATATTTTGAAATAACTCCCTAGTGTAGACCAGGGCTTAGAGTGATTGACTTAATGAGCTAAGTTTTCCCATCTATAAAATGAGGACAATGATACTGACCTCCTCTGTAAAGTCCTTTGTGATTTACTGATGAGAAACGCATGTAAGAGCTAGGAATTTGTTTTATTGTTATTTAGCATAACAGACAGATGGTTAAGGGATGGAGTTGGTCACAGTCTCGAAGTACCTGCATGAGAAGCAAGAATTTGATCATCAAGACAGTTTTCACTCTATTAAAGATACTACTTCCAGTGGCTTGAAGTTGATGGTAGACCCTCTCAGACTAGGAAAAAGGCCCAAAGTTTTAACGGCGGGGGGTATTAACCATTGGAACAATTTACCAAAGGTAATAGTAGATTCTCTATCACTGGAAATTTTAAAATCAAGATTTAATATTTTTCTATAGAAGCAATGATCTAATTCAACCACAGCCATTGTACTTGAAGCAGGAATTAATACAGGAATGTCCGATGGCCTGTGGTACCCAGGAGGACAAACGATACAGCCATAATAGTCCATTTTGGCCTTCCAACCCATTAATCTATGAAATTGCCTCCATAAAATCAGCCTGCTGCTACAAACCTGAGAAGGATACAGAGAAATGGTCATTAGCTGCAGTAAGCCATGAGAAGTTTACTGTTTAAGGCCCTGATCCAAAATCCATCAAAGTCAGTGGAAAGGTTCCGGACTTAAATGGGCTTTGGAATGGGCCTTTAGCACCAAGGTCACATCAGCATTTGCAAGCGGGGAAAAAAGAACAGGAAATTACTACTTTGGTCACCAGAACCAGCCGCCGCCGGCAGCACTCCCCTTTCAGAGCGTTTCTTAGGCTACGGCTACACTGCCGGTTTTTTGCAGAAGAAGATATGCAAATCGCATTCTCATTTGCATATCTTCCGATTCTTTTTGTGGAAGAGGATTTGCCGATAAAAAGCTCCATGTAGTCGGGGCCATTTTTTGGAAAAAAAAAAAAAACCTTTTACGCAAGATCCCGTATTCCTCAAAAATCGAGGTTTACAGGATCTAGAGAAAAAGGGATTTTTTCCCGACAAACGGTCCTGTCTACTAGGAGCTTTTTATCGGCAAAACCTCTTCCAAAAAAGAATTCGGAAGAAGATATGCAAATGAGAGCGTGATTTGCATATCCTCTTCTGCAAAAAACCAGCAGAGTAGCCTTAGAGGAAAAAGGACGGGGGATTCTGATGCTGTGTCTTTAACAACACTTATGCTGCAGTGTGTTCACCCTTTTGGCTAAGCACTGTTCGAACCACCGTGATTTAAAACCTGGAGGTTAGGCACGATACAGCAAGTTCAGCTATCTGTATTTCTTCAGTGCAAAATGCCTGGCTAAGAGGTTATTTACTGCAAATGGCTCTTTGGAGGGGGAAGGGAAACGTATTGATTGCAACTTTTCAGTTAAAATGTGCAGCCTTTTAAAACAATTAAAGCTTTATGAAGAAGTGGGAAATAACTCCAGAGGCTGGAGCCCAGCAAAGGGCATAGCCATAAAGATGAGAAAAAGGGGGACAGAAAACTTTATTGTGTGGGGGGGAAGGAACAAAAAATGCAGGGAAATACAACTCATTACCACTGTGTTTGCAGCTAAGGAATGTATTTCTTCCACTGCAATGTCTCCGGCATCTGCAAATATTGCTTCAGAAGTGAGGCAACTTTAGATTGCGGAGGGTGGGAAAGACCATTTGGGGGTGGTCCACTTCTTCAGTGCCTCAGAATGATATCGGGGAAGGGGAGGAGGGATCTGCAAATGGAATGATGCCCCGTAAAACAAGCAAGACCAAACCTGCTCTTTGCAGAGAACAGACGTGCTGGGAAAATCCCAGGACCCCAGCAGCACTAACTGGAAGTGATTTCATGCACCCCGGTGCTGTTCAGAGGGCAAGGATCCATGGCAAAGCCAGCTTCCAAATGACTGAGATGCAGCAGTGAATTGCAAAATGTCTCCCACACTGTTTCCCACGCACACAGAGCAAGGACACTTGAGATGTGAGCTGTAACCCACAACCAACAGCCACTGGATCTGCGGGGCAAATTTGAATCTGGATCACCCGGCAGAAGCCAGCTACAGCTCCCATTACAGGCAGTGGGAATGGATCAGGCTCATAATAGGCCACACAAGTGTGGATTGAAATATCTCGAATCAGGGGGACCTTTGGGTCTGGATCCACACTGAGCTACTCCAGGAACCCTACCGAACAAAAGCCCTGTCCAAACCCAAGTAGCTTATCCAACTTCCACACACCGTAAAACCCTTGAGCGACAGCTCCAAGAAGAAGCTAAAAAAAATGTTGTTGCTTTGCAAAGAAGACAAGAGGTTGTGCACAACTGGGATGGTGCTACGTCATTGCCACATCATGAACATGCCTGCTGGTAAATTGCCTTGTGTTGCATACGTGGCTGAGTTCATCCTTCTAAAGCCCAGTATCTCTGCTTAGTTTTCTGGAGCAGTCCACTTAGGTGGTGGAGTATTTTGTTATCAGAGGCACTGCAATGCAGCCACATACTGTGCTGCCAACACCCTACTGCCCGGGGCAGTGTCGTGATACTGTGCAACACCACTTCCTGATTCCTCTCCTCTCTGCCTCCAGATGGTTCTTCTTCCTTCACAAGCACCCGACGGGGTGTCCTCCAGCACCGTTCTCCTGGTCATACACCAGGCCTTGATGGTGTATGAAAGATTTTTGCGCTACATGCCTGCATTTGTGGGAACTACACTGTAGCAAACCTGCTCTCTGGAGGTCTCTCTGCTGCTCACAAGAGCGTCTCTTCCCCAAAGAGCAGGGTTCCCCAAAGCCATGACTTCTGTCAATATGAGCTTGTCAATATGAGCCATTGGTCACCCTGAATTTACAGCAGTGGTTGGTCACTTAGCAAACACCCGTTGCTTGAGTGCAGCTGAACTAGGCATAACCAGGTTTAAGTTATACCCGTCACATCACATCTTTGGGCCCTTCTGTCTCTCTCAGATGTGGCCTCCTTCCCCTCAGGCTGGTTTAAATGGGAGCGTACAGTGCAGTGTTTGGTTTCTGGACAGCAGGCAGGTTGGGTTGCAGGGCTGTCAGGGTTACAGGGTTACAGCTATGCCCATTCCCACTGCTACCAGTTGGGATGGGAGCGCTGTTCCCCAGACCTCATTTTAGAATGGCTGCCTGCGGCAGAAGCTAGTGGGAGTAGTGGGTGCCCAAAGAATGCAGGAACCAGTCCCATGTGGGTGTCTGCATCACGTTTGAAAGAGAATATCCTGTAGAAATGACCCAGACTTATTGCTCTTGCCTCCTCTAAGCCCTGGGGTCAACCACAAACCACCTTTGTGGAGTTTAATTCAATTACAGAGAAAAGCCCTCGTGTGACTTGCAGAGGTGGGGGGCACAGAACTGCTGGCTGACAGGTGTAAGAACCCCTAGGCCTTCCATGCGGAGGTCCTTGTTTTAGCCCAGAGATATCTAGGAGCATAGCTCCCAGTGGCTTCCAAAGTTGTCCAGTGGTGTCTGCCACTCTGCAGGGGAGGGAAAAAGCAAGAACTTATTGCAGATCCAGTCAGAGTGAACTTATCTGTATAGCTTGGTGGAAGGAAGAGGCTGTAGAGCCGTTGTTTCCCATGTGCAGAGCAAAGGGGCTTCTCCAGGGTTGGAGGAGGTGATGGTATCAGGAGGGACTCCTCCATTCTGCACCTCAAGTGTCAGGTGGAGAGGATAATTTCATCCTCAGTAAGTTTCTTACCTTTCCCCCGTGCCCTAAAATAAGGAAGAGTCTGGCACCATTGCAAGGTTACTGGGCATTATGAAGTGACAAGGGTTGGACACACCCAGAGAGGAATTTATTATGGGGACTAACACTGGGAACTGTTGTGGTGCAAACCTGAAGCCAGCCATAAAGGCAAACAGAATTGATAAGGATTCCCACCATGCTGAGAAGGAACAAAAATAGCCTGAAAGCATAGGAGGGTGGAAATATTCTTCAAATGCTCTGCCTGACCATAAGGAACACAGGCCCATGCCTGCCAGAGTCTGCGTGTGTCAAAGCAGGGAGGAAAGATGCCCTCTTTAATCCACAGCAGTTTATTTGTCCATGCAAGTCAGCACCCAGGGTCAGAGAAACAGCCCTTCATCCATTGGCAGCTCAGTCAAGGTATAATTCCATTGAGGGACAACAGTTGGCAAGAGCAAGGCATGTTCTCATGATTTAGGACTGGGAGTCAGGAACTCATATTCCAAAGCCAGCTCTCCCCGACTGTCCTCCTGTGACCATGAGCAAGCCCTTGCAAACTTCTTGGCTAAGAATCGCCCTCTGTAAAATAATAAGCATGCCCTCATGCACACAAATATTCCCTCTTCCTAAGCCTCACATTTATACACTTCCAGCCCCACACAGATATTTAGATCTGATTTGCTGCCCCATCAAACTGCTAGCTGCATTGTACCAAAAAATGAAAGCAAAGCCAATGTAATTTCTCTCTATATATATCTGTTTGAGATTTGGGCATCTGTGTCTCTGTCTGCAAGTCTGTTTGTTCACGAACTCCCCCTAAACGGTGAGAACTAGGGCCACCAAATTTGCTATGCAGCTTCCTCCTCTCCTAACTTAAAGCAAGGTCAGGGTTTGGTTGTGCCAGGAAAACTGGAAGTGCCAAGAATTGGACTGTTTTGCACAACATGGGAAGGGATGGGCTGTTTGGAGGGATGCGATACTGAGAGTGGCCACTAGGGGCAGCAAGCCCACCGGGGAGAGCTATCCTGCAGCAGGTTCACAGAGGGCAGCTGTACCGCCAAGGGAGTGGCCAGCAGGGCTGGAGTGGTGTCATCTTGCCTGCCAGCAAACTGGGTAAGTAGCCTCCCTGCCCCAGACCTTCCCTCCACTCCCGCCCTTGGCCACAGGGCCAAAGTGGGAAAGGGGGAGATTAAAGGCCCTTGGCAGCAGGGGAAGGATTGGGGGAGAGAAAAGGCCTGTGCTGGATGGGACCTTCCATCCTAAGCCACTCTGCACGCTCACTCTCACACCTTCTCCACCCCTAGTCTTCTGCACTGCTCCCCACTTCCCGAAGGTCCGGCCCTGACTCCCGCACACTCCCCCTGCCCACCCGCTGCCCTGAAGGAGCCAGGCAATGCCGTACAAGTCTTCTAGTAAAATACATATTACCCAATTAAAATACAATCACATGCAAAACCTAATAGCTAAGTCCCTTTTCTTTTAAAAAAATGTTACATAATTACCACACTGCACCCCTCGCAGTGATTCTATGAATGTCTTGGGAAAATCAAGCTTCCCAGGGCTGCTGAAGAGGAAAGGATATGAGATGGGTGACCAGGAGTAACGAGCGCTAAGCCATAAAGCCAATCACAGTTGCCCCATTCCAGCCGAGAGGTGGCCGCCTTTCCGTGATGGATAAAGAGGCGCGTTGGGTACCATTTTGGAACTATGCTCTACGACCCTTTGGAAGGACAGTGGACTGGATTCTCCGCTGAGCTGCATCTGGCTCAGTCCTTGTCCCGGTGCATGTGAAGCGTGGGTCACTGTGGTTCTGATTCAGCCGCACTTTACACCTCCTCAGCACAGGCGTAAAGGACACCCTGGGGGCAGGGCAGTGGATTGTCTCAACGCAAAGGCACACCAGGCAGAGATAATTTACAGTGGTGTAACTCCTCTGATTCCAGTGACGCGCCTCCAGATTGCACTGGTGAAGGAGAGAAGCAAATCACGTGGGTTATTACTGCAACAGAAGCCACTGGGAGTTTGCCTGAGTGAGGGATGGGTAAAACCATTCTACAAATCCGTTTGCCTCACATAAATTGCCTCGCTTTATACGGCAATTCCCATTTCCTGATAAATTTAGCATTTTGTGAAACCTTTGATTTTCCCTCTTTGTTTTACATACAAGCTGTAATGCAGCGATAAGGTGATTATATATAATATATATATATATATATATATATTCCGCCACAAATCGTACTACTCTGCCTTCTCTTCTGATTGCAATCACAAAGCCCATGCTAAACGCCTCCTGAAAGCCAGTTGCCAGAGCAGATCTCTGTTTTTATGGCATCCCCCGGGGCGAGGTGTTGGCAGCATTGGGACTATACCTTTCTCTCTTCAAGGTTATGAGGCTGGGAATGCGTGTGATGCTGCTATTTCCCACAACGCACTTAACTCAGCTGGGGATGTGCCCTTACACAACTTCAGAGTTTGAGTCTTCGGCTGTGTTCTCTCTCGCCGCCATCAGTACGCACCGGGAATATCTCCACTGAAGGGAGTGGCTTACACCAGTGTAAAACTGGTGGCAATCAGAGGAGAGTCATAGAACTGGAAGGGATATTGAGAAGTCATTGAGTCCAGTCCCCTGCCCTCAAGGCAGGACCAGAATCATCTCCTTGGAACTTAAAGAGGAGTTTCTAGAGCAACCAGCTATTCCGGGTATTAGCAGACCTCTGTATTAACTGGTGGGGTGGCTTTAAAGTGAACAGAGCATTTCTGCTAAGGTATCTGTAAACCTAACAGAATCTGTAGCTTATGGAATTTTTTTCAGAGGCTTCTGCAGCACTTTGTCATCAGTCAGCGTCTCATCTATGGCTGTACTGTAAAAATCATCTTACCTCCGCATTGTCATTCCTATCTATGAGCCCTTTATTAATCCTTACTTATAAGTAACTCCTATGCAGCAGATTGGGAGTTCTGAGAAGAATAACAAGTGCTAGACACAGCTGGGGCAAACATTATTGTCTTTTTAAGAACACTTTTTGGAGTAAACAAATGTTGGTGGAACATTGGACACTGGTGTGCCCTGACCACAGTCTGTCCTGGTGACCAATATTGACTCATTGTTTCCTTATACGCCCCTCTCTGTCTGTACCCATCTGTTAGGTCTTGTCTTAGACTGTAAAGTTTTGGGGCAGAGGCTTTCTTTCGATTCTGTGTTTGTACAGTGCCTAGCACAATGCTTAATGACTGAGGCCTGAAAGCACCAAGGGATATAAAAAAATATTACTGCTCTGAATGTCAGGAAGCTGATGTCTCTCTGTTTATCAACCATGCACGTTCAATGACACTGCAGGCTTCCCCTCTCTGCCCCATGCTATGCTTCACACGCCGACCTGGGGAAACCTCTTCTGCAGGGCCTGTTCAGACTGCCCAGAGGACACCAGCAGTGGTTTTGTAGCGTGGATGCTGATCCACTGGGAGCTGGATGGAGACTCACAAGTTCTTTTTGCTTCATGGCCCCCAGAATGGGAACAGTTTTCATTTGTTACAGCTTAGAGTCATTGGCCCAGTTGCCCCCACATGGATGAAGCAGAATTTTGTGACTAAACTATCAGGGAGTCAGGTTACAGGCAGCAGATTTACTTAAAAAGCAGCAGGTTTAAAACAAACAAAAAGATATTTCCACAGAACGCACAGTCAACCTGTGGAACTCCTTGCCAGAGGATGTTGTGAAGGCCAAGATTATAACAGGGTCATACACACACACACACACACAAAAACTAGATAAATTCATGGAGGATAGGTCCATCAGTGGCTGTTAGCCAGATGGGCAGGAATGGTGTCCCCAACCTGCATTTGCCAGAAGCTGGGAATGGGCAACAGGGAAGGGATCACATGATGATTACCTGTTCTGTTCATTTCTTCTGGGGCACCTGGAACTGGCCAGTGTCAGATGACAGGACACTGGGTTAGATGGACCTTTGGATTAGCTCAGTGCGACCATTCTTATGTATAGTTCTCTGCTCCCAGGTCTGGTTTTGCTTTGGCTCTGCCATGGGGCCTGCCCCAGATTTCACTAGCTTGGCAGCATCTACAGAAAACCACCAGCACGTGCTTCAGCCAAGAGTTGTAGGAGGTAGTTCTACGTCCTCTGGGGACGCCCCTATGCTGAAGGAATAGCTAGCAAAGAATATATGTCTTTTTTACACCTGTTGCATTGCCAAGATAAAGACCGAGGGGCCAGATTATCCATTACTGATCCCAGGAGGCCAGGTAGATGCCCATCCCTACCTCTCACCATATATGTATGACGGGGACTAATTTAGCTACAACTGCTCAAGAAAGACATCTTGGAGTCATTGTGGATAGTTCTCTGAAAACATCCACTCCGTGTGCAGCGGCAGTCAAAAAAGCAAGCAGAATGTTAGGAGTCATTAAAAAAAGGGATAGAGAATAAGACAGAACATCTTATTGCCTCTATCTAAAACCATGGTACGCCCACATCTTGAATACTGCGTACAGATGTGGTCATCTCATCTCAAAAAAGATATATTGGCATTGGAAAAGGTTCAGAATAGGGCATCAAAGATGATTAGGGGTTTGGAACGGGTCCCACATGAAGAGCTATTGAAGAGACTTGGACTTTTCAACGTAGAAAAGAGAAGACTAAGGTGGGATATGGTAGAGGTCTATAAAATCATGACTGGTGTGAAAAAAGCAAATAAGGAAAAATTATTTTCTTATTCCCACAATATAAGAACTAGGGGTCTCCAAATGAAATGAATAGACAGCAGTTTTAAAACAAATAAATGAAAGTTCTTCTTCAGACAGCTCATTATAAATCTGTGGAACTCCTTGCCAGAGGATGTTGTAAAGACTAGGACTTTAACAGGGTTCAAAAAAGAACTCGATAGATTCATGGAGATTAGGTCCATCAATGGCTATTAGCCAGGATGGGTAGGAATGGTGACCCTAGGAATAGTGACTACAGTCTCTGTTTGTCTGGGAATGGGTGACAGGAGAGGGATCATGTGATGATTACCTGTTGTGTTCACTCCCTCAGGGGCATCGGACATTGGCCACTGTCTGCAGATTGGACACTGGGCTGGATGGACCTTTGGTTTGACCCAGTGTCGCTCTTCTTATGTTCTCTCCATCCACTGGGATGGCCTACGATTTAATGCTGAACTGCTCTGAGAAGTTGCTGTCTGCAATCACAGAGAGAAGGGCTGTCCTTGGGTGGAGGATGTGAGGCCCCACCCTGCACAACCGCATCAGACACTTTCCTCTGACATCTGTTCTGCCTTTTCCGACCAACTCCGATATCAGTTGCGCTCGGCCTTGCTTTTCAAAGGCAGCTCAAACACACGCACAAAAGAACCAACTCCACGAGGACCTGCCCGAGCTGACTGGCGCCATTTCTAATGCGCCCCTTTGAAAAGGTGAATGATTTGGGAGGAGGGGGAAGAGGTGGAGGGAAAAGGAGGGTGGGGGCGGATTCTGGGAGTCAGTGGGAGCAGACGCTGATTGGCATTGCTAAGGATCAGGCCCTGAATGAGACAGCCTGGTTTCCTGGGCACAGCATGCCTCTAAGGTATCTATAATTCATTAGAAAAGGCGGGGGTGCTGATTAATCAGTGTAAAGAGGCGAAGGAGGGACGATCGCTAACTAAGACCCCTTGGGGCCTGGCATTTCCAATCTCTAGCTCCTGTTTGAGTCCCTGGTCTCCCCTCAGCAAGCGATCCAGAAAGCTGAATATTGACAAAACATAATGAGCTCATTGAGATCTAAGCACTGCAATTAGCAGGGAAGAATGGAGCAGAGGGGCTGGGAGGCAAACGGTCATTATTTATAATGTCGATGATAATAATTTACATGGAATTAAACGTATAAACATAGCCCAGCACACACTGGCATTTTCTAGCCCGCCATTAGCTCAGCGCCCAATGCGTGACTGACACCCAAATGCGTGAGGGCAAACGACTATCCTCAGTCTCAGCGGTTCTTGAACTTTTTTTTTCATGGACCCCTTGACAAGTGCTGAGGGTCTCGGCGGACCACTTGATAATCTTTCCAAATGTTGTTTGTACCATTAGCTAACTATTACAAAGCACTTTGGATAAAAGCACTAAATGAAAAAAACAACTTTACTAATAATTAACACTTTTTTTTAGACAACTGAAAGCAGGCAACTCATATTTTAATACCAGTAGGGGTCTCTCCCCCGCCACAGCAACCGCATTTGAGGCTGGGAAGAAGAACTAGCTCTCCTCAGTAGCTGCAGCCCTCAAGCTAGGGAAGGAGGTCTTTTTCTTTGGCTGCTGCAGCCCTCCACACACCAAATTCCCGCACCCATCTTTCCACCCCACTGCCCCCCACCTACTTCCTATTTCCCCCACCTCAGCCCACTGCCTCTATTCCCCCTAAGGCCACCACCTCACCTTACATATGAGGGTCCAGAGTCCAGGCCATGGAGCCACACCTGTCAACCTCTAATTAGGTGGCCATCCTGTCAACTCACAGGAGCATGGCCAAACAGGATTGTGGATTCGCTTCACAACAGAGTCAATCAGGGATAGTTGCTTTTATTAATCGTACGACGTCACTACTATTACAGAGTTAATACTTCCCTATGGTTACACAGCTACTGCAAAGTGACACATCAATAAGCACAGGCAGAGCAATGCATAAGAGAGTAACAGGCACTTAGAAATGCTTACGCCCCTTCAGTCTGCAGGAAGCCCTGTTCCTGTCACCTTGCACCAAGCCGCAGCGGACGTGGCTCCAGCTGGGGAAATCCAGGGCAACTTCCGAGGTCTAGGTTCCTGGTGAGACTTAGAAGGGGTGGGACTTCTAGTGATCTTATACCTTAGCTGTTTACCGAATGTGCGCGCACTGGCTCAATGCTACTCTCAATGTTCCCACTGGGCGGAGAACTGAGGCCATGTTATTTATCCCATATTTGGCTCTCAGCTAGCGAGCATAGGGCTATAGCTGATGAAGGCCATCTGATAAAGAACACCTGGTGTTTTTGCCAGCAGGGTTCATGGCTGGCATAGAGGAATAAAAATGTAACCCCTGCAGGCCTACATATGGCTTACACTATATGTCATTCTCTCGTGTGTGCCTGCCTCCCAGGCATGCATCTTAGAAGGAACTATCCACAGATCACCTGAATGGAGCTTGTCCACGGACCACAATTTGGGAACCTCTAGTCCATAGACCACATACACTGGGCCCACTGAAGCCTAGCAGGACAGCAGGATCAAGTGGAAGTGAGCAACGAGTTGATGCAAGCCAAAGAAGAATATAATATAATACATCCCTCCCCCCTCCTCAGACATTATCCCGTGCTAATAATGGAGTCAGGTGATGCGGAGAAGGAATGGAACTTTCCAAACAACTTGTCCCAGCCTCATGTTCAACCAGGAGCAGTTTTCATTCACTCTCAGTCTCATATGCCACCAGCCCTTCTTCATTTGAGGTCAATATGCTCCCCGGATGCCAAGATTCTGCGTCCACAGGTCTGCCACACTCAGGGCTCCTCACCGACTAAATCAAACCCATCTGTGGGCAATTCAGATATAAATCAAGTTCAGGCCATGGCTAGGAGGCCTTGTGTTGTGTGGATGAGGTAAGTACTCCTGGGAGTACCAGCCCTGATCCCCCCTACCCTCAGAATGAGACAAGCAGGCTAGATGAGTAAATTCTCCCAGATAAAGGTTTAAAAGCCTGAAAGGGCCATTAGATCTCGTCTGACCACCTGTATAATAGCTTCAGAGGCGTCGCTGTGTTAGTCTGTAACCAGAAAAACTTAAAAAACAACAAATAGTCTAGTAGCACCTTAAAGATTAACAAAACATATAGATGGTATCATGAGCTTTCATGGGTACAGTCCACTTCTTCAGATGACTGGAGTATTAGAAGCCCAGAGCCAAGAATAAATAAGGGAAAGGAGGGAGGGGGTTGGGGAAAGGAGGGGTGAAAAGAAAAAAAAATAGTGAATTGGATTGTTCAAGTTACAAGAGGCTGATAAGAACCTCTATAAGCACCCATTGGTTGGTTGGTTGGTTAAGTCATTACGATGTGGAAGGTAGTGTGCGAGCCAATATCTTTATTCATTCCTCTCTGATAAGAATCAAACTTGCAAATGAAGTTAAGTTCCAACCCTTCCCTGTGTATTTGGCTTGTGGAATTGGTCTGAAACAACACTGTGACTCTGAGATCCATTAATGAGTGCCTGGATAGGTTAGTGATAGAAATGTAGCCGTGTTAGTCTGGTGTAGCTGAAACAAAATACAGGACTATGTAGTACTTTAAAGACTAACAAGATGGTTTATTAGATGATGAGCTTTCGTGGGCCAGACCCAAGTGGGTCTGGCCCACGAAAGCTCATCATCTAATAAACCATCTTGTTAGTCCTTAAAGTGCTACATAGTCCTGTAATTTGGATAGGTTACAGTGTTCTCCAACAGGCATGTTGCCTTTTCGGATATCTGATGTGTGTCCATTAATTCTTTCCCGTTGAGACTGTCTAGTTTGGCCAATACACACAGCAGTGGGACATGGCTGGCATTTGATGGCATAGATCACATTAGTGGATGTCCTGTATAATAGAAGCCTTAGATTGTCACTCAGTTGCTCCTACATGAAGTCCCATAAGTTGTGTTTGATTAAAGCATAATCATACAGAAATGCATCTAGTTCTGAGCTGAAGACATCAAGAGATGAAGAATCCACCGCTTCCCTTTTCTACCCAGTATCCCTCTCTTCCCTGAGCCCCGAAATGCAAAGGAGAAATAACGAAGAACTGGGACAAAAATAGACACCTTTTAGAACCTTGCTAATAGACAGAGCACTGAGAGAATAGCCTGTGGAAAGAGGGGGTATGGCTACACTGTGTTATTTTTTGGAAGCGGTATGCAAATAGCACTTGCATTTGCATACCTTCTTCCGTTTCTTTTCCTGGAAAAGGCTTTTCCACCATTTGGCCCTGTCTACACAGGGCCAAATTTTGTGGGGAAAAACCCCTCTTTCAAAAGCCCCTGTAAACCTCGTTTTATGAGGAAGAAGGGGGCTTTCAAAAGAGGCTTTTCTTCTGACATTTGTCCCCATGCAGACGGGGCCAAATGGCAGAAAAGCCTCTTCCGGGGGGAAAAAAAACGGAAGAAGGTATGCAAATATGAGCACTATTTGCATACCTCTTCCAAAAAATAAAACACGGTGTAGCCATACCCAGGGAAGCCAGAGCTTGGTCTCGGATGATACTAAGGAAGATTATGTAGTTGGGAAGACAAATGGAGATGATTGAAAACTCAGCTTCATCACCATTCTCACCCTTATCCAAGGTTGGAGTGACACCATATTGAGATGCAGACTGGGCTCTGACATGGAAAGGGGAAATTCCTGGAGTGCTGAAGCTTGCTTCGACCACGCCTCATCAGGTATATCCACCCCAGTATGCTTGTGGGCTTTGAGGGGAATGGTTTCCTTACAGAGGACAAGGCAGTGGCATGTGTTTTTGGGTAGAACCAAGGTCCTAGGACTGCATAGGTACATATATGGCAGCTACAGTGGCCAGCATTTATTGAGGCCTCTTCAATAATACTAATGTGAGATTTAAAAAAAAGGAAGAAGGGGAGAAATGGGGAGGGGAAGGAGGAGAAGAGTGTATTTCAGCAGAACATGCTCGGAGAGAATGCAGGAGGTGGTGGGTGAAATTGAAGGGGAGAAAGGCAAAAAACTAAGTAAATAGAAATTGTTCAAAGATAATTGAAAGCACGTCCGAGCGCTTGCTAGCAACAAATACGCTGCCTGAGAAAGTGAGCCGGTGCGGGCAAATAAAGTGCAAAAAGCAATCAAGGGGAAGGACAAAGCATATGCAAGCAGAGCGGCAGGGTAGAGCGGAACAGAGGGCACAGAATGAAACAGAGAGGCTGGAAATGATGCAGAACTATGCATCCTGAATTGCATGAGGGTCTGTGTTGCAGGTGACGGCAGCGGTCAGGGATAGCTGGTGTGTGGAGAAACATGATCGCACACAATTGCACCTTTCTGGCTGCCTCCTCCAAAAAGTACCTGGCAGCAGGCTTTGCTGTACATGTGGTTCCACTGGCTATGAAGCAAGCAGAGTGATCCTGGTGAACAGCCTGGGTTGCCAGAAAGCTCTCCAGGGCAGGACCCGTGAGCTCTTCGCAGCACACACCTTGTGAGACCGGACAGAGGCCTCGCCTCTCTAAGCAGAGATTTACCTGGAGGATAAGCAGAGGATCTATACTATGAAATGGGCATGTCTACAGAAAAAGTCCATTCCTTTATCTGGAAGAAATACAAAGCAGCTGATCTAATGAGCAGCTGTGAGGGGATCGAGGCCAATAATATAGAAGTATAAGACAATTTTTGTTTTGTTCAGATCTGTACGGTGGATCCTGACCCTGCTATTATTGTCTTCCTACATGGAAGGCCAGAAAGGCTCCTCTGATCAGATGGGAGCACCATGTATACAGAGGAGAACAAAATATCATAGTGTGGATTCAAGTATCTTTCAAATAAATGATACACAGAATTAAACAATACGGGACAGCATGTGGCATAAACTGAACAGAATTAGTTGCAGATAATGAGAGCAGATAATAAAACACATAGGCTACGGCTACACTGTAGCCTTCTTCTGGAAAAGCTTCTGCAAATGAAGTGTGGCGTGGAATATCACCGCACATCATTTGCATAATTAATTAGCAGACGCTTTTGTGCAAAACCCCCCTCTTGCGCAAGAGCCGTTCTTCCTGAAAAAAATGCAGAAGAACGGCTCTTGCGCAAGAGGGGGTTTTTGTGCAAAAACAGAGCCTAGTTAATTATGCAAATGAGGCATGACAATATTCCATGCTTTGCCTCATTTGCATATTTTTTGCACAAAATGGGCGCAGTGTAGACATAGTCCTAGCTTCTATCTGTTAATTTAAAGAGGCCAGTAAGAACTAGCACTCCCATTATACAGATGATGTAACTGGGATACAACGTTAAGTGACTTGCCCAGTGTAACAATGCAAGTCAGTGACAGAGCCAACATGCTCAACAGTTTACTGACTCCCAGTCTTGTACCCTATCCATAAGAACACAGCTGTCCTTTGGTACTCATATACACACACACTGCCAATTGTGGGTGGCAATATAAAACACCTCCACACGGAAACACTCTGGTGGAGTGAGTAGGGCTAGGAGAAGAGCGCAAAAATATTTTGGTAAATACTTGTTTGACTTGTAAAAACAGAATCCCAGCTCCCAAGGCAAAGAGTTCAGAGATGTTTGCAGTGGAGATTGGAAAAAAGGTAGAAAGTCATCTAGCTCAATATGTTGGCCCTGGTCTATGCCTCTCCCAATGACCTGCAATGTATCTATTTGATTAAAATGAAAGAGACCAATCCACCCCATTACCCACACCCCTGCAGCGACACATTCTCCCCTTGTCGTGGATGCCTGATCTAGTCTGTGTGTTGCATCATTTCTCATGCAAGCCAAAGTATCTTGGAAGGGCTGTTGTCTTGGATAGTATGGAGGGATTTCAAAATGCTTGTTTCCTGCATCTTTCCATCGCTCCTGCATCTTGGAGAAAAGGCAGGCGAGTTCATTTTGAAGTCAAGTATCCATCTTTTCGACTGCTTGCTTAGACCAGGGCATCAATAAATTAAAGCTTCTAGGGATTAATTGACTGGAGCAGGGTTGGTTACGTTTATGACTAAATGAGAACTAATCAGCTACCAGGCACATTTGCATTCGGTGAGTTTGAGCAGAGAGGAGAATCAGAAAAAATAAAAAATAAAAAAAGATTACAGATGCCGAACGTGGAAAGAAAAAGGTTTTCTCCCCAAAGAAAATGTACACAGGCTTTCTTAGATCGGAAATGATATCTCCCTCAACCTCTTTTCTTTGTGAAAATCACTACTTCTGAAGCAGAAATTCTACTGAAGGGAAGATCCTATTATCAGCAGCAGTCACATTTCACAGCAATGTGATTAACTGCCGGTCACATGTTACCCTAGCTCACCACTTGTAGACAGCTCAATAATTTTAACCAGGCAAGAAGAGTCTTTCTTTCTTTCCTTCCCTTCAGACTTCTCTCACTAGGCAGGCAGTGAATTTGACCCTTACGGAAGACCCCGCAGGGACCTGGATATCACTTATCAAGTCTAAATATGCATCCTTGATCCAGGTTGATGGGAAGTGTAGCATCCTCATTTTGAGTTCTCCCCCCTAGAACAAAACCAGTCACCTTGGCCAGGAAATGTACTACCTCAATCACAGTCACACTTCAATCACCAGGCTGTCTCTTGTCTCAGCTCCTGTCCTTGGTTTGGAGTATTTACAGCCCATCTGTCTGTCTCAAACACACTTCTCACTCAAGAGGGAAATTAATCTCTCTCTCTCTGCTCTCTCTATCCTTTCCCCCCTCCTTCCTCCCCTAACACTTGCAATTTGCCATCAACAGCTTCCCTTTTCTCATCTACAGTACTCGATTACTTTGAAAATTGACTGCACCCACACACCTGGGCACGGTGATAGATAATTGATTGCATTTTTATTTTGCCTCTTTTCTAAACTGTTTTCCTTGCTAATGGCTAGATCCCTAGTGTAGTGGGGGAAGGGTGTTTTTGTTTGTTTGCTTGTTCGTTCATTGTTTTAGAGCAAGCATTTGATTTAGAAGGAGAAAAATAATCTAGGAACATTCCTACTTCTGCATGCTGAAGGGATTAAAAATACATGCAAATGGGTGAGGATCCTGGCAGGGCTAGAGCAGGTCCCCCGACTGAGGGATATAAGAGCTAGTAAGACAGAGTCTCCAAGGCTTCGCAACACGGCATTTCCTGTAGGCAGGGATGGAGTGGCAGTGCTGAAGGGAAAAGCACACAGATTCCAGGATCGTCATCTGGTATAATACACATGTCCACAGCACCTGGCAACACAAGATTTCTCAGCTTTGCACCAACATGGATGTTATCCCCATTTTACAGATGGGGAAACTGAGGCACAAACCGATTGTTTGAGATTTAGACACGATCACATAGCAAATGCTGCTCCCCTCAAGCCAGGGAGCCAACAGACTTGCCGGGTCCCTGGGCAAAGCGCGAGGGTCTGTGCTCCCAAAAGGGGAGGGGCCTCAGGCAGAAGGCAGGGCGAAAGCAGCCAATCCTCAGAGCCTCCTGGACTGTGCCATGCCCTGCCCCACCCGAGCCCTCGGCACCCTCTTGAGCATGGTGCCCAGTGCTCCAGTGGTGATTTAAAGGGCCCAGGGCAGTAGCAGTGGCTAACAGCTAACCCACACTAGATCAAATCGACTTCCAATGGCACGGAATGTAAAATTTGCTGCTGGGGTTTCCTAAATGAGGTGGCTGCCCACACCACGCCACGAGGACATTTAAAAACCGCTACACTGCACCAAACCCACTCAGGCCACACTTCGGAGAGGGAGTGTTGTCCTGGCAGTAGAAGATGGGAGCAAAAGTCAGGACCCCTGGCTTCCAATCACAGCTCTGTCACTTCCTCACTCATCAAGGCAAGCCCTCTAGACCAAAATGTTTGAACCCGAGCACTGACATTCGGGCCTCTAAACCCAGCCATCGGCACCTCGAAAGGTGTCCTGATTTTCAGAGGCGATGAACATGCACAGTTCCCTTGGAAGTCAATGGGAGTTGTGGGTGATGAATACCTCTGAACATCAAGCCTGTGACCTAGGCGCCAAAATATGGATCTAGGCTCCTCACATAAGGCACTCCCGGGTGCCTTAACAACGCCGCAACTCAGTTTCCCCACCTGTTAAATGCTCACCTCCCAGACAAGACAGTATGCTGATTAGAGTCAGGGATCTGGGTCGCTGTTGATTGTTTGCAGGTTGTAAATTGATTACAGCCCCTTTGCTCCACTGAGGCTCCTGTGTTGAAGGTGAGTAACACATTGGCAGACTGCTACACTTGCCTCCACCCTCCTGGCATAGGCGCATTGCATGGAAACCTCATGAGACTGTGCCACATCAAAAACATGGAATTGAAAATGAAGTCCAAGTCTTGGTTTGTACTTGCACTCATGCTTTGAAGTCTAACCCAGATCCAAACACCACCTCCAGAGCCCAAAACCACTTCAATCACCTTCTCGTTCCATAACTAGGACCATTCAACAACTCCTTCTCCCAGCAAACTTTGGGAGCTCACATACAATGAATTGTGGATCTGAACCTCTTTAGTGTACATCTTACAAAACCAAAGCCACCTCTGAGGTATGCGCATCTCTAATACACAGAAACGTACATACTCTGCCTTGAGGGCGGGGGGCTGGACTCGATGACCTCTTGAGGTCCCTTCCAGTCCTATGATTCTATGATTCTAACATTTCCAACACAATTTGATAGGCTATATCCAATGAAGGTGTCAGAGGTGAGCAAGAGCTGGGGAGTGGGAAATGATATTTAGCTTGCAGATGTATTGCATCATTTATTCTAGACAGTTTTACAAATGGAGGTGTCTGATTCTTCTGACTCGCTGTGGGTAAGCTGGGCCACATTGAAATCTGGAGTCATAAGCTAGACCGACCTTTCCCCTCCTGGAACTGATTGAGGGGATAAAGGGATGAACGGTGATGTCTCCACAAAAAGGCTGAACAGATGCCCATAGGCTGTCTCCAGGATTGTCTTGAGACTGCAGAGGGTGTGATCAGTTCACTTCTAGAAAGACATTTAGATGAGGGTGGACAATCATGTGCAGTGACTGCAAGTTGTGTTTAAACTATTCATCCTGTATATGCACACGGTTTTCTGTTCCAGTGAGTTCATCGTTCATTTCTGCTTTGGAATCTTGAGGGGAGAGGGGAGAGGTTCTTAACCTTAGACTATGGCTCAGAGATCAAAGTAGAAACTTGTTTTATCCCATTCCTCTCCCCCTGTAATGGCAAAGGACATTGATTTAAGAATAAAGAGAAGCAGTCTAATGTGAGCTTCTCAGAAATGAGCTGCCATCTGATCAATTGAGAATGACCCCAGGGATCACCACCTTTAGCCCTGAGAATGCATACAAATGCTACGTACCCATCTGGTGGCAGTCTAATTCATTTTTAGCATTGCCTTTAAAAGTCAAACACAGAATGCCCTTGTTATTGTTCGCTTTGGGGTCTTCAGGAGCAGGATATTGTAAAGGGAAAAGAAAAGATGATCCTCTCCGCTTCTATTTACTTGCCAAGAGCTGAATTCAGCATTCCAAGTCGTCCTTTGCTTTACTACAGGTTGAACTGCTCCAGTCTGGCACTTTCCGGCCTGGCAATATCTGTGATCTAGCATGATTTTAGTTAGCCGGCTGTTCACTTATCCTGGGTGCGGCCAAGTTTTCTGCCATCCCATAAAGTTTGTTTACAGCCGCCAGTCCTGGCCCTCAATGTTCTGTGCCGTTATTTAGCTCTGATTTACCCCTACATGTCTTCTAACATCCCAGCAAGCAATGGAAGTATTGGTAACGTTGCTAGACAATATTGACCTCTTGTGGTCTGCAAACTCTCTGGCTTGGCACCAGTCAGGTCCTGAGGGTGCCGGACTAGAGAGGTTCAATCCGTAGATGTAATGACTAGAGTCCAGGTTGTCTAGAGGAGTTAAAAGCAGAGGGTTAAATACAGGACCCTCATCACAGCTTTCCACGGTGGAAAGCAAGAGCTGCACAAGAGAGGCCATTTGCCAGACACATTTGCTACATATTCTTGAGTGCCAGTCACCAGCACTGCACCTATTAGGCATGTCATGGCAGCTTTCTTTCACAGAGCACTCCTGTAACATGCACCACAGGAGCTAGGGGAGCAAAGGTCCGATCCAACTCCCAGCTATGCTGAGGGAAAGATTCTCCTTGACTTCTGCAGGAGTTGGCTCAGGCTCTCCCCCTTTGTGATGGGGTGTCACTGCAGCACACACAGACATAGGGTCTGGCCCACGAAAGCTCATCATCTAATAAACCATCTTGTTAGTCTTTAAAGTGCTACATTGTCCTGCATTTTGCTTCATAATCTCCCTGGGCATTCATTAACAGATCTTCAAGTAGCTGTTTAGTTACAAACCAATTCCACAACCCAACTACACAGGGAAGGACTGGAACTACAACTCGTTCACAAGTTCGATTCTCACACCCATGGACTGAATAATGATACTGAATGCCTGGGTCATTATCAACCTACCAGACAATGAAGGCGACAATGGTTCTTTGTCTATGTCGAATCTCATGATACCATCTACATGTTTTGTCAGCCTTTAAGTGCTACCTGACCATTTGTTGTTTGCTAATGAATGGTTCTTATCTGCCTCTTTTGACTATCCAGCCTTTAGGTTCTTAGTAACTATTGTCTTTCCTATTACATTCCAGCTCAGCTTTCCCCTTGATATTTTTTACCTGCTGCCTCTTCTTGTTCCCCCCTCCCATTTTTTCCTTTTCCCCCATTCCCTTCTCCCCTATTTATTTTGATGCTCGACATCCAACACTCCTGTCATCTGAAGAAGTGGGCTGTGCCCATGAAAGCTCATGATACCATCTACATGTTTTGTTAGTCTTAAAAGTGCTACCAGACCGTTGCTTTTTAAGGTTATCCTGAACAGCAGGGGTTCTCAAACTTTGTGATACCACAACCCCCCTGTAAGTTGCTCATGTCGGGACCCACCGTTTGAGAAACACATCTGTACAGACTAACTTGGCTACCCCCTGAAGCTTTAATCTAGTTAGCTCAGGTATTGGAGTAGTGATGCTGCAGCAGCATGCCCTTCAGTCACGGTTAGTCACCCAAGTAATTAGCCAGGCTTCTAGGCAGGGTTGTTCAGGTTGAACCAAAGCCTGTGCCACCTCGACTTCACTGCTATTGGTTACAAGAACTACCTAGATGAAAGCTAGATTGGGTATGTCTACACATGCGGCAATCGCGCCCCCCAACTGCAGCGCAGATATGCCTTCAATCTGTTAGTAGGCAGCAGGCTGTTCTAATCACTGGGGCTAGCCACTAGAGGGAGACATGCTCACAAACACGAAGCCAGTGTAGCACATTAGCAATGCAGCTCCCTTCCCGCATTAACATGTTCCGATGGTCAACTGTTCCACGTCAGCCCTAGAACGTTATACACGAGGTTCTATTAGGTTAACACCTCTCAGTTCATATATAAGGGGACACCATCGACTTGAAACCTAATCGATTGAAACCAGATTTAAACTTTTCAAATACTACACCTGCCACTGACTCCTGCCAGCTAATTTTTCATGGGTTTACAATTGGATTTTCCTATTTTGAAAAAGCTTCACACAAACAAAAGTGGAACTTCAATGAATAAATGGTTGAACGTTCTGTACATGAAGGGCTGCCGAATGCAAGAAGAAATCAAGCCCGGGGGGAAGCAATGGATAAACGTTACTTCTCTCTAATCTCTTTCAATTATAGTGATCTTCTTTGTAACAAAAATAGGTAAGAACCCCCACTCTCAAAGAAATGTGATTTTTAAATTAAGAGTGCCCCTTTAAATGCCACAGAGCAGAATGAGAAAGCCAACAGCTGTGAGAAGGGGGTATTCACTGGTTATTAGAAATGTCATCAATATCTCTTCTTTGTAACCTGTCATACAGGGCTCTTCCAAGGGGAGAGTTCCATGGATAATTCACAGCCGTTTAATGGGCGTTCCTTGATACACTTCACTTTGGTAATGTGAAAACAATCTCCCAAGCAGTCTATGAATTTCCCATGCAAATGATATAATATTTGTGACTGCTTGAGAGCTTGTTTTCACATCACTGAAGTAGAGTTTATCAGGAACACACGAACACACACCTATATAGATCCATCCATTTAGGTACTGCAGGTCCAGATATGTCAAAGTTTGAATACCTACAAATGGAAGACTTGGAATAGTACCTTCAATGCTACTGTACGAGTGGTTTGTGAATTATATTCTGGGGCTCAGAGCCGGTCTTAGGGGCGGGCGAGCTGGGCGGTCAACTGGGGCCACCATTTTCAAGAGGCCGCCAACAGAACCAATCTTAGGGGCGAGCCATGACTGCATTTCGGCCCGACTTCCCAAACCTTCCCCTCTTTTTTTTGCTTGACAAATTTTCCCCGGCTTTTTTTTTTTTGGGTCCGGTAATTTTTTTGAAACCATCTGGCAACCGTATGGGTGAGCTGGATGGTCGCCCGGGTATGCTAATTGGTTAGGACGTGCCCTGCTGGAGCCTACAGGATCTGGAGCTATTAGGAACATGTGATGGGGTGGCCCTGGCTCTAAGGCCCCCTAACAGAAGCCTTGTGGTCCTGCTACACTCTGCCCCCAAAAGACCATAGACAGGTCCTCCAAGGAGGCTACGATGGCTGCAAGAGAAGCAGCCAATCAGGAGCCAGGAAGGCCCTATATGAGGAGCTGCAGGACCAGAGGCAGTTCAGTTCCTTTGGAGACCTCAAGCTGGGCAGAGCAGGAGACTGCCTGCAGGGAGAAAACAGCAGCACCCCTGATTGTGGTGAGTGAAGAGCGCATTGGAGGCAGCGGGGCTATGTTGAGACTGAGCTAAAGTCACAAGGAAAGGGCGAGGATGCTGTCTCCAGGAGGGGAAACCCTGAGGGTGCCACTCTAGCCCAGAGTGGGGAACAGACTTAGAGGGCACTGAGATGAGCCCCTGTTAAATGGGTACCCAGAAGGGGTTTTGATTCACACAGGGTGTGACTTGGCCGGAGGGCTGAGTTTCAGAAAAGGCTTTTAGAAGCAAGAGAGCGCAGGCACACGCACTCACCCCACGACAGAACAGCTCTGTAACTCCGGGGCTTGTAAACAGAACAAGGAGTTCTTGGGGATGCGCCCTATTTCTTAGCCACACAGAGGCGAGCTTTGTGCGCTTAAGGAAGTGCGTCGTAAGTACAGAACGAAAGATTCAAATGTCAATTACCCTCTTCACGAGAAGAATAAGAGCCTGAAAGCTCGAGGAAGGGAAACCCATTGAGAACAAGCGTGTGGGATAACACCCAGCCCAGTTATTTAAGGCATAGGTGAGAACTGGCGTCTGAGGCTGAAGGAGCCTTGAAGGGTTGAGAACAAGAGTGAGATTCCAAAGCTTGTGTTTGACTCGCAGAGGCCAGAAGGAGGCTGTCAATGATGCTTCAATATACTCGCCTGCTGCTTGAGGAGGTCTGGGTTCAAGCCCTCCCCTCAGTCAGCATGGAAAGCTCTTTGGCTGTGATAGTCTAGTCAGGCAATATCCCCACCACCTCTGCTGTCTGCCACACACTCTAACCTGGGGGTACGTCTACACTACATGCCTCTGTCGGCAGAGGCATGTAGATTTGTTTATTCAGCAAAGGTAAATGAAGCCGCGATTTAAATGATTGCGGCTTCATTTACATTTACATGGCTCGCGCGCTAGTCTGGACGTTCCCCCTGTCGACATCAAAGCCCTTTGTCGGCAGCCCCGGTAAACTTCATTCCACGAGGAATAACGGGGCTGCTGACAAAGGGCTTTGATGTCGACAGGGGGAACATCCAGACTAGCGGCGAGCCAACAAACAGCTGATCAGCTGTTTGTCGGCTCAGCACGGCAGCCATGTAAATGTAAATGAAGCCGCGATCATTTAAATCGCGGCTTCATTTACCTTTGCCTACAACCCTAATCTACATGCCTCTGCCAACAGAGGCATGTAGTGTAGACACAGCCTGGGAGTTTTCAAACTTTTGTTCTTGTGACCCAGTTGGGAAAAATCATTTATGCCCATGACCCTCTCCCCCGGTAGTGAGGAATCCAGTGGTGTGGGGGGTGAGGAGGGCATTCCTAGGCAGCTGCTGGGGAGTTCCCTGGCCACCGCAGGGTAGGGTTTACCATGGGGGGAGTTCGCCAGTGATAGAATCCTAGAATACTAGGACTGGAAGGGACCTCGAGAGGTCTTCGAGTCCAGTCCCCTGCCCTCATGGCAGAACCAAATACTGTCTAGGCCATCCCTGATAGACATTTATCTAACCTGCTCTTAAATATCTCCAGAGATGGGGATTCCCCAACCTCCCTGAGCAATTTATTCCAGTGTTTGACTACCCTGACAGTTAGGAACTTTTTCCTAATGTCCAACCCAAACCTCCCTTGCTGCAGTTTAAGCCCATTGCTTCTTGTTCTATCCCCAGAGGCCAAGATGAACAAGTTTTCTCCCTCTTCCTTATGACAAGCAGCTGCTAGCAGCTCCCAGCAGCTGCCTGGGGAACTCCCCCCACAGGGAGCTCTCCAGCAGCTGCCAACCCAGTGCCCTACATCCTGTGACCCAGTCCTGGGTTGTGACCCAGTCCTGGGTTGTGACCCATACCTTGGGAATCACGGCTCTACTCGATGTGATTGGCGCATTATGCTTGCAACAGGCTTCACAGTGCATGTGTGTGGGGCGGGGGGGGGGGGGGGGGGATGCGGGAGAGCTCAGAAGGTTAAGATAGAGTCTGCCAGAATGAATCTCACTGGCCAATCGAGAAGCCAACTTCAACTCCC
The DNA here is from genome assembly GCF_052426305.1 of Pelodiscus sinensis. Lineage (NCBI taxonomy): Eukaryota > Metazoa > Chordata > Testudines > Trionychidae > Pelodiscus > Pelodiscus sinensis. The sequence continues at coordinate 8,117,397 of NC_143060.1, forward strand.
CAGTCACCAGCCTGCCCGAGCTCTTCACCTCCATGAGAGTAATATGGAGCCACAACATTTCAGAGGAGTGTAAAGGAATCATAGAATCAGAGAACCATAGAGCTGGAAGAGACCTCAGAAGGTCATCAAGTCCAGCCCCCTGCTCTAGACAGGACCAATCCCAACTAAATCAACTCAGCCAGGGCTTTGTCAAGCCAGGACTTAAAAACCTCTAAGGATGGAGACCCCACTACTTCTCTAGGTAACCCATTCCAGTGCTTCACCACTCTCCTAGTGAAATAGTTTTTCCTAATATCCAACCTGGACCTCTCCCACCGCAACTTGAGACCATTGCTCCTTATTCTGCCATCTGTCACTACTGAGAAGAGCCTCTCTCCAGCCTCTTTGGAACCCCCCTTCAGGAAGCTGAAGGCTGCTCTCAAATCCTCCCTCACTCTTCTCTTCTGCAGACTAAACAGACTAAACTCCCTCAGCCTCTCCTCATAGGTCATATGCTCCAGCCCCTTAATCATTTTTGTTGCCCTCCACTCTCCAATGTGTCCACATCCTTTTTGTAGTGGGGGGCCCAGAACTGGACACAATACCCCAGATGTGGCCTCACAAGAGCCGAATAAAGGGGAATAATCACATCTCTGGATCTTAATGCCCAGAGGTAGCATGTCCATATTCATGGAACCTACTTCCTGAGGACATGCCATTTTGATTTTGTTATTTTGGGAGTTATTAAATCAGCTGTCGTTATTTTGAAATAGTTTCCTAGTTTAGACGTGCCCTAGGTTGCTCTTTCACATACAGCTCAGCTACCCTTGGATGACATGTGGTGCCCACCCGTGAAGTGGATTTGGTGGTCTCAGTCCCACTGCAAGTGGAAATGTGTCCACACCACAAAACACACTGCTGCATCTGACAGCCTTGTTGATCATGTCACAGTGAATGGGCCCGGGAGGGTTTTATTTATTTCTCACCTCTGAAGCTAATCCCTCCAGATCAGGGTAAAGACACACTAATGTGGAGAGAGGAGTTAATGCTTCAAGTTATTATTCAGGCCCTTTGCACCAGCACTACATTTACACACACACACACACACACACACACACACCCCTACTCAACACTCAAATCCGAAAGCATAAAAAATCGTTCCTTGTATATGGTGCCTCAGTCCTGGTGGCTTTCAATAACCACCCTGATCATTCTGATTTGACCCAGTGAAATGTACAGAGATTTGTTTATTGGAGCATAAGACGGGTCTTTCCCCTCACTCTTGTGGCCCGGTTGATTATGGATTTCTCAGAAAAATGCCCATGAGCATAGAAGCAGCCTGGCACCAAGTGCATCTCAGATTGCAGTTCAAAATGCACTGCCTGGAAAAGACTGACTTCTATGCTCAAACTGCTCGTGGGAGCAACACAAGCCAAGGGAAGCTAGAAACCACCTGCTTCCCAAAAGTTAGCAGACCTGCTTCTCCTTGGAATGCCCCGCTTTGGAACAATCCAGATGGATTCTTAGCTCTGGTCTACACTAAGGCTTTATTTCAAAATGACCCCCCTTAAGTCGAATTAATAAGTGGCACGTCCACACGACCAAGTCCCTTATTTCGAAATAACGGGCCGCTTATTTTGAAATCTGCACTCCTGCTTTCCCCAAGGAATAATGCTCTTTTCAAAATAGCTATTTTGGAATAGCGGTCGTGTGGATGCTCCAGTGCCGCTATTTCGAAATAACAACTCCCCAGAGTAATTCAGACTAACTACTCCCCAGGGCTTCCTGGGGCTCTAAGTCGACGTAGTGCATCCACATTAATGGAGCCTGCCTCCAACTAATTTTGAGGTTTACCTGCAGTGAGGACCCGCTATTTTGGTGTTGTTATTTTGGGAGTTATTGAATCGATTTTCATTATTTTGAAAGAGTTTCCATGTGCAGACATGCCAGTCTGCCTCTCTATGTTATGCAGCAATCTGACAGGCCTGGGAATCATTTCACATGCTTGTGCCCTCGGTGGGAGATGGCACAAAACCCAGGACCTGCACTGATCCTGGGGACGTCTCTGATTTCAGTGCACGTCCATTAACCACAGTCAAAATCAACACGCTGAGTATGTCTAGACTGCACCCCTCTGCCGGCAGAGGGATGCAGATTAGGCTGGGCAAAATTGCTAATGAAGCAGGGATTTAAATATTCTGTGCTTCATTAGCATAAAAATGGCCACCACTTTTTTCCATCACAGAGCTTTGTCAGAGTAAATAGGCAGTCTAGACGCTGATCTATCGCTAAAGAAAGCCTTTTCTGATAACGCCCTTATGCACGAGGTATACAGGATCTATCGGAAAAGGCTTTCTTTAGTGATAAATCAGCGTCTAGACTGCCGCTTTTCTCCGACAAAGCTCCATGCTGGAAAAAAGCAGCGGCCATTTTTATGCTAATGAAGCACAGGATATTCAAATCCCCGCTTCATTAGCAATTTCGCCCAGCCTAATCTGCATCCCTCTGCCGGAAGAGGGGTGCAGTCTAGACATACCCACTGTGGAGACAACAAAGAGAGTTCATTGCTTGTTTGGATTATACCATTAACGCTCTTTATATTATTTATAAAGTACTTTGTTCTTTCCTCTCTCTCCACCAGCGTTTGTGCCTGCATTGCTGATACAGTTTCCAGCTATTGTGGCAGACGTTAAATGTTCAGACATAACACTTTGAACATGAATCAGCAGCATCTGCAAAATGAGGGAGGAGCCGTGGATGGGGGGAAAAAAATCAAGTTGGCATGTGTACATAATGCTTCCGTGGGAGCATTATGTATTCATGTGCAATTGTACATATACATGTAGGCTTATACATATGAATCCCATGGCACATATGAATGCAACTATCTTCCTATAGTCCTAGCCAAACATACCAGCAAGGGTGCATCGCTATGGACCGAGGGTAGCAAAACGGAAATGAGAAGTCTGTTCCTTGGTTTGCTCGCTTTACTTTATGCCTAATTGTCATTAAACACCGTGTCTGTACGTTTAGTGACAGCCATCTCTTACCCTTTGCAAAACCCCAACACAAACCAGAAAACAGAGAGAGAAACAATTTATCTTAATGACACGGTTTGGTAAAGAATTAAGTGTTGATGGAAATTTGAAAGCGAAAGCCCACTTTTTAATTCACAGACCAGCTGCAGCACAGCATGCAGGGAGTGGGGGAGGCGGCTTCATTTGCTAAAACACCTCTTTCCTAGCCCGGTGGTGTCTATACTCTTCTGTAATTCAGTTTAATTGAAATTCTATGCTTGTTAAATTCTGAGTCCTATATTGATCAACATATGTCAACTGTGGAAAATTGTACGAAATTGTGTTGTATTACTGTGGAGCAGTCAACTGTCCATTGGTGTCTGACGCTAGTCTATTTCATTGGCTGGATGGAGAGCACATCCAAAATTCAATTGTCCTCATTTTTCTTAATTTTTTTAATAAGAGTTTGTACTTGCACTCAGAGATAACAGAGCCAGCAAGCAGGGTTGTTAGTCCATGAGGTCGAATGGGCTACACAGTGTGTTTCCTGGTTAGGGATAGGATGGAAGACCTCCCAGGAATAGCCCGAGACTGCCACGGATGGAACTTGTGATTCAATAAGTCATATTTTAACCGTCAGTCTCTGGAAACGACATCCTCTGCAGCCCCTGGGCAAGGTGGGGGAGGGGCAGTGCCGCACACCCGGAAGGGGCGGGGCATCAGGTGGGAGGGGCGGGGCAGAGCAGCCAGCTCTGCGCCACCCAGAACATGGTGTGCCCTCCCCCAGCCCTCAGTCACACAGAACATGTGACATGGTGCTCCCATGGCGATTTAAAGGGTCTGCTAGGCCCATACTCCTCTGACCCACAAGACCCTAGGGCTATTGCCCCCTTTCTCCCACTTCCTCCCTCACTGGAGGGCCTGCAATCAGTGATGGACCAATACCGGGGCATGGGGCACATGAGCACCTGACCTTGTTTAGTTTTAAGGAAAGCATTTGGAAAAGGGACCTGGGAACCGTCTCCAAATCTATTAGGGGCTGTGGTGATAAGAACGGTGAATTGCTCTCCATGTTCACTGAAGGCAGGACAAGTCGTAATGGGCTTAGTCCGCAGCAAGGGAAATGGAGGTTTTAGGGAAAGCTTTCTCACTGTAAATATAATTCAGCACTGGATCAGGTCACCAAGGGATGTTGTGGAATCCCCTGAATTAGAGGGTTTTAAGAATAAACTGGGCAAACACCTGTCAGGAATGGTCTAGTTTATTTGGTCCTTCCTCAGGATGGGAGGATGGAGTAGCTGACCTCTCAAGATCTTTTGCCGCCCTACGACACTATGACCTTCTTTTCTCTCAGGAAGATAGAGAGAAGAGGAAATGAACCTATGCAGTACCGCTGTCTCTAGTATGGGGCTGTGAGAGAGGACGGGTTCTATTCCTGACTCTGGCACCGGTTCACTCAGCAACTTACTTTCTCACGAGCTGCCTCAGTTTCTCCCACTTGTAAAACAGGGATTTCTATAAATGTGATTTTATGCAAACTTCAGTTTCGCCCAAAGGTTTCTTCCTCTGACCCTTCCTGGAGCCTTCTGTGGCTGTCACTGGAATCCATTAAGATGTCCCTCTGTAATTCCATAGGATGGAGTGGCAATTCATCTTTTGGTGATTCCCGTTGGAAGGCACCCCTCCCAGATGTTCTGAATTGTTCCCCCCCCTTTATGATTTAGTCTCAAAAATCATCAGTGATGAAAAAAATACAGAAGGTATCTGTCAGTCTGGCTGGATGAGAAGCACGGGAATAGGATGGGGAGCTCACAACTTCATGGTGCTGGTTGAAATGTGGACTAAGTCATTAGAGACCAAAAAGCACCCCACCTTATGACTGTTATGTTAAATGAGTGGATGGTCTCAGGTGGATGATTTGGGCAAATGCCACCATCCACTAATGTGTCACCACTACCAACCCTCAGGTTTAAAGGCAAAGGGTTATCAAAGAGCTGTGAGTCTGGGGTTTACTTCCTCTGCATTAGTCTGACCTAGTCCAACAGGGCTGCTTTATTTTCCCTCAAGGAGGGGGTGTGACAAGGCCATTTTATGGATGAGGGGTTTGGTGTGGTTTCATCAGGTGAACATTTGTTTTGTTAAAATTCTGCAGGCGCACCCAGAAACCCAGAGGCGTGTGGGTAAGCCAGTGGTTCCCAATCTTTTCAGGCATACGGACCCCTTTTCAACCTATTAAAATTTCATGGACCCTCTCCCCCTTCTGGAAGAGAAAAAAGGAAAAAGAAAAGAAAAGTAAGGGGGCAGGGAGAAACAAAAATAAAGTAAGGAAAGAAAAAGACACAAAAAGTAAAGAAAAGAAAAAAAAAGTAAGGAAAGGGAAGGGGAAAGGAGAAAGCTTTTAAAATTTTCCATGGACCCCCTGCAGTACCATCATGGACCACCAGTGGCTGCGGACCACAGGCTGGGAACCACTGGGTTAGGCTATGTCTATACTACAGTACCTAGACAGGCAGAGCTATGCTGGTACAGCTCTGTTGTGATGTAAGTGGACAGAAAGGCTGTGTCTAGACTACATGCCTCTGTCGGCAGAGGCATGTAGATTAGACAGATCAGCAAAGGCAAAGGAAGCCGCGATTTAAATGATTGCGGCTTCATTTACATTTACATGGCTGCCGCGCTGAGCCGACAAACAGCTGATCAGCTGTTTGTCGGCTCACGCGCTAGTCTGGACGTTCCCCCTGTAGACATCAAAGCCCTTTGTCGGCAGCCCCGTTATTCCTCGTGGAATGAGGTTTATCGGGGCTGCCGACAAAGGGCTTTGATGTCGACAGGGGGAACGTCCAGACTAGCGCGTGAGCCGACAAACAGCTGATCAGCTGTTTGTCGGCTCAGCGCGGCAGCCATGTAAATGTAAATGAAGCCGCGATCATTTAAATCGCGGCTTCATTTGCCTTTGCCTGTCTAATCTACATGCCTCTGCCGACAGAGGCATGTAGTTTAGACGTACCCTAAAGAGTTTCTCTGCTGGTCCCCAAACAACGTTAGCTGTGCTAGCAGGGGCACTTTTCTCTGTCAGTAGAGCTGCATCCCCTGGGGTTTTGTTGGCATAGTTATATCAGGGTAACTTCAGTGTAGACCAAGCCTAAAAAATCTGAAGAAATAAACCACCTGGATTGATGTAAATGTCAGCAGAACTGCACTGATTCATACCAGCAAGGAGCTGGCCTGCTCGCGGTTTAGCAGAGGCCTGGGTTTGAATGCGTCTATTAAGACTGAATTTGTACTCGTGTAATCTTTTCAAGTGGAACTTCTTGCACTGAGCAGTCTCTACAAACACCCAGCGCAGTTTAAATTCCCAAGTGTTAAAAGTATACATTTGGCTATAAAACACTGCTGTACTTTTTATATGCAAATAACAGCTCAGTGGGAGCAAAGCTACACTGTCTACAGAGGCATCCTACAAAAAAATCCATTGCAGCCTTAAAAAAAAATGTGAATTTACAAGCTACATATCAAAATCCTCCTCGGCGTAGAAATTTACTTTCCATGCAAATGCACTTCCTCCTTCACTTTCATCTCTTGACCTAGACGTGCACTGTACATCTCGGGGGATTGACAAGTTGATACACCATTGATTTGACCATACAGGATTGTCAAATATTTCCTCAGGGGGTAGGAAGCCCTGCCCATCCACCCCAGTTTTGTCTTGCCTTTGTTTTGTTTTTTGAGCCCCAGTGAGAGCTGTCTCCAGGGTCCCTCCTTCCACGCTGCACAAAGTAATCAACAGCAATTAATTCCAATCATGGGAAGAAAGCATGACTGCAGAGTTCATTAACTGGAAGGATGCAGCTGGAAAGCTTCTTCTCCGAACTCCCTGCCTGCCCTCCAATGTAGGGCAGAAGAAACGATGTAGTCACTGCACCAAAACGGGAGAGGTAGCCATTCCCATGCAAAGCACTGCAGTGGCCATAGCTGGCCGAGAGGTGAAATGGAAGTAGTGGGGATGGGAAAGGGAGGGAAAACAAGTTGCCTCAGAACTGCAAGAGAAATACTTCAGAGCTAACATACATGGAGAGTGATTATCTCAGTGAACGTGAGACAGAACACTGCAGCTGCCTGGCTGGAGCAGACCAATGGTCCATTTAAATTCAGCATCCTCTTCCTGACCGTGTTTAATCCTGGCCATTTCAAAGGCTGGCAAAACTCACCCTGCTCAGCATGGAGGGACAGGCGAGGAGAGAGCAAAATGTTTCTCCTGCCCCCAACTGCTGATCAGATTATGTCTAATACCAGATTAAAGATAATCCCCACAATTATGTTCCATGCTGATCCTCACTGGTGAAACACCAGTTATGATTTAGTCACATTAAAAAAAACACACACCCCCCCTCCCGAGTCCCAGTCCAGCTCTCCAAGCTAGCATGCTTGCTTTGGGTTTTTCTCAACAAAGCGAAACACACACTTCTTTCCACCAGGACCACACACATTTACAGTTTAAAAAAAACCCACAAACACAAAAGCAAACACCTCCCATCTCTGGATTTCTCAGACTGTCCCCTCTGAGTGCTCTTTTCTTCCAGCCTGTATGTTCCTTGTAGCAAAGGAGTCCTTATTTTTACGTACTATATGGCACGCTGTCAGTATTAAACAAATAACACCACACGCGCCGAGTCCTTTTTTGAGTACTTGATGAGATCTATGTCTAAGAGATAGTGTAACGCCAACAGATGAAACCGAACATGGGGCCTCTCGAGCTTAGTGCATGAGCCTCTACTGCAGGGGCAGCCAACCCATCACAGATGAAGAGTTAAAATAGTGGTGGATAAAGCACAAAGCCAAGGGGAAAAAAAAGCCCTGGTCGCAGCCCTTTTAAGAGCAAAGCAGTCATTGCCTTTTTAAGGTGGCCATTTTGAAGTCTGCACCCGCATCCCGTGCAGACAGAAACACACTGCCCCTTTCAGAGCCGTGAATGTGGGAGCAGCAAATTATTCTTTGAAGAGCTGCATGCAGCTCACAAGCTGTGGGTGGCCACAGGGCTGGATTACCCAAATAGGCAGACTACGCACGTGCTTAGGGCTCCAGCAAAGCAGGGGCACCAAAAAAAATGTGATTTTATGGTATAGTAAGGGTTCCCAAACTTTTTGACATGGGCCCCAGTAAATCCATTCACGAACTTTTGGAGGACCGTAATGTTCATTTGCATATTTGCATATTCATTAATAAAATGATGAATATTCAAATATGTTGTTTCTTGTCCTCCCAAAACCCCCAGTGCCAGCTTTAGCAAAGCTTTTGATATGGTCACCCACAATATTCTTGCCACCAAGTTAAGGAATTGGATAAATGGACTGTAAGACAGACAGAAAGCTGGTTAGACCAGGGTTTCCCAAACTTTTTACTTTAGTTGGAACCCTTTTTTTTTTTCAGTACTGCTTTTTGCAGCCCAAAAATATAAACAAATAAAAAACAAACTGAGAAAATACCAGACATATAACATGTCTGGTATTTTCTCATTAGGTAAGTTGTATTATTACTAGATGTATCAGTCTGTAGTTTCGAACTGCCTGGCTGGTAAATGCGCTCAGGCTGCATGAGTGTGTCTACCAGCCAGACAGTTCGCAACTACTCAAGGGGTGTGTGTGTGGGGGGGACAATAGAATCCCCGGGCCGGACTAATTCATGCTTTCTGCTTTGTGGGGGGCAGGCGGGAACGGGGGCAGCGCCCCAAGATCTACGTATGGCTGGGTCAGTCTCACTCCCTGCAGGCCGATTCATTCCTCCTCCCTCCTCCCCCCGCTGTGCCTCTGGCCAGCCCCACTTCCCCCAACCCCCTCTGGGGCAGCCAGTTCTCCCCCACTTCTCCTCCCAATCTCCCTTGGCCAGCCCTGCTGCCCGCATCCAGCCTTCCTTCTGGCGGCCACTTCTTCTCCCCCACCCCCACATCTTCCCCGGCCAGCTCCCTGCCCCCAACCTCGCACCCCCCAGAAACCCTGCTTCCACCTGCCCCCCAATCTCCCCAGCCTGCCCCGATTCTCCAGTCCAGTTCTACTTCCGGTGGCCAGCTCTCCCCTCCTCCTCACCCCAGAATCCCCTGGCAACTGCACCTTCCCTTAGCCCTGCACCCTCCTGGTGCCTCCTCCTTTCCTTACTGCCCCTGCCCCCTTTGCCCTCTCTTTCCCAGATACCCACCCCTCAGCACTCTCTGCCCCATTCCCCTCCTGCCCTCACACATGACTTGCTCCATCCCCACCTTTCTCATGCCCACCCCTTCTTTCAAGCCTTCTCCCAGCACCTCCCCCTCCAGCCCCCAATGCCCTTCCCCTCTCCTCTCCTCTCCCAGCATCACCCTGTTCCCCTCCCACTGACACCTCCCCTCCTGACCTTTTCCTCAGTGTCTGCACTTGGCCCCCTGGCATTTGTCTCTCCTGCACCCTGCCCCTTGGTGCCTTCCCCTCCTCCCTCCCATGCTCCTTCTCCTTCCACCCCTCGCCCTCCACCCAAGCTCCCCCGCTGCCGCTGCCGCTACTGCCTCCTCCGCTCCACCCAAGCCTGCCGTCACCTCTCCTCTCCTCCCCTCCCTCCCCTCCCCTCCGCCGCCCAAGCCCGTTCCCTACCTTCTGCCTTCCACATTGCAGGGCCGGAGGCCGAACCTGGAGCCAGCGTGGCCCCGCCATGTGCCTCCAAAGAGTTTTAAAATCCCAGGCCATGATGTCACGTCATGCCCGGGCGTCCTCCCCACCCACGTGCAACGCCGCACATGGGCAGCAGCAGGCGGTGAGGACGCTCTGGGGGTGGGGTGGCAGGACGCGCAAGGGGGCTGGAGTGGGGGAGAGCCCGCTCCAAGCAGAGCCAGGGGAGAGACCCAGCACCACATATTGGTGGAGCAGGGCCCCCGGCTCTGTAACTCGCCAGCACTTCCAGGTTCAGGGGCGCGGGGCCCAATTTGACCAAATCGGCCTAAGGCCGGCCCTGCCGGCAACCACCAGCCATGCTGAGGCCCGGTATTTTTTTCCCGCAGCCCAGTACCGGGCCGCGGCCCATAGTTTGGGAAACGCTGTGGTATAGTATTGTTTTTATTTTGAATTACTGATGGGGGGGCACCATGATCTTTTCAGTGCTTAGGGCCTCTAAAGGTCTTAATCCGGCCCTGGTTGGCCACCCCTGCTCCACTGCATGAGCTAAAAGCCAGCTGGCTCTCAGCGAAGGCTTCAGAGAAAACTCGTTTTTAATTTCGGTAAGCGGTCTAAGTGCCACTACATGGGAGAGTGCACAGGTGTGTGAGTTACAACAGCCTGCAGCAGCAGTGAGTTACACAGGTTAACGACACACCGTGTAAACCGGTTTTGTTGGCTTTAAATTTCCTGTATTTCACTGAGTGTCCCTTCTTTGACTTGCATTATGGGACAGGCTTAGAAAAGTGAGCTTTTCTGTCCCATTCATGAAGTGGAAAAGAGAGATGAGGGACTCTAGACCAGGGATGAGAACATCTTTTCACTACCTCTGACGGAGCACTGCCTGGCACAGTGGGTGCAGTTAATGCATTCGATTTCATGTGGGTTTACCAGTGAGGGAATCCACCAGGTTAACAATCTGCATTACTGAAAACAGATATCAGACAAGATCACAAAGAAAAAACAGTTTCTTGCCATTTTAACCAGAAAGGACACTCTCTCAATGACTTAACCACCTGCATTCTGCTACAAAGACCTTTTACATCTGCACTTGAAAGGGAATCCTCTGAACTGTCATTCATGTTAAAATTCGACACTCTCCGAGAAGGAATGAACAAACACTCAAACTATCTTACCCATTACCAAGATAGCTTCCCCAATTATCACCTCTAATACCATTAGCTCACAGACATCCCACTCTCCCCACCTCTAATATCATCAATTCACAGACACTTACCTTCCTTCCTCCCCTCCCCCCCGCATCCTCCTTCTGTTCTGAAATGTGATTTGTCCTTTTCATATGTGTTCATTTTTTTAAATTGTATCCTTTGGTATATATGGCTGTGACTATTTTCTTCCACTATTTGATCTGAGGAAGTGGGTCTGGCCCACGAAAGCTCATCATCTAATAAACCATCTTGTTAGTCTTTAAAGTGCTACATTGTCCTGCATTACTGAAAAGGCAGTTTACCTCAATCTCATCTCAATCAAGCTGGCAAAATAAAGTCAGGTCTTTCATTTCTGGCTTTTCCTGCCTGCTGGCCCTACAGTGCAAGCTATGCATCTCAAGCTTGCTGCGCTCCCTGGATAGCCAGTTCTCGCAGTCAGCTAGAGGTGTCAGATCTATCTACCACCTGATTAGAGAGGCACTGAAGAGGAAACAGAAGAGATTATTGGACACAAAGAACTGGAAATGAGTTGCTAGTGCCCTCCCAGGGGACACCTAATGAGTCTCAGGATGGAGGATTTTGTCTGTGTGTAAAAATGAAGTGGGGAATTTATGTTTAAAGGGAATGGGAATCGAATTCTAATTGTAGCGTAACCTTCACATGAGCAAGAAAGCACATTCGGGGCGGAAGTGTGTGGATGTGGGGTTCAAAGAGCAAGTTCCATAAACGGGTAGAGTTGCCAGATGCTTTCACAAAACATCCTGAACATGGCAGGAGAGGCAGGAGAAAAAAAAAAAAAAAAGGTCGCTACACCTTTAAAAATCCCCATACTCCATGCTCCCCCTCGTGAAAGAGGCCACGAATAACGGGTGAAATCTGGACACCTGGCAACCCTACAGGGGTTTGACTCGGTCACCCAGGCTGATAGATTTAAGCCAAGGCTAGTGTCTGAGTCTTTGTCTTTACATGAAGAGTTGTGCCACCTTAATGATACCAGCGTGGTTAAAGCAATACAACTTGCCTAATGTGGATGAAATTTTATCACGATAAAAATGCCTATGTTAAGATAGCTTATTCCTGTACAGGGAGGTGTAAAGCACCGTTACATAGCAGCCTCTTTGTTATGGGTTACAGAGATAGAACTGTCTGGGTAAAAAGAATAACCCCATAACTGACATAATTCTCCTGGTATAAAATCTGTGTAGGCTGGGCCTGGCTTCATTCAGCTTCAGGCCAACATCAGTTCAAATTCCGATAACGATCTTTCACGGACTTGTAATTGAGCATTTGATTTAGAGGCATCCTTTCTTTTAATTTGCATGGAAGATATGTCTCTAAATCCCATAGGCTGCTTTGACCATCCACACCTATCTTTGTATATCAGCTCCTCCGCCATGAAAATCATCAAAATCAATATAAATAGTAACAGCACTATACAATTATATGGTTCTTTTAATTGTGATGATCCCAAACTATCCACAGTGCTACTCATCACTAAAATGCGGTCATCTCTGGAATGGAACGTGGTAGCTGCTGGATATTACAACATTGTTTAAGATAAGCAATGAAGAATACCTTGCCTGACTAAAACTGCAGAAGGAATTTAGAGAGAAAGAAGAACCTAAGAACAGTCAAACTTGGTCAGACCAAAGGTCCATCTAGCCCAGTATCCTGTCTTCTGACATTGGCTAATGCCAGGTGTCCCAGAGGGAATGAACAGAACAGGGAATCATCAAATAATCCATCCCCTGTTGTCCATTTCCAGCTTCTGACAGAGGCAAGGGACTCCATCCCTGCCCATCCAGGTTAATAGCCATTGATGGATCTGTCCCTCCAAGAATTAATCAAGCTCTTTTTTGAACCCTGTTAAAGTCCTGGACTTCACAACATCCTGTAGCAAGGAGTTCCACAAGTTGACTTATATATTGAAGATAATTACCCACATTAGTGTCTGGCTAAGATCATAGAGGTAACTGTCACAACTGTCTTTGCAATTATCAGTGACCCCTCTTGTACTAACTGGGCCTTCATTCTCATCCATAACGACAATGGGAATCCATACCGGATAATTTGTTCTATGTCTAAGTCAGCCGGGCATTCAGATGTTCCAGCAATAGGCTCCAGGTTTTTGATGGGAGTTGGACTGTTTTGCACAATCTGAGGATATGGCACCTTGTTTCTCACAACAATTTAAGGAAAAAAGTTGGCAGACTTCAAACATTTTAGAGTTGGCTTCATTGTAAGTTTGGCCCCACAAACCAGAGACTGCAATCCCCCAAAGAACTGGCTCTTTCATGCAATTTCCTTGTGTGGCTTGCTTTCAGGTGGGCTACACATAGACTTTTCTTGCCATGTCTGGCCACGCTTACTGCTGATCCCTTCCAGAACTCAGATCCACAATAGCATGAAAATGAAAGACAATCAGGGGAACTTCCCAAGTCTGAACTTGGATTTCAGGCAAGTGGAAAGTTCTGATTTTATGGGAACCACTCTCATATACTCTAAAGTCCATGCTTTGGCTTGTGCTTCTATTGTTTATTGTAGGTACCTAGGAAAGCATTTCCCCTGTTATTCCTTTAGCCTGCGCACGTGAAGAAGAAAATGACCTAGACCCGTCTCTCTAACATGTCACTATCAGGAGAGAGCCAGGAATGGAACCTAGAAAATACGTGTGTCGACTTAGCTGGAGGCATGCATAAAAGGAAGCAAAAAAGATGTAATTTCAGGTATTTTATTATATTCCAATTTTCACTCAATCTGATTGTAACAAGGCAATTTCAAAGCCAATACTTTCTTCATTCCTTTCAGATAAGCCTCAGAAGCAGGGCTGCTTTTTTCCTTTTTTCTTTTTTTCTAAACATTAGAAGAGCCAGATGGAAAAACTTGAGACCAACGGAACACTTTACCATCTAACAAACAAAAGACAAACGCAACTCCTGATGCTATGGTCTGCTGAGATAATATCACTTTGCCATTTTGTTCTTGCTTGTCGAGTAAATACGTTTTTAACGAACTTAGCAAAATCCTATGGATGAAAGATCCTCAAAGGCTATGGAGTTGAATCTGCTCACATCAGCATCCCAAAATATTGGATGTTTATTCTCAAGCTCTTAGGTCTACAGAACTAGGCTGAATATGAAAACCCACAGGAGATTTCTGGAATTTGGTGAGCCTGTATCTCTTGGTGAACCAGAGAGACAGGAAGTGTGACATTTATGCTCTTCATTTCTTCCACTGGCTGGACCCCAGAGATACAGGAAAAAAGACAGATAACAGGGAGATTAAAGGGAACCAAATCGTTTTAAACCACAAAAATGATTCAGGGTCACTGAGTTATGGGCAGAGCATGGGGTGAGGACAGCGAAAGAACAGTTCTTATTTTGTTCATACTCATTTACATCAAGAAACGAGAGCTGATTGAACCTGAAAACCAAAACAGACCAGGTTGCCCGTATTGTCCTGACTGCAAGCTTGAGGTTTGTTTCCATGAAATTGGTGCTGCCGTATTATTCATGAGTTGCTTCAAAAACCGCTTCCGGGCCTTACCACTCCACAAAGTATGCTCGAGCAGAGAAGGGAGCATTCTCGGGGCACTGGATTGGAGTCTGAAGACCCGAGCACCATGCCCAGTTCTGCTCTTTACATACGGTGTGACTTTGGACAAATCTCTCTCTTCTCTCACACTTTGCCCTATCTTTTTCATTCGTATGGCTCTTCCTGATAGGAACTGCCTTTTGCTGTGTGTTTTTGTGTAGGACCTAGCAGCTTGGGTAATAGACATTACTGTAATACAAGTATAACCCAGAGTCTGCTCTATAGAGGCTGGGACCTTAAAGGTTAAAGACATGAGCCTCTGCTACATGAGCTAAAAGCCAACTGGCTCGTAGAATGAAGTCTGTTCTTTAGCCTTAACTACCTTTCCCAGTGGCTCTGGGTTACATACTTCCCTCCACTGAGGGGCGCATCTCAAGCTTCAGAGACCTCCCAGCAGTTCTCCCCAGATGAGCCCCCACTTACAAAGCTGACAGACACTGGTCATTGCAGGTGGGCTGGAACGTAGGACTTAAGGGGGCTAAAGCCGTGTGCCTCTAGTGCATGAGCTAAAAGCCAGCCAATTCTTAGCTAAGGCTGTAGGGCAGACTCAATCTCTCTGTCTCTGTATCTCTGGGTTACACAAGCAACAGCAATACATGACAATTCAGCCAAAAATGAGTAGCAAGACCAGCATTATCCATTAGAGAGGAGAAGAAACGCTGCACGAGTCCAGAGACCAACTAAACAAAGAGTGGATTATGAACAGTTCTATAACACTGTGTGGGATGACAATTCATTCGTCCAAACTATTTGGTAAATACAAACAACAAATCAGGATGCACCTCTGAGTGAGTCATAAAGCCAGAAAGGTGGTGAAGTTATAACAAAAACCATTCATAACTAGCAGCTGGCCTTGTTTCCCTATGTGAGCAGCGTTAATGGACAGTTCTTATACAGGAACATAACGGACACTGTGTGAGTAGTTAAGTCGCCACACTACTTGGCTGATGAAATTCAAATTAAGTACAGGCCATTCTATCCTAAAAGGTAGAAACATGTCCCCCATAGGCAATTTCTCATAGGCTACGTCTAGACAGGCACGATTTTCCGGAAATGCTTTTAACAGAAAAGTTTTCCATTAAAAGCATTTTCGGAAAAGAGCGTCTAGATTGGCACGGATGCTTTTCCGCAAAAGCACTTTTTGCGAAAAAGCGTCCGTGGCCAATCTAGACGCGCTTTTGCGCAAAAAAGCCCCGATCGCCATTTTCGTGATCGGGGCTTTTTTGTGCAAAACAAATCTCAGCTGTCTACACTGGCCCTTTTCGGCAAAAGTTTTGCGCAAAAGGGACTTTTGCCCGAACAGGAGCAGCATAGTATTTCTGCAAAAAGCACTGATTTTTTACAGTAGGCAGTCATTGCTTTTGTGGAAATTCAAGCAGCCTGTGTAGACAGCTGGCAAGTTTTTCCGGAAAAGCAGCTGATTTTCTGGAAAAACTGGCCAGTCTAGACACAGCCCCAGGGTGTGGAAGTGCCGCTGTTCTTCACTCCGAGGACAGATTTTGGTCTATTCTTCCATACACTACTTCAGAAAGAGATCCACATTCACCAGTACTACCAGAGATAGCTGAAGCTACGTCTAGACCACACCGGTAAATCGGAAAAAGATACGCAATGCGCGGTATGCAAATTGCGTATCTTTTTCTGATTTACTTTCGAAAGAGGCTTTTCTGAAATTTGGCACATCTACACAGTGCCAAATTGTGGAAAAAAGCACTCTTTCGACATCTCTCATTCCTCATAGAACGAGATTTACAGGGATGGTGAAAGAATGTGTCTACTTTTTCAAAAAAATTTCTGAAAAAGCAGATGTGTTCCTTGGATACAGCATTGGTTTTTGGGATACCACCGGTATCCCCGCAAAAAATGCAGTCTAGAAATAGCCAGATATTGGAGATCTTAGTGTGGTATAAATTCAGACATCCACACTTGCTGAGCGGGACACTATTTCAGATCAGATTTATGGGGAAAAAAAGTCATGATTAAATTTCAGCTCCAGCTCAGTTTCTTTTATCACCAGCCAAAATAAATAATTAAGTGATTCGGAGTCGGTCACATTTTAAATTATAGCATTTCCGCTTGCAAAAGCATTGAGAAATCAAACACACACACACACGTTTGTGCAGCTTAATTGACATTGTTTTCCCGACTCCTTCAAGTTACCTATAATATCCAGTCAATTAAATGTCATTTTCACAATCTATTTACTGAGCTACCCGACAAGCAATCCACCCACACACAGAGAGTGCGGGGATGGTAGAGCTGAAAAACCTGAAGAACAACTACCAGCCTCCTCCTCGAAGGAAAGCGCTGGGTAGCTGCAAAGCTTGTCTCTCACCCACAGGAGTTGGTCCAGGAAAAGGCATTACCCCACTGTGACGGGGTATGCAAACTAGCACTGGCAGGGAAGGGATTAAGAAGCAGCTTTGGGCTGGAAAGACCCTGCCCTTTATACTTGCAAACACAGGCGATGACTCGGTGGGTGCTGGAGCCATCACCAGCCATCCCAATCAGCTGAACAAAATGCCCTGCCAATCAGCTCCTCCCTCAACAGCGCCTCTTACCTGCTGCCAATCAGCTGTACAGTGGGGGGAGGTGCTAACAGGGAAGGGGAGGAGCAAAGGCCGGAAAGGGAGAAGTGAAGGAGGGATGCATGAGGAGGGAGGGAGGGAGTGGAGCCTGGGCAGGAAGAGGAAGGTGGAGGCATAGGTGTAGGAAGTAAGGGTGCGGGGGATGCTGCAGCATGCCCTGGTTTTCCACCCAGCTTCTCCATGCTTAAGGGCTGCCCCACCACCAGCTCCGTGTCCTGGCTGTGGGAGGCCCCATGTCTCGGCCTCTCGGTAGCCCTCTGGGGTCCCGCTGGCCCTGCTGACTTCAGCACCCCCTGGGGTCCTGTCCCCCGCCATTCCCAAGGCCTCTGTTGCCTGCTGTCTGCAGGGACAGGCTGCCACCCTGGCAGCTGCACTGGTGCTCCAGGGGAGGGGGTGGTGGGCTCAGCATCCCCACCCCAAAAATAATTCCGGGGCCACTGGGTGGGAGTGGAGCCTTGGGTGGAGCATCCCTGAAGAAAGCTGGAGGTCAGAGGGCCTGCAAAGCATGCCAGGATTGGAGGTGACGTTCATGCTCCAGGCAATCTGGCAGGAATAGAGTGCTGCGCCTGAGGAGAGGCCTGCGAACCCGCAGAGCCCCTGCCCTCCCAAAAAGAGGCTGCAGGACCCTGGGGCAGGAGAGGGAAGAGGGCTGATATGGAGCCCCAGGATTGCTCCGTTGCCTCTGAAAGAAGAGGGGCCCATCTCCTGGCCGCAGCTGCTAACTGGCTCTTGTTTCATCTTGTTTGCTGCCTGCCAGCTGTTTTGTGTTCTCCCCTGGAAATCCACAAAGAGACAAGACTCCAGAGGCCTTGGCTGGAGGGTTGAGCATGGCTGGCTAGAAAGACACCCTGCAGCACTCGCTAGGGTGTGGGGATAGCTAGACTCACACGCGTGCTCCCCATGAAGGAGGCACTCCCCATAGGACAGATTCGTGACCCTCACCCAGTTTGCCTCTGCGATATCCTGGGCCCACCACAGACCCTACCGTCTCGGCCAGTGGCAGCGTCTTGCCCCTTTGCTAGATCACGCTGCCTGACATCCTACTGAAAATGTTTGCAAGGCAAAACCTGCATATTTGGAGAGCGCCATCCTTCCTCTGCAAATCAGTACGAGCCTGCACCGATGAGGGTCCGCATCTTAAGCTGCACACAAGCCAAATACATTTTGTGATGACCAGAACCCACCTCCCTCCCATCTCTTTGTGAGGTTCTTCTTCAAGAGGGCAATGGGGAGGGCAATAGAGTGGGACTTGGAAGACCCTGGTTCTAGTCTCTCCTAGCTTCCTGCTAGAGTAACGCTGGCAGCACCTGGTCATCTGCGGGCAGAATCGAACCTGGGACCTTAGTGCATGAGCCAAAAGGCAGCTGCCTCTCAGCTAAGACAGTAGAGCAAACTCATTCTCTCTTTCTGTACGTGGTCTCAATGCCACTGCATGGGCCAGTGACTCTCCCCCTGCAGGTGTGGGGGTTACATTAGCACCAGGATTTTCGAAGGCTAAAGTGTCTAAAGATACAGAAGGGCCCCAGTGGGATTTTCAAAAGTGCTTAAGCACCTACGTCCCATTGGCAGTCCCACTAGGCACCTCTCAGATTGCCTGAGTGCACCTACATATCTATGAAACGCAGACACTTCGGGTGTGTCTAGACTACACCTCTCTGTCCACAGAAAGATGCAGATTAGGCACATCAAAATTGCTAATGAAGCAGGGATTTAAATATCCTGCACTTCATTAGCATAAACATGGCCACCGCTTTTCTCAAAATGGAGTTTTTTCGAAAAAAGGTAGTCTAGACGCAGATCTGTCGAAAATAAACCCTTTTTCGAAAGATCCTGTATTCCTCAAAAAATGAGGTTTACAGGATCTTTTGAAAAAGGGTTTCTTTTCAACAGATCTGCGTCTAGACTGCCGTTTTATTTTTTTTTTTTTTCAGAAAAACTCCGTTTCAGAAAAATCGCCAGCCATGTTTATGCTAATGAAGCCCGGGATATTTAAATCCCTGCTTCATTAGCAATTTCGATGTGCTTGATTTGCATCCCTCTGTTGACAGAAGGATGCAGTCTAGAGGTAGCTTTCATATCTCTGTGGCTTGGTTCCCCATTTGAAACGTTTCCCTGCTTCACAAGGGGGCTGTGAGCATCAATCCATTACAGATGGCAACATGAGCAGACCATGTAGATGGGGGCTGTGTAAAGAGCTGAGGTGCAGATTCTTATGGGGGGGTTGAAAGTGATAAGGAGGTGAAACACACACACACACACACACACACACACACACACACACACACACGCAACCTTTGCGAAGAAGGTGGAGTTGGCCTGCAAACCACTCTTGGATTTTCATTGCACATCCGGGAGCTTCTTAGTGACAACTCTTCAGTCCCGTCCCCCCACTGTGGCCACTTCTGATCCAACATGAAAGATCTATTGTGGGTTCTCTCTTTCCTGCCATTGTTTCTTTCAGTGCAGTGCTGTGCGCTCAAAGTAGATACCAGGCACCACTGAGTGATAGTCCTCACTCTGCCAATTGTTTCCTAAGTGGCTTCAGGCCATGCGGGTTATCTAGGGAGATGGTGGAATCTCCGTCCCTTGAGGTTTTAAAGTCCCAGCTTGACAAAGTCCCTGGCTGGGATGATTGAGTTGGGGTTGGTCCTACTTTGAGCAGACAATTGGACTCCATGACCACCTGAGGATTCTATGAGTCTTGAGCTCTCTGCCTCAGTTTCTTCACTTTCAAAAATGGGGAGAACAATCCAGAATAAAAGGCAGGAGCATTGTGATCTGAGGACACTGGCCTGGGCTCAGGCAAAACAGGTTCAGTTCCCAACTGTGCCCCAGACTCCTCCTCTGACCAGTTCTAATCCCTTTGTGCCTCAGTTCCCCATCTCAAAACCTGTGTCTGTATTGTGCAGTCAGTTTGTAAGCAGGGGCAATCCCTTACTACACGGATGCGGTGAATCTAACACCATGGGGTTCGGGTTTGGTAGTGAGGCAATCTAGACACCAGCCATTCAAATAATAAATAAATCCTAACACTTAACAGTGCTGGGGCAAGGTTTAATTAGAAAGTGTTTGGAAAGCTCTTGGAGAGCGGACAACTGTCTGTTCTTTTTATGGATGCATTTAGCAGACTGCTGTGTCATAGCTCTGCATGAAGATACATATTTTGGGGCACAGCGCGAAGGAGTAATAGTAGTGATTGTGACTAGTCAGGTAAGCTGAGGTCAATCAACCTAGCATTTGGAGTTCAGCTAGCTCTTGAAAACAGGGCTTCCTGCAGGCCAAGTGTGCTAAATCAAAGCAAAGGGTTTCTTGTAACTAGGAGTCTCTCAAACTGAAATTCAAAGTCATTCTTGACAGAGATTGGAGAATAATGCAAACAGTTGTCCATGCATGTTTGTCCACATTTCACATGAATTTCCTCCAGTCATTTTCACACCCTTTCGGTGACCATTTCCGAAGAGCTTTCAAGTGGTCTGGCATCATGGAACAAACATGCATAGAATGTAAATGCCAGTATTGACAACAGGTAGCGGGGTTTCAAGCTCATCCAATCAGGGAACAAAAACAATACCATGTGACTCATCTAGCCAATTAAGCCTGAGGAACACAATTCCTAATATGGATTTTTACAACCAATTCAGTGGGTATGGCCGTCTCCGTCTCTCCTTAGTGCATCAGAGAGGTATCAATACTGAAGGGAATACTATTTTACAGCAAAAATAGACCAATGTCAATACACCTTGTTTTCTATTTGAATAAACAGGAGATAAAATAGAGGGAGCTTAGCTTCAAAAGCATCAACTTGGGTCACAACTATGCACAAGCCTTCACCACCTTCTTCTTTCTCACATGGCATGAATGTTCTTCCTTCCATTTGTCTTTCATGCAATCTATCCATCAGGTCCTCAGCTTCCTTCAGGGTCTCTTTCTATCACATGTCCTGGCATGGCATCTTCACCGGATCCCCTTCAGTCATCCTTTGCAAACATCCAAACCAGCAAAGCCACACTTCCTGGATTTTGTCAGCCACATGGCAGAATTTGACTGCCTTCTTAAACACTTTCATTCTGAAATGTCTCTTTGCATAACTTCTCTTATGACACGAAGACATCTGTTCTCAAGCATCCGAAAGGGTTAGAATCAGACGTCTCCTTATTGTCCAGGGTTCTGCCTTGTGTAGTACATCGTTGTTCTATACAACTGAACTTGTAGACTCTTAGGGTACGTCTAGACTACAGGGTTTTGTCAACAGAAGTTTTGTCAACAGATACTGTCGACAAAGCTTCTGTCGACAAAGAGCGTCTAGACTACATCCAGTTCTGTTGACAAAGCAAGCCGCTTTGTCGACATAACAGTGTGGACGCAAAAGACAGTGTAGATGCAATAATGCCTTCTATCGACAGATCTCTGTCAACAAAAGGCGTTATTCCTCATAGAATGAGGTTTACATACGTCGACAAAACTGCTGAGTTTTGTCGACGTTATGTCGACATAATTCAAAGGCAGTGTGGACGCAGGTATAGTTTTGTTGACAAAAGTCCACTTTTGTCGACAAAACCCTGTAGTCTAGACACACCCTTAGTGGCATGGGCTCCATCCATAGGCTGAAGTGTGGGGTTTAGGTCACTTGATGGTTTCAGTTAGAATAAATGGTGGATTTTTGTAACTTGATGTCTTTAAAGCAAGATTTGCAGAAGTTCTGAGCCTAATGCAGTAGTGGGTGGGTGAAGTTCTGTGGCCTGGGATGTGCAGGAGGTTGGACTAAATGATTATGAGGGTCCCTAAGTTCTGGTCTTAAAGTGCATGTGGCCAAAATGAAAATTCTGCCAGTCCCTCTCTCACAGGATTCATCCTGCCTTTGCAGGGGGCAACTATTTTGGAGTTTTAGATGAGACTGACGAGCTAATGGCCTTTTCCACCTCTAACTCCAATGCTCATCTCAAGCATGATTTGGTCAAGAGCTCCAAGGGTTCTCCACGGTCAAGATTCCCCAACGGGTCAGGCTCCCACGATAGTCGATCTGAAAACACAAAGTCCCTAAACACTCAGGCTGCGTCTAGATTGGCATGATTTTCCGGAAATGCTTTTAACGGAAAAGTTTTCCATTAAAAGTATTTTCGGAACAGAGCGTCTAGATTGGCATGGACGCTTTTCCGCAAAGCACTTTTTGTGGAAAAGCATCCGTGCCAATCTAGACGCGCTTTTCTGCAAAAAAGCCCCGATTGCCATTTTCGCGATCGGGGCTTTTTTGCAGAAAACAAATCTGAGCTGTCTACACTGGCCCTTTTGCACAAAAGCTTAGTGCAAAAGGGACTTTTGCCTGAACGGGAGCAGAATAGTATTTCCACAAGAAGCATTGATTTCTTACAGTAGGAAGTCAGTGCTTTTGCAGAAATTCAAGTGGCCAGTGTAGACAGCTGGCAAGCTTTTCCGGAAAAGTGGCTGATTTTCCCGAAAAACTGGCCAGTCTAGACACAGCCTCACTCCTTTTGTGTTTGCTAGCGTTAATCCTGCCAACTCTAGATTGTGCTTATGCATTCCAACCCCATGAAATCTGTAGTCAGCTGTTCCAGCACCGCTGCATTGATTGTATCGTGCAATGGGCACCTATGCTTTCATTGCACTTATTCTCTGAAAATGTCTTGTCACAAAATTCAGTACAAATCTACAAGGAGGAGAGGAAAGAACAGAATCTGAGTTTAAAGCAGCCAAGGTTATACGCGGATGTTGGAACAGACGCTTTATCCATTATTGTTCCTTTCCTGAGAAACTCTCATTGCCTTCCGTAAATCATTATTCTGAGCCCACGGGGTCGTTTATTTGCCAAAAGAATGATTATTGATTATTCCCATTCTGCTGGTCCTAGAAGTGTGAGTAAATTTCTAATCAGGGCTATGACGAAGACAGCCATTGCCTCAGAAAGCACCGATCTCCCCATTAGCTCTGAAAATCTGTAGCCAGGGGAGGTAAAATGCAATGGTGTAAAGCAAAGGGAATTAATGGTTCTGAGTGAATTATCGCCTTTTATTAGAATCTTGTGTTTTAAATAAGCGGGTGCACTGCATAGCAATCAAAACGGCTGCAAGCTCAGTTTATCCTGTGGAGTCTGTCTTACTAGGAACTTCTACCATCTCTCTCCAGCACATTAATACTGAGTAGCAGGAAAATCAAGTAATGTTCCAAAATATAAATAAGGCAAAATAATTAGCAAGGTATTTAGAGCTAAGATCAATCACTTGAAATTTCAGTCCTAATATCCTGGCTTTCCAAAGGTGGGCTGCATACTCAGCTAATCAAATTATAGCACCGGGTGACAGTTAGTGATATGGATTTACTTCATGGTAATTCAGAGATTCAGTAAGTAACATTCCCTCACCCCAGTTGCGGGAGCTGGTAGGCTTAGGAGACACATACAATGTCCCATCCTTCGTTCACCAGTTCAGATCAGTTATGCTGGTTTGAAATGAATTGTTAACAATGAGTATGTAAATAGCACTTTAATGTATTACAGAGAACCTCAGAGCAGACTATCTGACCTGGGGTAACAGCATATCTGCAGTACCAAACAACTGACTCCCTTGCAATCAAATGCTATATAGGCAACCACGGACGGATGGACAGACGTCAGCACTGACAAAAGAAATTTCAGGAGTTGTTGGGTTCGTCCCACATTTACAATGGGCATCCCAGGGCAGTCTCAGAAGAGATGCTAATACTTGCACAGAACTAGTCTCTCACCTATGTCAGGGTGAAGACCTTTTTTTTTTTAGGCAGGTCTTTGTTCAGGGGAGTGTTGCCTAGTAGTCAGGGCTTAGGGCTTTTGGATCTGCAGAGGGGGATTTGGTAGGGGAGCTCAGGGCAACAAAAGGATCTGACATCCAGGAGTGCCTCAAGATTTGCTACTATCTCACTATTGTCCACAGCCTGTCATCTGTACACAAATGTTTGATGGGGGTCAGCTCACTACAAGGCCGTTCCAATCATGGCCAGGAATGGCCGGGTAGCCCTTCTACTCTTAGGGCAGCAGCTGTCTCCTCTCATGCCTTGCTTCCTACTCTCTCCCCTTCAGGGACAATCCAAACATAGGGAGTCAGCACAAATAAACCGAGTTAGCATATGAGAAGGGGAAAACCTCCCTTTCAGGGTCTAAAAGCTGGTCCGCTCTTCCTTGTGGGAGAGACCTTCAGTCCTCTCTTCAGAAGCTACCCAGCGAAGGTCCTT
The DNA here is from genome assembly GCF_052426305.1 of Pelodiscus sinensis. Classification (NCBI taxonomy): domain Eukaryota; kingdom Metazoa; phylum Chordata; order Testudines; family Trionychidae; genus Pelodiscus; species Pelodiscus sinensis. The sequence goes on from NC_143060.1 coordinate 8,141,636, forward strand.
TCTCTTCTCTAGCCTGCCTGGGGATGAGCTGCCCTGCTCCCTTTTAACTCCCCCTTTCCCCCCCAGATTGTTCATCTGTGTAGCTGTGGCGAGGCAGGGTTATCCTGCCACGAGGGCAGGGGACTGGACTCGATGACCTCTCAAGGTCCCTTCCAGTTCTAGTGTTCTATGATTCTATGAACCCAGTGCAGCCCCTTATCCCCTTGTTGTCCACTGTGGCTACGTCTAGACTGCAAGCCTCTTTCGAAAGAGGCTTTTTCGAAAGATACTTTCGAAAAAGCTTCTTTCGAAAAAGCGCACCTAGACTGCAATCTCTTCTTTCGAAAAAGTGAGCCGCTTTTTCAAAAGAGAGCACCCAGGCAGTCTGGATGCTCTCTTTCAAAAAAGCCCTGTTTGCATTCAAGAACGCCTTTTTTCGAAAGAGCACTTTCGAAAAAAGGCGTTCTTCCTCGTGAAATGAGGAGTACCGCCGTCGAAAGAAAAGCCGCGTTCTTTTAATTTAATTTTGAAAGAACGCAGCTGTAGTCTAGATGCAGGTGAAGTTTTTTTGAAAAAAGGCTACTTTTTTCGAAAAAACTCTGCAGTCTAGACACAGCCTGTGAGGTTTGTGTACCTCCTCACAGGCAGGACGAGGGAAAAAGGCTCTGTAAGTGCTTATGCTGAGCCCATCCTGTGAATAAAAGGGGGACGTCAGCCTCCGGATGCGCAGTCTAGCCCCATTTGCAAGATGATTCGACAGGAGGGCGAATTTTCAAAGCACAGCACAAAATTCCCCTGCGCACAAGCAGCGAATGGGAGAATTTTCAAACAAGTTGGCAGGTGACACTATTACTTCTTACAGCATTCAAGAGTTTCTACTGATTGATTTAGTTTATTGCATTGGGTGCGATTTTTGTAGCTTGACATAACTCATATCGGCTTCAACCTGGTTTCACTTGCATTGAATTTAGGGATGTCTACCCTTCGAGCTCAATGTGTAATTTCCAGACTGAGAAGATACACTTCCCTTAGGCAGAGCTAGGCATAAGCAGACTAAGCAATTGCTTAAGGCCCCAAGCGGCTCCATGGGGGCCCTATTTGCTTTTTTAGTAGGTGTTGGGGGAAGGTATTTCAGACCCACTATGGGCTACCACCATCCAGCTTTACCTTTCCTTGAGCTAGCATTCCTAAAACTATCGCTTCAGCAGAGTCAAATGTTAGTCTGTATCTGCAAAAACCACAAGGAGCCCTGTGGCACTTTAAAGGCCAACAGATTTGGGTGTCAGCTTTTGTGGGCAAAAAGCTGCCTCTGACAAAGTGGCTTTTTGCCCATGAAAGCTGAGGCCCTAATAAATCTGTTAGTCATTAAGGTGCCACAGGGCTCCAAGTTCCGGCATGGGGAGCAGCAAGCCACCTTGAGTGTGGGCCAGTCTCCGACGGATACACACTCAGGGAGGCCAGCCAGTCCCGCCCGTTGTGCCTCTGCAGCCGCGCGCTATTCTTAGCCTGCCAGCTGGATCAGAGCGGAGGGGAGTTTGTCTGGGAGTGGGAATCTGTGATGAGTCATTGCCAAATGTTCTGGTCCTGATGAGTCATTGAGATAATTACCTTTGAGTCCTAAGGGTCCAGCCAATCCATAAGCAATGCAGGTGACCCCCCACCGCCAGTTCCTAAGGAGAGCAGCCACTCCATCTGCTCAGCATCTCTAGCTTGTCATTGATGTTCCCGTCTGCTTGGGAGTGCTGACAGACCGCCCCTGCGCCAGCCGCAACACGTTACCCAGCTGCTCTGACAGAAAAATCCTCAGCTCCAAGTGCAGACGAACCTTCATAGAGACAAGTTAATCCAAAATAACCAGCCAACTCTCCAGGGACGCCCTGAGAAGCAGATAACACCTTACGCCATCTTCACGTCACCACTGCCCCTGAGCCGCTTTGGTTCGGGCTGTTAACTCTGTAACCTGCAGAAACCGTCCATGTAAACTGTGGCATCCCCACTGGCTGATGGATCCACTGTGGAGCCATCCTCTCGGTGGCCCTCGTGACAACGGCTGAAGGGAAGACTGGGTCCAAATTCTGTCTTCAGTTATGTAGAGGCAACCTCAGTGCACTTCTGTGAGACTGCCCCGGTGTAACAGAGGCGAATGGGGCCTCGAGACCGACCAACATGGCCGCCAGCCGTCAAGGCTCAGGTGTTGTGGGATAACCCTGGTGAGGCCCGGCTCTAATTAGTGTTACTTTCAGGATCATTCAAACATTTTCCCCTCACAATGTACATTTACGAATAAGGAGGCAAGTGATGCAAATTCTCCCTCAGAGGTCTGTATTATTCCATATTACTTCTATGTTATGGCTGGGAAAGGATAGATTTATACCTGCTCCCAAGACACCTAAATCCATAGGTAGGTAGCCAGTTGACTAACTAAATCAGACACTAGATACTCAGTTTGAAAATTTGGTGACGTGCTCCCTCAGTAAATTAGGGGCAGAGTCAGGAAAGAAGTCTGGAGTTTACCTGCTGATCCAGTTCCCTGCTGTAACCACTAGCTAATATTACCAGGATATATTAAACCCTAATACCATTGGTCCAATCAATGTGCAGCAGTGTTCTCAATATTTAGACTCACGTCCTTAGTGACTATGACGGCTGCACTGAGAAACACCAAAGGTCTGTCACCCCACAACAATGTCCCTTCGAACAAGTTGGGCTCAGTGGAGAGGTGCTGGGGTGGGTTCCCACTGGAGGTGCCACTGGAACTGGGGTACTATTGACCCATTTTACGCCCCGTTATCGGTGTTCCTTTACACTATGTCTGTGACCAGCCTACCAAGCCCTTTCAGTCTGCTCCTTTAGTAGCACACGTACAAGCAGAGACACACCCAGCTGCAGTACATGCAGAAGCTGTGAAGGCTCCGGCTAACAAACCTGCCAGCGCCTCAGGTACACCCTTTGTAGCATAAGCCCAACATTATACCATCTTGCACGGCACAGAGAACTGTACAGCATGAAATTCACCCCCCTCCTTCAAGGGGGAGAGGAAACATACAACAGCCTTTTGCCCCAAGTGATGACTCCCACATGCCGGTTTTAGACAAAGCAAAAATAAGCTTATTAATGACCAAAGATAGATTTTATGGGATTACAAGGGGTAGCAATCAAATCAAAGCAGATGACCTAGTAAAAGAAACAAAAGTCACCCACTAAGCTTAACATACCACCTAGCTCGGATAGGAATACAAATTCTCCATAACTAATTATGCCAACAGGCTGTAGATTCTTAAGGGGCAGGCTACACCGTCTTAGAAACCCCTGGTGTTCCAGTCAGAGGCTAAATGGCCCATTAGCCTGGGTCCAGCATTTCTCCCACTCACTCTTTGTACCTCTGGTATTTCCAGAAGTCCTGGATAGGGATAGGGAGTCAGTCAGGGGCAATGTTTTGGGGGCATGAAGGGCATGTGACCCCCCCCCAAAAATCCACAGGGGAGGGAAGGCCAAGGGCCAGCAGCTGGCAAGTCTAGAGCCCTGGGGTCCTGGCTGCCACTTGGGGCTCACCTGCCAGTTCCATGCCCCCAGTCCTCACTGCCACCCAGGTCTCTGCTATGGGACTGTCTCCCCTACTGGCCCTCACCTGGGGTCCTGGCAGAAGCTCACGGCTCAGCTGCCGGCCCCACCCCCAATCCCACTTCTATTTGGGTCCCCCCTCCCAGAGACATGGCCCCCCTGCTCTGGGCTCCCCACAAGAAGCAGTGGGGAATTAGGGGAAGGGACAGGGTGGGGCAGAGTCTGGGGTGAATGAGGTGCTGTCCTGGGCCCCACACACCCACAGGGATGGACCAACCTATGGCTAGAGGTGGTGTGGGGAGGATTCATGTGGGACTGACCCTTTTGCGCAAAAGGTTTTTGTGTGAGGAATCAGGGGAAGGGACAGGGTGGGGCAGAGTCTGGGGTGAATGAGGTGTTATCCTGGGTTGCACAGAAGTTTTGCACAAAAGGGACTTTTGCCCGAATGGGAGCAGCATAGTATTTCCGCAAAAAGCACTGATTTCTTACCGTAGGAAGTCAGTGCTTTTTCGGAAATTCAAGCGGCCAGTGTAGACAGCTGGCAAGTTTTTCCAGAAAAGCGGCTGATTTTCCTGAAAAACTGGCCAGTCTAGACACAGCCACACAGAATCAATATTCCTAACATCAGATATAACCACACATTCAAATAGGGTACTCGGATTCAACAAATCATAATCTTTCCAACCACATCTCACCTGACTTCTCTTGCATAAAACACATCACTATGTTATAACTGTGTCATAATAATATCTCATGGAGATTATGGGGTGCAGCGTCACGGATGAACCAGTGGTGAGGGTGCTAGCCTGGGATTTTGGAGACCTGTGTTCAAATCTCCACTCCATCATTGATGTCCTTTCTGATCTTGGCCACATCATTTAGCCTCAGTTCCCCATCTGTACAATGGGGATACCTGCATTTTCCTGACTCACAGGAGCATTATGAGGAGAAATGCCTTCAGCACTGGGAGGTGATCAGGTGATGACAGCAATGAGGATTAGACAGATGGTCCAAGAAATTCGCCTCCACACTTGGCCTGGCTGATCACCGCCACGCTTCCAGCCAACACCCCCCCATTTATCACTGATCAATTCCACAGCTACACTTGTCACTTGCTTTTACTCACATTGAACACGACGGGAGAAAGCTGTGATAATAGCAGCCTAACAAAAGGGAGAGAGCAGAGGACTCCTCGCACAAGCTCAGAATCACCGGAGCAGGTTTAATGCCCTTCCCCATTTATCGGTTTCTAGACAACTGTTTGCCAACAGGAAGCTGATTACTGTCCATGATGAAAAGTGAAGTTTAGTTTAATCAGCATTAGGAAGCATTCAGGCTGCAGAACTCTGAGCCTGGCTCCATTCTGATTTTGCCTGGTTTTCCGTCTCCCCTAGACACTGAGGTACCCCGGTCCTTTGCCTGCCTGCTAGCTGGCTGTCATGAAGCCAGGAGGTGCTGCTTCCTCTAAGGCAGCAGTCAGTCAGCAAGTCAATCAGCTGACAGATGGAGCCTGAAACGTCAGGCAGCCAGCAAAACCTGTCCTAGCGATCAAAGCCATCAGCTTCACACTGCGCCTTGGTCCCCACACTGGGCTTGGAACTAAATTCTCCAAGCACCTCTGGAATTAGGATCTCTCCCCCTTGGCGAGGAGGGCAAGCTGCCAGCATGCTGGCTTCGATGGGGTTTTGCTGTGTTTCGCGCTGTAATTACAAATTAAGATTTGTATGGTTTTTAAAATGCGGCACGACAGTCTCTCTCTGCCTGGGCAAAAGGGTGAGAGTCTCTTAAAGGGCCATGCAGAACAACTGTGTGACTGTCTGGCTTGTGAAAGACGTGGACCAGAGCGTTCTGGAGAGGAAGGGCCTGTATTGATCTATAGCTGGGGACAGAAAGCACAGCAGCAGTGCCGTCTTCCTCAGGAGACAGAAGGGGTCTGTCATTATGCTCATCCTACACTTGCCCTCTGATGTGACTGGGAACAAGGAGGCCAATTCGTAATAATGGCTTTTCTGATGTGAATTCTTAATGCCCCCATGCAACGCCATCAGGTGGAATCGAACCTGGGACATCTGGAGCTGAGTACATGCGCTAAAAGCCAGCTGGCTGGTAGGTAAGGCTATGGAGCAGACTCATTCTTCTTTCTCTAAGTGGTCTCAGTGCCACTAGATGGGACAGTGCACCACACCCAGAAGGTGTGTGGGCTACACAAACACTACATTCCTTTGTAAGTCTGTAACACTGTTTCCCTGGGCTGAACAAAAACATTAACTGGTTGTCCCATGATAAAGCCAGCCTCCGCTGCATTTAACACCCCATTTTTACATAAAAAGCTAAGTATGGGACACTTCCAGTCCACTTAATTAGCCTCATTAGCACTGGTCCTAAAACTGACAGGTACTTTTTTCCTCTTCTTTTTATGTTATAAATTCAGGGTTCCCGTTATTCCTCTCCAGCTCATCAGAGGAGGTGGGTTTTGCCCAAGAAAGCTCATGATACTATATATATTTGTCAGTCTCTAATGTGCCACGGGATTACTCATTGTTTTTAAACACTGGTGAGGTTACTGATCAAATCAGCACAGCAGGTGTTTTCATGCCTAGAGCTGCCAAGCCTCCAGGATTGTCCTGGAGTCTCCAGGAATTAAAGACTTAATTGTTAATTAACGATTATGTCATGGGATGAAACCTCCAGGAACACGTCCAACCAAAGTTGGCAACCCTATCCACCCTATGCCCTACACAACCCAAATCCATCCCAGCATGAGCTGGGCTCAAAGTAAAACCTGTAATGGATTCTCTGAGGGCTGATCCCTTCTTTGCATTTAACTCACGGCCTTCGTAAAGGCTATTGTCAGGATCGCGCTGCTGGGACTTGAAGTGACGTCACCAAACTCATGTCACACAGGCCTTCAGATAGCCACAACTCACAGCCATGCCCGACCTGTGTTTGAACCCACAAGTTAAGAGCTATTGCTCATCTCTATAGCCATTCCACCTGACTTACTCCTGATTGTTCTGATGGATCCAGAACACGGGAGCCTGTACATTGTCCAACATAGGAGCAGAGAGCTGGCACACGGTGACGAGGAGCCAGCTAAATTTGGGATCTTGCCCACCATGAAGTTATGAAGGGAGATGCTCCATCTAAATGGCTTCAAGTTAATTTCCTTCATCTGTTTCATCCCCCCCATATATATGATGCTGGCGACAGCACATTCTCTCTCCCGCAGTTTAATAATTTGGAGACAGCAATGCATCATGGCTCTCTGTTGGAAAGCACATTCAAACATTTACCATTCCCTCCTACGCTGATTACTCACGCCGAGTGCTTTAAAAATAATAACAACAACAATGCAAAAAAAAAAAACGGACTATGGAAGAGTGCAGCATTAAAATAAACTCCAACTCTCTTGCCAAACTCATTAATAATTTTGGCTTTCAAAAAAAAAAGTTGGATTGCTCTGCTCTTCAAGTATCAAAACATCCAATTAACACAGCTAATTAGCGTCACAAACAGCAGTCAAAAGAATGGTAATTTAGATTCAGGATTTCAAAGGTTTCCTAATCGCAGGCCAATGCAACTAATCTCTTGGAGCCTGAAAGTGTTTTGTTATTGCAATGCAATTGTATAGCATCCATCAATTAGCGGCATGGCAGGGAACACTCACTTGCATGATTCATTTGTCTAATCGGAACAAAAAGGGGACGAAAGAAAGAGAGAGAAATCAAGCTCCTTAAAATATGCAGTATCAATTTTTCCAAATAATTTATACCATGGCTGGAAAGGATTGTGAATAACACAATGACCTTCCTGAGACTAAGCTAGCAAATAGGAGAGTTTCCACTAGGTTTTGAGAGATTAATAGGACAGGAAAGCCAGCCCCACAAGAGATAACGGCCAGCATGCAGTTGCTGGCGTTAGTTGGCTGATACGAACATTTTCTTATAAAGAGAGGAGGAAGCATGTTTTTACGCAAACTCCACTTCCCGTAAGTTCCAGCCTTCCCTTATCGGCCACAGACACAGAGAAGTTGGTCCAAGTAAAGATTTCCTCAGCCACTTTGTTTCTGTAATATCCCAGGGCTGACATGGCTATTGCAACGCTGCACACAGAAACAGAGAGACATAAAAGGCCAGACACTCGGCTTCCGTGCATTGAAGTCTCCATTGAACGTGTACAAGCACTGCTGATAGAGGCTAGCTGAAGATCTGTCCTCCCCAACCACCAGATTTTTTTGAGTCTTGAAATATTTGGTACTTTTTAAAGCCCCAGCTGCTGGAGTCAGGTGATTCTGGGAGACTCTCCACATAAGAAGAACACATCGTTCACCTTTTTAAAGGGGTGCATTAGAAATGGCACCAGTCAGTTCGGGCAGCTCCTCATGGAGTCCGTTCATTGTGTGTTTGAGCTGCCTTTGAAAAGCAAGGCCGAGCACAACTGATATTAGAATTGGTCGGAGAAGGCAGAACAGATGTCAGCGGAAAGCGTCCGATGCGGTGCTGTGGGGTGGGGACTGACGTCCTCTGCCCAAGGAGAGCCCTTCTCTCTGGGATTGCAGACAGCAACTTCCCAGAGCAGTTCAACGTTAAATCATAAGCCATTGCAGTGGAAGGAGAGAACACAAGAACAGCCATACTGGGTCAAACAGAAGGTTCATCCAGCCCAGTATCCTGTCTGCCAACAGTGGCCAATACCAGGTGCCCTCAAAGGGAATAAACGGAACAGGAAATCAAGTAATTCCACCCTGTGCCCATTCTCAGCTTCTGACAAACAGAGGCTAGGGACCCCATTCTTGTCCATCCTGGCTCATAGCCATTGATGGACCCAACCTCCATGAATCTATCTAGTATACCAAATGGATACCTCACCCTACTCGTGGGAGCAATGACACCAGCCACATCTTTTCCTTATGTACTGTTGCTTATGAAATTGACATGCCGTCACTGCATCAATCCGATGAGCTATTAGCTGAGGGAATGCTGAAGTCAACACAACACCATTAAAGAACAGACTCCAAAATGAACAACGTATGGAAGGTTCACGACTAATGAGCGTCCATCTGCATGTACAACAGAGTGGACTGGGATCTTATTTATATGCAGCTGAATGTGGATTAATCTGTGAGCTAACAGTAAGCTTTCCTTTTCTAAAATGTCAGTCGACTTTCAGTTCCAAACAAAGCAGTAAGTTTCTAGCCTTCATAGTTGCAGAGAGCAATTCAGTGTGAACCCTGAATGCTCAAAGGGCAGAAGGCGAATAGAAACAACCCCCATGTTATAATTTTTAAATCACAATTTTAAGACAACACCCAAACCCAGTCCTAGAGATGGACATAAGCGTCCTAGGGACTGAACATGTTAGCTTTAAAGAACACCTGAACAAACGTGTATATTTCATAAGACCTAATGATACAATTTCATCAATTTTCTACTCTTCCTGAGACAAAAGGTAGGAAGGTGCCCAGTTATCTCTGTTTAATTCTACATTGAAAGTGATTTCAAATGCTTTCCTGAGATCTACTGGATTTAACAAAGGTAAAATATAAAAAAAGAGGAATCCAGTGGGAAGGTTTGACTGTGTGTGTCTCCTCGCCATGCTGCAGACAACATATGCATAACTTATTATTTATACACATAGCATTAGACAATAGGTAATTAATTTAAAAAATACCAACCACCTCCAGATCCTTTGCTGGTGTAAAGTGATGATACTCTCATGACGTCAATAAGCCTATCTCAATTTACACCCATTAAAGATCTGATCCATTGTGCCAAAACAATATTGACTTCTAAAAGAAAAATGAAGTCAAGGCAGAGTCAGACACATGGACTGGAGAAAAGTAACCCAGCATGTTTTATTAGGCTATAAAGCATTTTTCTGGGAATGGGAAAAGGCGTAACACATCTGCTCTTTGGGCACTTCCCTAAATGACCCAAGCCACCAAATTCACATCTGGAGTCAGATTTCAAATACCCAAACATTCAGAATGGTTCAAATCTCACAGTCTACCTTGACCCATTTTAGAGATAGGGTCATTTGATATTTGCCCGGGTCCATGATTCGAGTTTGGGATGTTTAGACCTGGGTTTTTAGTTTTGTCCCTCTTTGATGACACCTTTCTGAATTTCACTTTTATTTTTCTCTCTTACCTTATTGCCTGATCCTCCAGACATAAGGAGGGGTCTCTTGGCCTATGGTTCCATTATTCTTTATTTCAGACTGGAAGACTTACCTGGCATTACTCAGGTCCTGCAGGGCAGGGAGATTGGCAGGGGAGAGAATGGGGGGGGGGGACGGAGAAGGGGCCAGGAGTCAGGGCAGGGGCTTGGGGATGTGGAAGACTCAGGGCAGCAGGCTGGGGGATGTGGGAGGTCCGGGAGTCAAGGGGGGGAATAGAAGGGGATAAGGGCAGGACACTGTGGCTACGTCTACACTGGCAGCTTCTTGCACAAGAACTCTTTTGCGGAACAGTTCTTGTGCAAAAACTCTTCCACAAGAGCACGTCTACACTGGCATGTGCTTTTGTGCAAGAGCATCCATGCCAGTGTAGACGCTCTCTTGTGCAAGAAAGCTCTGATGGCCATTTTAATCATAGGGCTTTCTTGCACGAGAAATTCATGTTGCCTCTCTACACTGGCCTCTTGCGCAAGAATAGTTGCGCAAAAGGGCTTATTGCTGAGCGGAAGCATCAGAGTTCTGGCTCAAGAAGCCCTGATTTCATACATTAGAACATCAGTTTACTTGCGCAAGAACACGTGGCCAGTGTAGACAGGCAGCAAGTTTTTGCACAAGAGTGGTCGTTTTTGAGCAAGATCGTGCCAGTGTAGACATAGGCTGTAGGTTTCAGAAACATACTAAGGCCTGGAGCGTAAGAATGGCCGTACTGGGCCAGACGAAAGGTCTATCTAGCCAAATATCCTATCTGCTGACAGTGGCCAATGCCAGATGGAATGAACAGAACAGTAATCATCAAGTGATCCCTCCCTTGTCACTCATTTCTGACAAACAGAGGCTAGGGACACCATTCCTACCTATCCTGGCTAATAGGCATTGATGGACCTATCCTCCATGAATTTATCTAATTTTTTTTGAACCCTGTTCAAGTCCTCGTCTTCACAATGTCCTCCGGCAAGGAGTTCCACGGGTTAACTGTTTGCTTCCTGAAGAAATATTTCCTTTGGTTTGTTTTAAACCTGCTACCTATTCATTTCATTTCGCAACCTTAGTTCTTATGGGAACAAGTAAATAAATTTTCCTGGTTCACTTTCTCCAAACCAGTCATAATTTTATAGACCTATATCATATCCCACCTTATTCTCCTGTATTCTAAGATGAAAAGTCCCAGTCTTTTAAATCTCTCTTCATTATGGCACCCAAACTCCTGCTCATTTTTGTTACCTTTTTCTGAACCTGGAATATTTTCATTTTGAGCATGCACTATAAAGCCACACTAATATCAGATCTGTCCCAGGCCACGCTCTCTATTGCAGGGATGGAAAAAGTTAATACGCTAATTCCCTCCTCACTCTTGGAACCATTACGACTTTATAAGGCATAAACCACTAATGAAGATCTATAGACTCAATCTCACGGACTCATGGACTGAATCTTTGCCTCATTTTTATTAAGCTCGGATTGTTCTTGCCCACTCAATCATCCTTATCACACCAGAACTCCTTGGCCTCAGCCACTTCTTTTGTCCTATGTAAAAAGGGATCTCTGGAGGTAACACGCTCGGGGCAAGATGGACACATGACTAGAAGTAAAAGGTGTCATGTCACCCCACTCGAAGGGCTTTTCCCACCATCCTCCTACCAACAGGAATTAGTTTGGCCCCCATCAAATTCCCCTCATGCAACTATCCTGGAGTTGCATTAACCGAATGTGTGTGACATTAACTCGGGGGCAGAGAGGCTGGGGGAAGTGTTCCCTCTAAGGCTATGTCTACACTCACGGCTTTTTGCGCAAGTACAGCTGCTCTTGTGCAAGAACCCACAGAGCATCCACACTGCCCACATGCTCTTGTGCAAGGAAATTTACAGTACAGCGTGGTAAGAGAGGGCATCTTGTGCAAGAGCTATGCTCTTTTCTAACAGGTGTAAGCCGTCTTGCGCAAGGGGGCAGTGTGGATGCTCGGCAGGGATTTCTTGCGCAAGAAATGGCCATCAGCGCTTTCTTGGGCAAGAGAGAGTCCACACTGCCGTAGATGCTCTTGTGCAAAAGCACAGCTCGCACATGGCAGTGTGGACATGTTCTTGCGCAAGACTTCTTGCACAAGAACTCTTGCACAAGATGTTCTTGTGCAAGAAGCCACCAGTGTAGACATAGCCTAAGAGTTTCCTCCCAATAGCAAAATGAATTTTGCATTGTGCACCTGTACTGAGTTCATGTGGCTTGTTTAGATGTGCCACTGTGGCACCCAAGTTATTAATAAATATTTTTAAACCTTTACCTTTTCTCTATGCTGCCATGTCTCCTCCCCTTGTTCCATCAGCTCCCCTGGTGCCTGCTGCCCCCCCAACTCCTCACCCTCCTCTGCTCTCCTGACTCCTGCCCTTCTCACTGCCCTCAGCCCTCCTGCAACCTGCACCCCTCCACCAGCCCTTCTCTCCTCCCTGTGCCCACTTCTCCAGTAGCCCCACTCTGATTATGTGAGCTACCCCTCCTCATCCCCTCTTCTAACACCTCCCTCTACACACCTGTCCTGCCTCTCTCCTCTGGTGCTGGTCCCTCCCCTGCAGGTGTCTGCCCTTCTGCTTCACCCCCAGAATCCCCTGGCACCTGCACCTTCCCTTACCCCTGCACCCTCCTGGTGCCTCCACCTTCCCTCACTGCCCCTGCACCCTTTGCCCTCTTTTTCCCTGATACTCACCCCCTCACCACCCTCTGCCCCCGTTCCCCTCATGCTCCTCTGTGCCCTCACACATGACTTGCTCCATCCCTGCCTTCCTCACGCCCACCCCTTTTTTTCAAGCTTTCTCCCAGCACCTCCCTCTTCCCCCACTAACCCCCAATGCCTTTAACCTCTCCTCTCCCAGCATCACCCGGTCTCCCTCCCACTGACACCTCCCCTCCTGCCTTTTCCTCATTGTCTGCACTTGCCCCGCTGGCATTTGTCTCTCCTCCACCCTGTCCCTTCGGTGCCTTCTCTTTTCTTTCCCTCCCCCCCCCCCCGTACAAGCCCCTTCCTCTCTCAGACCTTCCCCTAGTTTTCTCCCTTCCCCTCCCCCTCCACACAAACCCCTTCCTCTCCGAGCCCTCCCCCTCCCCCTCCCCTACTTTCTGCCTTCCACTTTGCGGGGCTGGAGTCTGCACTCTGCCCCAGAACTCCGAACCCACAATGCAGTGCCCAGCAGTTTTAAAATCCCAGGCCATGATGTTACATCACGCTTGGGCGTCTCTCCACCCACCAGTTTGAGCACGCCATGCATGGCAGCAGCAGCCGGCAAGGGGGAGCTCAGTGAAGGTTGCGCACGGCAGGGATGGGACAGGGACAGGGATAGGGGAGAGACACTTTGGGGATGGGGTGGGAGGACGTGCGGGGGCACCAGAGCCCACTCCAGCTCCAAATATTGGTGGAGCATGGGTACCATGAGCCCATACAACTCGCTGCCCATGCATGGCTCCTCATTTTGTCATCTGTCACTATAAAGAACAGCCTCTCTCCATCTTCTTTGGAACCCCCTGTCAGGTAGCTGAGGGCCACTATCAAATCCCCTCTCACTCTTCTCTTCTGTAGACTAAATAAGTCCAAATTCCTAAAGCTTATGTAAAAAAGCCAACTCACCCACTGTACCTAGGTAAGATACCACACATATACCAGTTTCATACCCTTGTGTAATTGGCCAAAGGAACAGCGATGCTGGTCCATCATAAACCCTGAACTTCCTGGCTCTTGTGAGTCCGAGACAGGTGCCGAAACATGACATTAGCTTCATTCCTCCGTGTGTTAATTGAGTGTTAATAGGTATGCAGATAGATACACATTACAATTAATAAGCCTAGCCACGGAAAAAGCAAGTCCCGTAACACACCTTTTAGATGCAAGCCGTTATTAATCAGCATTTTAACGAAGCATAATTACAACAGCTTATGGTTCCCACCAGGTAAAGCAATAATTATAGGTGCAACCAAATAAACATGGAAAATAATTACCCGCTTCTCAGAGCTAATATTAATTTGACCGTGCTCCAAGTGATGGCTGCTGGACAGCTCTGCACTTCTGTTCCGTTCGCCACCAACAAACAAGGGCTCGCAAGGAAAAAACCAATGAGGATGCTTGTGAATTCGAAAGCAGAGGGTGAGGCGGCGAAGAGAAGAGAAAGTTGCCTGCCCAGTTTCTAGGATACAACTGCCAGATCTTGGAACAGAGATGGAGGCATCTGGTGGGCGCTGGAAGCTTTCCTCCATGGTGTGCCAACATGGTACGCCAGGGCAGACTTCTGAATGGGGGGAGGTTAACACAGCTCCTTAGCCCTTTAGCTGAATGAAGAATCCCCGTTGGTTCAACCAGCCCAGCAATTTTCTCTGTCCCGTGACTCATGGTGATGTTAACATGCAGGACGCATGCTTCATTCCATATGGCATGCTCTCTGGAGGGGACACGGTGGAATCCTCCCAAGGCACATAAAACTAAATTGGACAAAGGACTTCAAAGTTATCTACTTGTTCCCATCACATAAGAACTGGGGGTCACCACATAAAATTAATAGGTAGCAGGTTTAAAACAAACAAAAGGAAGTTTTTTTTCACACTGTGCACAGTCAACCTGTGGAACTCCTTGCCAGAGGATGGCATGAAGGCCAGGACTTTAACGGGGTTCAAAAAAGAGCTAGATAAATTCATGGAGAATAGGTCCATCAATGGCTATTAGCCAGGATGGGTAGGAATGGTGTCCCTAGCCTCTGTTTGTCAGAGGCTGGAAATGGATGAGAGAAGAGGGATCACTTGATAATTATCTGTTCTGTTCACTCCCTCTGGGGTGTCTGACATCGGCCACTGTCAGAAGACAGGATACTGGCTAGATGGACCTTTGATCTGACTCAGTATGGCTGTTCTTATGTGATGTTCTTATGAAAACAGTCCTGCAGGGGACAGTCTTACTACGTAGGTCAGGGAGAGCAGCAAGAAGAACAGGTATTTTCTTTCTATAATAATTCCTGTGATCATTGCTTGTCTAGTGAGTAGGGGAGATACTCTAGTAACAGGAAAAAATTGCTCATGTCTTTACCATGTATTTACACAGTGCACATGGCACCGTGCACATCAGCAGACAGAGACAATACAATGAGTTTAGTTTCTCTTCTGCTCTGATGTTTGTTCTGCAATAAATTCTCGCCACACGCTGCAGCAGCAGCATGTGATGCCGCTAAAGTACAGGGCAATGCACCCCGAGGCTATTTCTCCCAGCATTACAACTGCAAGGGCACCTCCTACTGGACTCAGTGAGTCATTTCTGCAGCCGTATGGCAGGGGAGGACACCATGTTCTGATCTTATTCCATCTGGGCTCTGGATTTACAAAATAAACAAAACAAACATATAAAAGATGTTAAGCCGATCTCATGCTTTCTTGGGCTCCTGACTCATGATTTTTCAACTCACGGGCATGACAATTCTGACCACCAGAGCGGAGGTACTTACTTTTCTCTTTGTGACTGGGGGCCTTTCAGAAGGCAACAGAAGACAGAGCTATGATCAATAAAACAGGAGACTCAGGGGGGAAACCCACAAAAATCGAAGGGGGGTGCCAAGGGGAAGATGTGCAGCCTAAAACGCCCTTTAACTCATTTACATCAGAACATAAGAACGGCTGTTCTGGGTCAGACCAAAGGTCCATCTAGCCCAGTAGCCTGTCTGCCGACAGTGGCCAGTGCCAGGTGCCCCAGAGAGAGTGGACCGAAGACAATGATCAAGCGATGTCACCTGCCATCCTTCTCCAGCCTCTGACAAACAGAGGCCAGGAACACCATTTCTATCCCCTGGCTAATAGCCTTTTATGGCCCTAACCTCCATGAAATTATCTAGCTTCTCTTTAAACTCTGTTATAGTCCTAGCCCTCACAGCCTCCTCTGGCAAGGAGTTCCACAGGTTAACTACACGCTTTGTGAAGAAGAACTTTCTTTTATTAGTTTTAAACCTGCTACCCATTAATTTCATTTGGTGTCCTCTAGTTCTTCTTTTATGGGAACTAATAAATAACTTTTCTTTATCGGCCCTCTCCACACCACTCATGATTTTATAGACCTCTATCATATCCCCCCTCAGTCTCCTCTTTTCTAAACTGAAAAGTCCCAGTTGCTTTAACTTCTCTTCATATGGGACCCATTCCAAACCCCTAATCATTTTAGTTGCCCTTTTCTGAACCCTTTCCAAGGCCAAAATATCTTTTTTTGAAGTGAGGAGACCACATCTGTACACAGATTTATGGCAATTGACTAGAATTCAAATGGATTGTGTCTTTTCATTGTACACAGTCTTAGCACAAGAAATAACGAACACTGTCACCAGTCAAAACACTGATGAATGACATTGTTATGATTGATTTTTGGGGGGGGCGAAGTCAGGGGAGTTTGGATCCTCCTTCCTGGGTGTGAAAGCCGGACAGAGCTTCTATTGACTCTGGCATTACAAGCCCATTTGCGGGTCTTTCATCCTGTTCCAGAACTGGAGAGAGATTTCTTTTCTTTATGACTAGACACTAGAGCATGGTCGATTCTGTACTGTATTGAAATTCATCAAAGCTTTTTTTGTCTCAACAGAGTAATAAAAAGCCTAAACGTTATTATGCACAAAAAGGTTACAGGTTTTTTTATTTTTTTCCCTTCTGCTCAAAGAAAAAAAAAAAGTGGAGAGAAAAATGGTGCCTGGCCAGAAAATAGAAATATTTGAAAGAAAACTGAAGCCCTTCACATAAATCGGCCACGTCTGAGCAGTATGTAAGGGAAGCAAAACCATGCCATGGGTTATAAGAAAGAGAACCCAAAAGATTTAATTGAAACTTGCTCCCAATTTAGGCTGGACAGACTGCCGTTCTAGCTCACCTCCTTCTCAGCCCTGATGCACGTGTGGTCCTTGTTTTGGCATTTTCACTCGTCGGCTGTGAAACATTAACAGCCTCATTCCTGCCAAACTCTAAAGCGAGTGCTTACCTTTCATGGGTCTAACATGTGTGCTCAAAGTTAAGCATGTGCTGAAAGGGATTTGCAGGATGGGGTTGAGAGGTTCAGCACGTTACAGGATCAAAACCCCGTTTGTTAAACTCGGTCCCAAAATCTCCCGATCTTTCAAGAGTTGTCTCTCCCAATCATCCGCTGACATAAATACTACAGATTGAACCTCTCTAAACTGGGACTCTCTGGCTTGGCACCAGGGGTGGATGAGAATTTTGCGGGGCCCAGGACAGCACAATTTTGTGGGGACCCTTTCACCGGGCGTCTCCTCTCTCCCCCGTGTTGCAGTGTTTCAGCACGCCGCGCATGCGCTCCTCCACCGTGCGGCACGTGGCGCCAGGGAATCTAAAGTGCGGTATCCCGCCGGCCAGTCCGCCTCTGAGCACGGGGCCCGGGACAGCCGCCCCATATCCGCCGCTGCCTGGCACCATATGTGGTCTGGCAGGACCACAGATATTCCAGAACTAGAGAGTCCTGAAGGAGGGCTGGCGGCCACCAGCGCAGCGGGCTGCTAGCAGGGCCAGGAACCTAGTATGCCAAATTAGGGCTGCTTGGCAGGGTTGGGAAGCCTGGTAAGGCTAGCAGGGCCGGCAGCTGGCTCCAGCCAGCAGCTGGGCCTGGGCTGGGGTGTCCAGAAATGACCTCCCCTAGTCCGGCAACATCCCTCATCCAGGACCGTTCAGGTCCTGAGGGTGAGGTCCAAACCAGTAATTTGTTGACAATGATAAATGTCCATCTCCCCCCCCCCCCACACACACACACTGGCTTTTGCAGAGGGAGGGGGACCCAGCAGAGGTATTTGTGTGGCTGGTGGCATTCGGCCTGGGCACTCAGATGAAGGCAAACAGCTCCAGGAGAGAAGGGTCATTCGGCCCTGAAAAGAGCAGGCTCTGCTCCCCCGTGCCTGATTTTTTGGGGGTGTCCAATGTGGCTGAGTGTTCAAACCGACGCTCACGAGCACGAGCTGTCCATTAGCGCACCCACCGATGGGCGGACACAACAAGGCCCTACAGTAGACACACAAACTCCGCTAATACGCACATATACGTATCTTTATTGGGCATGTCTCTAGATCACTATTTATAAGTGGTGCTTTGCGTGGGGGGAGAACCCGGCTCCACTCAAGCAAAGGGGCGTTTAACCTTTGATTTCAGTGAGACCAGACTTTCACTCACGACGAGCTGTGCCCTGAGGAATATGTACGTCAGACACACTCTCCCAACCCAGGGGTTTTAATGAGAGCTGGGAGCAGCCGGGGCTAAAACTCAACCTCAGCGCACAGAGAGAGAAAATGAGAGAGAGAAGGATCATCCATGGGATCCGCATGAAGGTGGCTGGTTTCCGGCCCCCTCCCCCTCCCGCCCCCAGCGCCTTCCCTGGGGCTTGTGAAGCAATAACTATTAAAATGTTCCTGCCATTTGTCTAATGTAGTTCCATGTGCCACATCCATCTTTGGAGAGCTGACTTTCATTAACACTTCAAAAATAATTTAAGGTTTGCGCTGTGAAGGTTAGAAACTTTTCACAGCTCAGAGCTAATAGCGCTGCTGTTTACATGCTATAATGTCTCGATAACCTTTTCAAATACGCGGTAGCCAGCAGCTGGGACCTGTCCCTGCTATTTTCGTTCTCCGAATGTAACAGCCGAAACGCTGTGACTTTGTGCCCCTGAAATGGTCACATTTCTTCTCTTTAGGCTTTTCTTCCATTACCGCACTAACGGAGAGGGCTTCACCTTTTCAAGTGGCTCCTGATGTACTGAAATGCAGCCACGGTCGTCCTTCCCCAGGAGAAATGAAACAATCCAATTGTCTTGCTAGAAGCCCTGTTTCCGGGACTGGGGAGGGAGGGGGGAAAGTTAAGCAGCCAGCCCTTCCTCTCAAGGGGAACTTCGGAGAGCAAGGGGGATGAGTCTTGTTGCCGAGTCCCAAATGAAACAAGGTCGTGATTCCAGAGTGTTGGACGACATTGCCGCAGAACATGAACTACAGCTTTTCTCCTCCATTTTATTTATTTGTGGGTCAATTACAGACCCTTCCGGGAAACAGCACGCTGGATGTACAAGCAGCGCACAAACGGATGCTAAATAGGACAGCGAGTGCAACAATCCGCAGGATGAAGGTAGAATGCGGTGAAATGGACAAGACTCCTGCTCTCTGTATCGCTCAGAAAATAGGGATCGTGTCTACATCTGTACCCCATCTGCTGAGACAGGCAGAGAGCAAGGATGCTGCAGTATTTAAACTATATGGATCTGGCAGGGCTAATTTTAGGCCAGGTCTACACTTACCCTGAGAACGATGCTCTGGAGATTTAGGGGTCTACTAAGGACCCACTAAAACAGCTGCTGGTAGCGCCCCTTTGAACCCACGTACTCAATGGGGTTGTGAGGAGTAAGGGATGTCGACAGGAGAGAGTCTCCTGTCAACCTTCCGCAGTGGGGACAATGCAGAAATTCGATTTCAGGGGTGTTGACTCCAGCTATGTCATTGTCATAGTTGGAGTTGCATCTCTGAGGTTGATCTTCTTGCATAGCGTAGACACAGTCTCAAAAGGGGTCCCTTGAAACGTACCAGGCCAAACCTTGCTCTGAGCTGTGGGAATGCATTATCCCAGGGGTAGTCCCCCAAATTCAATAGTGAGCAGGATGTGGCAGCAACCTAGGGAGGTGGTGGAATCTCCATCCCTAGAGGATTTTAACTCCCGGCTTGACAAAGCCCTGGCTGGGATGATTGAGTTGGGGTTGGTCCTGCTTTGGCCAGGGGGCTGGTCTAGATGACTCCAGAGTCCTAGGATTCTATGATTTCTCTGTTGGACCAGTGTGGATACGATCAGGCTCATGTGTTTCATCGAACTCTGGTGTTGAGGTAACGTGAGGTCTGTGGAGGGCTTCTTTGCAATGCTCTGCCCATCTGTTATTCTGCTCTACTTCACCGTAAGCATTTGTCCATCTTTATTTCTATCGACCCATCTCCTGAGTTTCCACGCAGGATTTTAGTCACTGGGTAAACAACTCCATGGCAGCAACTTCAACTTCAACAGCTGGATCTTCAGTGTGTTTACATTCCATTCAATTTGCTTTTCATTGCATTGCCTGCTTCTTTGTACGGCTCCTTTGCTTCTTCCAGTATTTCATTTGTCTTAGCAGTCAGGAGTTTTTCTTTCAGTACTTCCCCCCCACCCTTCAATACGATATTTCTCTTGCCTTATCCAATTCTTGCTCCATCAGCGTGGGAACTAGCGGTGCCAGGATGCTGCACCCAGCCCAACGCTTAGGGTCCCTGCTGCCGCCCTGCATGCTGGTTTTTCGGCTTACAGCCTGTGCGCCAGGGGGTCTGATGCTAGCCCCCTATGCTGGGATCCTGGTTAGCACCTCTTGTGCTGGGGGACAGTAGAGCCCCTGGTGTGGGGCAGCAGCTGAGAACCCATCACCCGGGATCCTGACTGCTGGTCTCATGTGTTGGGACTTTGCTCTCGGTCTCAGATGGGGGTGAGGATGAACAGAGGCAAGGGACGGTTTGATGAGGTGGGCTAGGCCCAAAGTCCCCTGCTGGAGGCTGGTGGCCTTGCCACACCTCATCCCAGGGAAAAGAGGAGAGGAGAGGTCCTCCAGGTGAACTAGAGTGGCTACTTCTACTGCAGCCAATCAGGGCCCAGCAAGCTGATATAAAGAAGCTGCTGGGCCAGGGCCTGGCAGTTCCTCACTGGAGCTCAAGCCAGACAGATCCAGGGATTGATAGGGAAGGCTCCGGGTGTGGACTGCATTGCAGACCTGGCTAAAGCCCGGGGCTGGTAGCTGAAGACTGACTGTGGTGGAGGATGGCAAATTGCAGAGCCCTGGAGAGGATGCTGTGAGAACTTTATCTCAAAGCCCTGAAAGAGAAGGCTGAAGGGCAGCTCTTGGGGAAGTGGTCCAGGGAGCAAGTTAGCAGTGGACTGTAAGGACACTTAGCAGGCACCTGCTACTTACAGAGTCCCTGGGCGGGGACCCAGAGGAGTGGGTGGGCCTGAGTTGCTCCCTCCAACCCCCAGAAGCTACAAAAAGGGGAAAGAAAAGAAGCCTCGTCCCAGGTGACTGACCAGGGACACCTCCACTCCCAAAGCCAGTCAGAGCAGAGGAGACTGTGGACACCCCCTTCAACCACAAGGGGGCGCTCATGAGTGAGCCGCTTTACATACCCCCGCCCTGCCTTACTCTGTGTGGAGATCCCATGACTGTAGTTTGAATCGCTCTGTTTCTGACCCATTTTCCTTCAGGCCCGGCCAGCGTCCTAAGATGACTAACCACGATGGTCAGACATGGCCCTGCAGCTAGAAGGATCACTTCCGTCCATTTTTAACTAGGGATAGCACAAAGATTTCTGGGATGTTCCCTCTCCTGGTCCGCAGGCAATCCTTTTAGCAGGACAAATGATGCAGCAAAGGGAATTGTAGTATTTGAGCAAGGTGAATAATCACTAAAGACTCATGTTGTTGATGATTATCCCCTTTGTCTCTGGTTTGCAAATTTCCTAGACGCCGATTATGGCTTCTTGAATGCATTCCCTCCATCGCCCTAGCCCCTGCTCCAATGCCTAGGTGGCTGATGGCTTCTGAGATTTCAGTCCATTTCCGAGTGGACAGGATGTGAAATGTCAGACCCCAGTGAACTGGTGGCCACATAAATACAAAGACAACCAGCATTGATTGTCACATTTGTTGCCAGCCTTGGCAGAGGCCGCGGGCTGCACAGGCCATGGGGATAAAGCTATCCTTAGCGGCGGATCCCTCCTGACATAGTCGTTGAGTGCAATGGGAAAACGTTCCCATGCCGATAGCATGTGTGGCTGGGTGGACAAATCAAAGAGTTGAGTCTCGCTGAGAGTCAAGGCCTCGCCCTTCCACCTGGATTGACACTTGTCCAAAAGATCACAAAAAAGGGCAACTTTTAAAAAATCTCTTACAGGGGCAAGAGGGGGCCACTGCAGATTAGCGAGTTAAAGGGAAACTACATAAAATACAATTCACTGCAGCTCCTCTATATTTTGCAGGAGGCTTAGCTAAATTCTGCATGAAAAGCTGCACATTCAGCAGGAAGTGGGGAGGAGGCAGGGTAGCAAATGAGCACAGATACAGATTGGGCGAAAGAACAGAAAACAAAGTCATTGTTAATTAAGGGGCCTAAATGATGGGCCTTGCTGAATGAGGTCACTGAGTCTGCCCTTCCTGCTCTAGTTTTAGAGTCTGTAAATGACTTGGCGAGATGGAGTTTTCAGACTTCTTACATTTGCCATGGGGAGGGGGCATATAATGGACATGAAAAAAAAAAAACAGGCCAACAATTTAGATCTACTCTAGAAGTGGGTCAACACAAAGGAAGAGAACATTAAAGTCAACAAATGCAAAGTAATGTTCATCTCAGTGCGATCTTTGCCCCCCCGCCCCGCTAAGTCTAATTTATATAAATGGCTTAGGGAAGCTGACTGCTAACTGGTTGAGTCTGCTGACAACACAAAACTGAGCAGCTGAGTGGACAAAGGTGGGAGGCGGGAGGGGAAGGAAGCAAAGAAATTCTAAAGAGTCCTTAGTACTGCCAGGTAAGTTGGCTGATTCACAGCAAATGCTACTTAATGTTGACAAATGCAAAAGGAATACAATTTATGTCCTTGGTTTTCAGCAGGGGGAGACTGAAATGGTCACTGAGAGTAGAAGCCTTGGGCCAGCTTGGCCATGGAATTCATTTTCAATCAGGAAAAAGCATCTAGGTGTTCAGAAAAGACAAACAAAAAACATAAGGATTCCTTAAAGGTGACCTTCAAAGGGGGAAAAATGGGCTCACACCTATCTTGATAGGTATATCTACATTAGGGAAAAAATGTGTTTGTATAACAAGACAGCCAACACGTGTTAGCTAAAACATTGTGTAAGACCGACAGGCAGAAGCGAACCTGGGACCTCTGGAGCTTAGTTCATGAGTCTGTATAGCTTGAGCTAAAAGCCAGCTGCCTCTCAGCTAAGGCTGTAGAGCAGATTTGTGATTGTTTCTATAAGTGGTCTCAATGTCATTAGCTGGGTTACAGTTGTACAGCTTGGCTACGTCTACACTGGCACCTTTTTCCAGAAATGCTTAAAACGGAATACTATTCCGTTTTCAGTTTTTCCGGAAAAGGAGCGTCTACATTGGCAGGCTGCTTTTCTGGAAAAGCCCTTTTTCCGGAAAAGCGTCTGTGGCCAATGTAGACGCGCTTTTCCGGAAAAGAGCCCCGAGCGTCATTTTCGCGATCGGGGCTTTTTTCCGGAAAAGACTACTGGGCTGTCTACACTGGCCCTTTTCCGGAACGGTGTTCCGGAATAAGGACTTATGCCCGAGCGGGAGCAGAATAGTTTTTCCAGAATAGCGGCTGATTTTGTACAGTAGATCGTCGTTGCTTTTCCGGAAAAGCAAGCGGCCAGTGTAGACAGCTCGCAGCTTATTCCGGAAAAGTGGCTGCTTTTCCGGAATAAGTGGCCCAGTGTAGACACAGCCCTTAAGTGTTGGTGGGGCAAAGCTGTAGGTGAACCCTGAGGTGCCAATGAGCCATGCCCAAAGATGGAAGAAAGGAAGGATTTCCTTCAGGGCTGTGGTGCTTGCTGTTAAGAGGCTTGCTTTAGGAATTCAGGTCTCGCCTAACCTGGCAAACCCTTTAGTGACAGAAATAGGAAAATGATGACATCACAAAAGTGAAAGCTGGGCAACAGAGAAGGGAAAGGATTTTGATCAGGCGGATTCCAGCTCTTAGGCTTAGTTCTCCCCAACTTTGTGCAGAGAAGCTGCTTTGGTGGCATTGCTTCTTCTCCAGCCTTAAATCTGAGGGAGTCCCAGTGCTAGAGCGTAGTCAATGCAGAAGAAATCCCTGATAACTTATTATAAACCTATATCAATCATATAGCAACGTACATCCCCCATCTTCAAATGAGCAGATCAGAATCTTTGGTTCAGAAAAGGGCAACAAAGATGATTGGGGATTTGGAATGGGTACCATATGAAAAGACTGGGGCGTTTCAGCTTAGAAAAGAGAAGACTAAAGGGGGATATGATAGAGGTCTATCAAATCATGACAGGTATGGAGAAAGTGAATAAGGAAAAGTTATTTACTTGTTCCCATAAGAACTAGGAGTCATCAAATTAAATGAATAGGTAGCAGGTTTAAAACAAACAAAAGGGAGATTTTCTTCACACAGCGCACAGTCAACCTGTGGAACTCCTTGCCAGAGGATGGCGTGAAGGCCAGGACTTTAACGGGGTTCAAAAAAGAGCTAGATAAATTCACGGAGGATAGGTCCATCAATGGCTATTAGCCAGGATGGGTAGGAATGGTGTCCCTAACCTCTGTTTGTCAGAAGTTGGAAATGGGTGACAGGGAAGGGATCACTTGATGATTTCCTGCTCTGTTCATTCCCTCTGAAGCACCTGGCACTGGCCACTGTCGGCAGACAGGATACTGGGCTAGATGGACCTTTGGTCTGACCCAGTATGGTCATTCTTATGTTCTTCTTAGAGGTGATATCCCCAGTATGGTAAGATACAAGGAAACAGAATCAACCCCCTGTTAAAAATGAAATGAGTGTTGAGCAGTTCTTTGCATCTCCGAAAGTGACCAAACAGGGCAAATTGTTGGGTTGTCCCCTTTTATTCTGGATGATCAACCCAGATTTTTAACTGCTCTGATAAGATCCTATTTCAATAGCAGCCATGGGTTTTGCTCCAAGTGACTCACACCCAACAATACAAAATAAAGCCTCGCAGCCAAACAGGGAGCAGGAAGACATATCCAACTAATGCAGGGTTAAAGAATGAATGATGAGAACAGGTTCAAAAGGAAACCTTAATGAGAAGGGATCTCTGTAGCGTAGACGGCATCGTAAATGCTGTAGTCAAGGAGACAGCTGCGTCATTTTTTCCACTCAGCCCAAACAATCAGACAATGAACAAAAAATGAGGGATTTAGAGGGTGAAAAATAACCTTATAGAGACAACAGAGAGCAATTTTGGTTTCCAGATGTAGATCTGGGGCCAGATCCTCTCAAAGGCTTGATCCTGAATCACTGAAGGCCACCAGAGTTTTGCCTCTGACTTTAGTGGATGCTGTATCAGACTGAAAACACGCAGAACACAAATCAAAGGGCTGGTCCTGCCTTCCCCCCTATTCTGTGTGTTAGGGCAGCCTGGGGACTGCTCTAAATTACACCTGCTTTCAACAATGACAGCTTGCCTCAGATTGCATCATTTAACTCCATCCTGACTACACCCCCATTCTATTAACCATCCTGTCCTTTCCTTGGCAGCAAAGATAACATGGTGCACAAAGCCCTCTTGTCAACTTACAGGGAGCTGATCCCTCCGGACCGTCAAACATGCCCTTCCAGCACTTGAGCCTCAGTGGCAGGGTACGAAATGAGAGCCATGCACCCGTGGGTGCTATTTTTAAAAGGTTCTACAAAGCAAAGCAGTGAGAGTTTGAAAGCAACCAAGAGGATTTAGAGACATCAAAGGGTTTTTCCTCAAATGAGCAAGAATCATAGATTTCCCATCCCAATATGTACATACCTCTGGGAGAAAGGAAAGAAATGGCAATCATTGTAAAAAAAAAAGCAGCTTTTCGCTGGATCCAGAATGGATTCTGGGCTGACCAAAAGATGGGGGGAGAAATCCCGAAACAAGGTGTATATTTCTATTGTGGGTGGATCATAACTATTTCTGACAAATACCTGAGGGATCATTGTCTTGTTTGCACTTTGGCAACACTTGTGATGCCAGTAAAGTTTCACTGAATTGAACTGAAACTGAAAAATTGGAAGATGTTTGTCTATATCCCCTCGTGATTGCTGTAAAGATTCTAACCACTGCGTGCAAAACATTTTCATTATACTCCAGTCTAGCAATCTCAGCAAAAAGATTAGTTGGGGGTAGGGGATGGGAAATTTAAACTCTTTCCACCTTTGAAAGGCTAGAGACAACATTGGTATATTGCTGAAGAGTCAGGATGTGAAACTGACCAATTCAATATCCAATTAAGATGAAATTGAGGGGAAAAATTGTCATAAAATTATTTCTTCCAGGTGCTATTAACAACATAAATCAAAAATAAATGGGCATCAATATAGTCCAAAATCAGTGTTTTTGTGATGCAGGTCAGTTCATCATAAAAGGCTGAAATTGGTAAAGATGTACTGATTTTCTATCAATTAAATATCCCCGGGAAAAGACAACCAAAGTCAGGCTCTGTCATAATGGGAAAATATTGATCTGTGTAAATGGACATCCAGGCGCAGCATCATGACTGACAACACAGCTCTCTGTCCCTTCTCACCTGATCAATCCATTCACAGTTGGAGAGTAAACGTTCTTTTCATGCTTAGAAATTCACTGTGCCTGGAATGTGAAGTGACTCCAAAGACAAGGCCTGCTTCCATTCAGAGAGGAGGAAAATGAAAGAGGAGACATGACAGGGATACCTGAACCAGTGAGTGACGCAGAGAAGGTAGTTTTATCCTGTCTCCTAATACAAGAAAGGGAGGGCAGCCAATGAAATCAAAAGTCAGAACATTTAAAACGGATCAGCCGAAATCTTTCCCTCACACAACACACAGTGGAATTATTTGCCCCCAGATATCCATGAGGCCAAAAGCTTAGAAGGACTGAAAGTGGGATTCAATGAAAAGAGGGGTTGGTTCCCCTCAGTCACAGTCCCTCTATGCACCTCTAAGGGGGGTGGAGGCAGGAGGTAGAAAACATGACAGGAGCCTGGGGGTAGCAGTCTCCCTGTGCATATGGGTGCTTGGGAAAGGATTATGCACCTGCCATGCCAGTGTCAGTGGGAAATCCCCTTGGGGGGGCACCCCCTACCCCACCCCTTCTATCTGAGGCCCTGACCCTTCATCATCACCACCAGAGTCCTGAGCCCTTTCCTAATTCATGGCTGGAGGAGCCATGAGTGAAGGGTCCCAACCCCAGGCCAGGCAGAGCACCCGGCTTTCAGGGAGAAGAGGGATGTGGCAGGGGCTTCATGTGGGAGGGGAGGTGGAGATGAGTAGGGATGGGCCAGGCAGCGGGAAGGACAGGTTGGAGGGACGCGGGGATGGGCCAGGCAGTGGGACGGATGGGTCGGAGGGACGCGGGGACAGGCCAGGCAGCAGGAAGGATGAGTCGGAGGGACGGGCCAGGCAGAGGGAAGGACGGGTCGGAGGGACAGGCCAGGCAGCGGGAAGGACAGGTCGGAGGGACGCGGGGACGGGTCAGGCTGTGGGAAGGACGGGTCGGAGGGACGCGGGGACAGACCAGGCAACGGGAAGGACAAGTCGGAGGGACGCGGGGACAGGCCAGGCAGCGGGAAAGACGGGTAGGAGGGACAGGCCAGGCAGCGGGAAGGACGGGTCGGAGGGACGCGGGGACGGGTCAGGCTGTGGGAAGGACGGGTCGGAGGGACGCGGGGACAGGCCAGGCAATGGGAAGGACAGGTCGGAGGGACACGGGGACGGGCCAGGCAGAGGGAAGGATGGGTCGGAGGGACGCGGGGATGGGCCGGGCAGTGGGACGGACGGGTCGGAGGGACGCGGGGACAGGCCAGGCAGCAGGATGAGTCGGAGGGACGGGCCAGGCAGAGAGGAGGACGGGTCAGAGGGAAGCGGGGACGGGCCAGGCAGCGGGAAAGATGGGTCGGAGGGACGCAGGGACAGGCCAGGCAGTGGGACAGACGGGTCGGAGGGACGCGGGGACGGGCCAGGCAGAGGGACGGACGGGTTGGAGGGACGCGGGGACGGACCAGGCAGCGGGAAGGACGGGTTGGAGGGATGTGGGGATGGGCCTGGCGGTGGAAAGGACGGGTCGGAAGGACGTGGGGACAGGCCAGGCAGTAGGAGGGACACGGTGAGCAGTGGGGACCTGCAGAGAGGTGGGTTGGAATGGACAAGAGGAGGGACTGAGTCACCAGGCATCAGTGGGTGGTGGCGGCCTATGGAAAGGGGCAGAGCAGAGAGGGGAAGAGGTGGGGTGCAGGCAATGCTTCTGGCATCTGATAGCGGCTGTCCTGGAGTGGCTTAGGCTCGGAAGGATGTTACATCTGCCGTGCATGGGATCAGCTCCTTTCCTGAGTGTATCCAGTGCTGCTCCCTGAAACAAAGCTCCTTCAGTTTCGTAAAGTCTCCGGCCTATTGGCCACATTCCAATGAGTTACAGGGCACATGTGTGTCTGTGTTACACTGTTTGCCTGCCTACGCTGTACGCTCCCGTCCTCGCTAGGCTCAGCTCAGCACACGATGAGCCTTTTTTCAGACCCCTTCTTCCCAGCACTCAGTTCATCACATGCCGCGACGTTTCCCTCCGTGTTGTAGTCCGATGTCACTGTGCTCTGGCAGGGCTCTTCATGTGGGTTCTCCCACCAGATGCCCCCTTCGGCTCGACTGCCCTGAAAGCACATGCCGTGAAGGACGTGGCAGAGCAGGAAAGTTGTTTCTTCTTTTGGCGACGCTGCAGTGGCTGACACTGCAGGCTCTCTACGCGGCCAGAGGAAAAAAATATGAAGAATGACGCAGGCCTCATAAAAAACGCTGTCTCCAAAACACAACGGATTTTGGTCTCAATTTACTGGTTCTTCTGTGTGTGCATGTGAGTGGGAAAGTGATTTTCTTATTAAATCAAAAAGTGATGTGTAGTAACACAACATGCTTCAAAATAATTTCCTGCTTTCTGTCAGACTGCACATTTTGCAAATACAGATTCCCTCTGCTCTCTCATTAAACATCCTTCTCAATGACACACACAAATCTACCGGAGGGACGGCTGAGACCAGGACTGGACTACATGAAATCCTCAATACTGGTAACACATTTATTCTCACAACCCCCCTGGGAGGCAGGACAGTTCAACAATTCCCATTGTGCACTTGAGGACGAGGGGAGTTGCCCAAGGTCACGAAAGGTGTCAGAATCGAGCAAGGGACTGAACCCAGCTTTCCTGAGTTCCAGCCGAATGTCTCTCCTGCCTCCCAGACCGATCTTTCCAAAACAAAAGATGGATTAGGCACGGGGGCAAAATTCCCCTGCTTACCCGAGAGGTTGGACATAAGGCACACAGAGAGGACTCTTGCACCGTGACTGCCTGTGTTGCATTTTTTCTCTCCCTCTCCTGTCTAGCAAATTTCATTCCCTCATACACACACTCGCACCTGGTACAAGCTGACCTTCACGCATTCCCTCTCTGCTCCTCCACTGGATGCTCCAAATGGAGAGGGTGCTAATTAGCAGGCAGGCACAACAGAGGGCCTCCCTGACTCGGAGAACTCCAATTGCAGAGGAGGAATTTAATGTCTTGTTTGCAGCTTCACCTGAAAGTCAGGACTGTAGGCAGCAGCCCTACAAGGGAACCCGACTTGGGAGAGGATGGATGATCTGATTTGCTGGAAGTTGCCCGGCCCCTAAAATTCCTTTGCGTCATCGGCTGAGCAACATCACTTAGTTGAGTTCCCAGCACTTTGCATTGATCTTTTTTATTCCCATAAAACTAAAAGACCAGACGTGTGCCACCCAGGTGAAGGGGACTGGCAGATGGGAGATTGTGCAGGAGAAGGGCAGTAAGAGGTATATTCTGCTTGTCTCCTGCTAGGTCACGGCAGTGCCGTAGGATCAAGCAGAGGGGATCCTGAATGGACGATCAACGGAGGGAGAGACAAGGTCACCCACACCCTGCTCTCCCCAGATCTCTTGCTAATTCAGCCAACGTGCCTATGAGACTGAGGACCAAAGTGCTGTCAGTGACGATCTCCTGGAGGGAGACGGGCACGGGGCTCGTGCTTTGTGGGCTGAGCAGATGCCAGCAGAAAGCTTTGGCAGCCGCAGCATGTCGTGCGCTGGGAATTTCAGCAGTCAGAAGTGTTGGTCTCGCTGCCACGGTTAGATGACACCGGTCCTGGTCTCAGAGGGGAAGCCGTGTTAGTCTGTAGCTGAAAAACCCAACGAACGATCCTGCAGCACCTTGGAGAGTAACACAAAATGTAGAGGAGCTTGCAAGGGCACATCCCACTTCCTCAGATGAATGTCAGTGCTGGCGGTGAGGACGAGCCTTCCAAGGAGAACTGAAGGTGTGAAAACAAGAGGAATTCCTTGCTGACGTCAGGGCCGCAGCTGGTGCTATTTCAAATGGATGCCAGGCCCAAAATAAACCACCAGTTCACCAGAAAGCTAGATTTCATGGCCGAGAGCTCTGGGGAGCTTGGCTATAAATTGCACCGCTCCTTTACATTTGCCCTGCCGTCACAGCTGGCATCTCTGTCCACTTTGGCATTGAGGGGCACAACCCAGTGGCCCACAAAGTACGGCAGGAGGCACTTAAACAGGTGAACCTCCAGAAAGATGGGGGAACCATCGGAGTAGCTAGCCCCAGAGCATGGCCCGTGCAGACTTCCCCATTTCTGTCAGTCCACTTCAGTCAGGAGCAGACAGGTACCTGAGGAGCAGACAGGTAATGAGGATGGGGCTGTTTTAAAAGCTGAGATGGGGCAAGGAGAGAAGGACTGGTGCACAGGAGAAGGGAAATAGGATCCAATTAAACGCCTGCTCCTGCCTCGCCGCTTTGGCTTCCGATGCAGTGAATATATTTCCTCTCAAGGCTACAGATCTGAATTTTTAACGAATTCATCTGGGGTGTAAAGTGGTTGCCTGGTGACTTGAGTGGGTGACTTGACGGTAACCTGGATGACTTCCTCCACCA
This sequence comes from Pelodiscus sinensis, assembly GCF_052426305.1. Classification (NCBI taxonomy): domain Eukaryota; kingdom Metazoa; phylum Chordata; order Testudines; family Trionychidae; genus Pelodiscus; species Pelodiscus sinensis. The sequence continues at coordinate 8,172,069 of NC_143060.1, forward strand.
AGGAGGAAGTTTGTCCATTGTGCTACCCTATACATGCACGTGTGTGTGCATTAAGAACAGAAGAAGGGCCATACTGGGTCAGACCAAAGGTCCATCTGGCCCAGCGTCTGTCTGCCGACAGTGGCCAATCCCAGGTGCCCCAGAGGGAGTGAACAGAACAGGGAATCATCAAGCAATCCCTCTCCAATCACCCATTCCCACCCTCTGACACACAAAGGCTAGGGACACCATTCCTACCCATCCTGGCTAATAGCCATTGATGGATTCACACACACAGGCTTGCATACCTCCCTTATGGATTATTGACAAGTAGGCGGAGATAGGAAATGACACACATGACTTTAATAAACCGGAAAGTCCACATGAAAGCCCCCTGAGACTGCAGCCTGGCAATTTCCTCCTGGAAATCCCATCCAAGGTAGGGTGTCCAAAATGAAATGGTGATCCCCCACCTCAAGCTCCCCCCCCCCACCCAAAGAAAAATAAAAAGAAAGAAGAAGGGACATGAATGCATCAGTCCAAAGTAAAACACCCTGCGTCTCCAGGCTGCTCAGATAAGGAAAGAAACTTTCAAATCCTTCCTCTCGCCGGGGGAAATTCAACAGCTTGAATTTCTCTAAGCCCCACAGTCAGTCAACAAATGGTAAATAATACAACGATCCAGGGGAAATCAAGGCTTTTCTGGGAAATGCACCATTGGCACATAACATGGATATGGACTCCCAACAGGCGCTGTTCTTCTGTGGTTTTGTTTTCCCCGCAGCAGTTTCAAAAGTGTGGAGGTGTCGGTAAATTGTAGCCTGCTGCTTTCTGCTACACAGCTCGGCTTTTTTTCCGATGGTCGGGGAGCTGATTAGATTTGCTGAGGGACTGCACTGGCTTCCTCAAACACTTTCCCTCCTTGGCTCATTTTCTGTTGACGCTTCTGGTGTGGCTCGCGAGCTCCCGACAGGGTTAATTTGCAGGCCCAGCAGGGGAAATAAAATGCATCGGCTCCCCAGTTGCTTTCCTTTTGTCCTTGTTTGCTGTCAAGTTTGTGGGAGAGCAAATTCTCCCACAGGGTTAAGTGGCTAGTACAAGTAGCCAATTGCCCTACAGCTAGATTCTGGCTCCTTCCCAGGCCCCTTCACGCCACTCCTGTGCCATATGAAAGCTCTAATAGGGCGGGGGAGCAGTTTGCGGGAACAGTGTTAGCCGGATGGAAGTGACACTGCTCTGTCCCCGCTCACCCTCCAGCAAAGGGGTGTATCAGGAATAGGAAGCTGAAAGAGCATCGGCAGGAGAGGGTGTGTTCAAAGCCCTCAGCTCTGGGGGAGACCACACTGCAGAGCCAGGCAGTTCTGGGCCATTTTGAATGCAGAACCCCCCCGCAAAAACATAAAGACGCCTTTGCCTGCCCTTCTCCTGAGCTGCATCTTCTGGACTGGGCCTCTGAGGGACACGAGACAGAGCCTCCCCCTAGCCCTCCCTTGTCTCAAAACACCTTTTGTCTTCACTTTTAGCCTGTTTCCAAGAGAGATTTCTCACCCCAAAGAATTAATTTGTGAGCCAAAGTAATAAGAGGGCCTCCAAAGGTCCTTTCTTCCCACACTCATGCCCATAGTACCTGCCACCAGGCCTCCAGGCTCCTGAGGAAGGGTCTATGAATGATCCACCTCTTTTTCTTTCATTCCCACTCCTCTGGATTATGAGTCATCACTCCTAGGGCCATATGGGGCCATTGTGATCACCTCGTCTGACCCCCTGTAGCTCTCGGGCCAGAGAACCACCACAAAATAATTCCCAGAGTAAATCATTGAGTCGTGATTTAAAAATTCTCAGTGATGGAGACTCTACCACAACCCTTGGACAATGTTCCGTCTAATCTTTTCCGTTCATGCGCAGGGTTTTTTCCCATCCGTGTGCAGAATAAAGTTTTTTTCTGTTCACCAAGGCACATGCGAATGTGCACCACATATAGAAACACAAAATCTATCTGTGAGCACTCTACTAATCAGCTGGGCAGCATTGGGCCACACGGCTTCCAGGGCACACTGCCCTTGGTAAATTGCCCCCTGGTGTTCTACCTGTGTCTGCCCGTCTGAAGAGCCAAATATTTACCGACTGTAATCACATCACCCCTTAACCTTCTCTTTGGTACGATAAATAGACCGAGAACTTTAAGTCTATCACTATAAAAGCTGGTTTTCTAGTTTTTCAATCATTCTCGTGGCACTGCTGTGAACCCTCTTCAGTTATTCTTATCCTTCTTGAATTGAGGACACCAGAACTGGACACAGGATGCCAATAGTGGTTTCTCCAGTGACAAATATAGAAATAAAATACCCTCTCTGCTCCTACTTGAGATTGTCCTGTTTGTGTTAGCCGTGTTGGACACAGAATTGCCCTGGAAGCTCATGTTCAGCAGATTATCCTCCCCTCCCTCCAAATGTTTTTGTTCAGAGTCCCTGCTTCCCATCACAGAGTCTAGTCCACCACCCTCTATGGATGGCCTACATTCTTTCTTTCTAGATAGATACATTTACATTTAGTCATATTCAAACTTAGTGTCTGCCTACAGGCAGTTTATCAAACAATGTATATTGCTCTGCATTACAGACCTGTTTTTTCATTTAGTACTCTCCCAGTTCTTGTGCAAACTTTATCAGTGATGACTGGACCAATATCAGTATCCAGATTTTATTCCTAATATACGTCAATACCTTCTCTTTACTATCTTTTAGTCTGCAGGCCACATTTCTCCTTGGATCCTTTTGTTTCCCTTATCAATTTTCTACAATTCCTAACTTCTGATTTAGAGTCATTACTATCAACTTCCCCTCTCTTTCATTTTTGTGGATTTTTAAGAGCTGTCTTTATGTCCCTTCTAAATCACATCAAGTTATTAACCAATATAGCCTTCTTCCTTTGTTGTGAGACTGTACATTTGAGGACTGATTGAAGCACTCCTAAACAACTAGAAATCACCTTTCACATTTTTTATTAAATTTTTCCTCCTGGTGATTTGTCCCATAATTGTTTTGAACTTTGTGAAATTGGTCCTTTAAAAGAACCAAGAATATATATTTTACTAATTTGGACTTTATTCTGTTTCACATTTAATTGTGACTGAACCATCATCATTTATCCTAACCTACTTAGCACTTGTGCCTAGCACCTAAGAACCCCAGTGGAGGGTGAGAACCTCAGTTTATTAATCACCATAAAGATAATTATTCATAGGTTTATAACATTTTAAGGCCAAAATTGACCATTGGATCATCTTGTCTGACCTCATGAATAATACATATCAGAGAATTTCATATGAACCATGAAGACAATTCCCTGCTTCAGAGAGTTTACAATATACATATGAGATAGGATGTAACAGGTGAACAAAACAAAGTACACTGAGGGAAGAGGGAAAGAAGTAATCACGAAGCAAAGTATTGCTTAAAAGCAGATGCTTTCAATAACTTTTCAGGAACAATTTCTGCTTTTATAGTTAATGACCATTGCCAAGAACTTCCCTCCCACCCCAAAAAAATCCAAGCACTCCTAGAAATAGGAATAAAATTTTTTCAATTTCAGCGAAAAAAAATCCTTGTTTAATTTGACCAGTCTCCACTGAGAAATGTCGCAGCAACACCAGTATTGTCCTAGCACCAGATGACTAGAAAGTGAAATTGAAAATAAACAGAAAAGGAAATTGACCAGTCCAGTTTCAATGTCCTATCTGAGAGAAATGCAAAAGGTAAACAAATTGCACAAATAGTTTTAAAACAAAAGAATCCTTTAGTTCTTGGACACGATTCACTTGTTAGATTATTAAAATGTTACCACTAAAAAGGGCATCTTAAATCATTCAGGGCTAAAGATTACTCTTCTACAGGGAAACCCCCATTGGGTACTGCTCTGGGTTCTTTTCCTGGCCTTGGGTACTGCTCTGGGTCCTTTTCCTGGACTTGTTCCATGGACTTTGTTGTTGTGGATTCTCCCTCACTGACAATTTCAAAATCAAGATTGCATGTTTTTTTTTTTATATAAAATCTGTTTTAGAAATGATTCAGAGGAAGTTCTCTGGCCTGTGTTATATAGGAGATCAGACTAGATAATCACAATGGTCCCTTCTAGCATTACAATGTATAGACTTGGACAAATCACGTCTTTCTTCCTCTGTTTCCCCTTCCTCTCTTTGCCTGTCTGCGAGCCTGCAAATTCTATCTCAATGTCCTTGTTTTGCTATTCTTTCTACCACCTACACACTTCCTCTGAGGTATGCTTCAAACAGGGATAAGAGCAGAAATAGACAGACATGGGAGAATCATGGAATAGAACCCCAAATCCTCACCACTCACCATTCCTCTGCGATTAGCAAACGCTTTTGAAACCCATTAGCAAGGTGTGTCTCATCCTTCAGCGCTTGTCCCACATGGAGGATGGCAACCTATTATTGCTATCATTTACCCCATGACATCAAGAGACAGCAGTGTTTGCAGTGGAGATAAAGGTTCCAACCCCAGTTAACGAACCATGTGAATGTCAATATGGGGGAATTTTGGGGTTTGCTTTTAAAAAAACTAAAGCAAAAAATGACCAAGAAAAAGAATGTTAAGGTTGTAAAATAAAATACTCCAAATTAATGAATTTCCAGAATGAAGGTGACTTGCATAACCATAATTCAGGCCCCTGGTACATATGAATTATAATACAGGCATGGTCACATACTATATTTTCCACTGAGAGACTTGCCCAAAGTGATAGTAGCAGAGCCAGGAACTAAACCCAGCTCTCTTCACATCCAGACTTGTGCCTTAAACACAAAACGAATCAGAAATTCTGACTGTTCTCTTATGAACAGGGAACTATGGTATCCTCTGCAAACGCTGGTTTGGAGAAGGGGATCCTTTTAATTGGGGTTTTCAGATTTGCCAAATTCTTCTAAAACCCCGTTACGTGGCAGCAGAAACCAGGAGGATGGGATAAAGTTTATAGACACCAAACTCTAGAAGTTATTATGGAAATAAGTATAGCGGACATAAACTATACCCCCTTTGGGTCTGTCTGTCACTTCTTGATGTATTACAGAGGCACTGTGCATGTCACTCCGGCATGCTGTGTTCTTTATCATCACTGAGCTCCTAGATAGGCCCCGTTGGAGACAGAATAAAGGGACTGGTGATGAAAAAGAGGTTACTCACCCGGTGCGGTAAGTGTAGCTCTTCAAGAAGTGTGTCCCTACGGATGCAGCACTTCAGGTGCGTGTGTGCTCCACGCACTGCCAATCAGAAATGTCATTGCCCATATCTGTTCAACCCGGGCATGCGCCACTCACATCCCTGGACCCTGCACCAAGGCTGGGTGGGAGAAACACCCTCAGTTTCTTCTCCCCCGCCAAATCTCAGAAGGAAACGCCAACGCCGAAGGGAAGGAGGGCAGAATGTGGAGCCCCCAGGACTCATATCTCAAGGCACTATAGTTACTGCCAGGGCCGGCGCACAACATTTTGGCACCCGAGGCGGGGAGCTCAAATGACACCCCCATGTCCCCTCGCTTGGGCCGAAACTTTGAAAGGTCTCAATTCTACTCCTGTTCTACTCCTCTCATGGTCCTGCCGAGTGAATACATCTGCACCAGCAGCGGACACAATTTTCTACACTCTGGGTTCTAGTGGTACCCCCCCCCACAGTCTGGCACATGATCTCTGCTTCCTGCCATCACCAGTGAGTGGAGTGGGGGTTTCACTCCTTCCCCCAGCCCCATTCCCTGAGCAACATGGCTGGGAGCCAGAGGCATGGGGAGGGCTGGGTCTGGCCCACTTTGCTTCCCACCACTGCCGGAGCGTGCAGAAGCCGGCCCGATCTCTGCTGCCTCCCTGCCCTGCGCCTGCAGCCTGAACGCCTCACGCCCACCACGCTACAGCTCCTCTGTGGGGTTCAGGACGCTCTGGGCAGGAGGGGGAGACACTTGGAGGGGGAGGGGGCAGGGGTTTGGAGGAAGGGGTCGAGTGGGGGCAGGAGCAGAGTGTGGGGGGGGGTCGAACCCTCCCCCCCCCCGGCTAGAGGGGAAGTTGGCACCAATGGAAATAGATGGCATTTTTGTTCGTAGCTATGGCAAACAGGCCTGCCTCTGGAAATGCCCTCACCTGAAAAATGCTCCGGAGACAGCTGGAACCTCATGGCCTCCCTGTGCTCCAGAGAGGGCCAGGGAAGGCTGGGGCCATGATCCACCCACCCTTCCTCTAGCCGGTTCTCCAGTCAGGGCCAGGGAAGGTTGGAGCCGCACTCCATCTGTCCCCCTCCCCCACGCTCCAGCCAGGAATGGGGAAGGCTGGGGCCTGCCCCGCCTGCCCTCCCTCTGCTTCCACTGGGGCCACATGACACCCACTGGGGCAGGGGTGGCTTGCCCCTACAGTGGGGGTGGCGAGGCTGGGCTTTCCCAGGCTCCTGGGCACCAGGGAGAGGGCCTCAGGTGAAGAGGTAGGGCTGGGGTCTTGCCTCCCCTGGCCCTAGGTTCACCTACGGTCCGTGATCAACGAGCCCAGCAAAAGCCCAGGCAAACACCAAGTCGATTTTCTTTGCGCCGCCTCAGGCTGAGGCAGCCCCCGAGGAACTGAGGGAGGCTCACCTACACAGCCTGCTGTGGCCACCGTGCGAGCCATGGGGACCTCAACAGCACTTGCCTGGACTGAACGGCCCCTGCTGATGAAAATGTCTGGTGGAAGGCATGCGGGGCAGAACACCCGCAGGGACAGAACTTGAAAAAAAAGGAGATAAATTCCCTCCCCCCGTCCTGCCCTCGTGTGCACACAGACACACGCGTGTGCACGTGCAACCCAGCCCCTGATGCCCAGCGAGCCGGGCACCACAGCCATTTGCTCCCTTCAGCATGGTTGTGTCCCACCCTCTTCTCCCATCCCTCTGGCTAGATCGGGTGTTATCTGTCATGGACACACATGCTAGGATGTGATTTGCCAGGGTGGACTCTCTGCTGGGATGGCTATTGGTTTGGGTCCAGATGATGCTGTTATTTTCACACAAAAGCAACTTGCTCTTGCTGTTATCCCAGGCTCTTAAAATGTTCGTCTATGCTCTGGTTTCCTTCCCCCCCCCCTCCCCCCTCATTCTCAGGATTGCTCTTTTGGGATGTACAATATCTCCAGGTGTGTGTTGCTGGGGTTGTCTGGCAGGCGTGTTTGTTTCCAGGGCTCTGGAACTAGCCAGCAAAGAAAGAGACGTCACGAGAACGCAGGAGTTGCTCATTAAAACAAAGATTCGCCTGGGCTTGAATACAAGCTACGGTAGGGGCACCCCATCTCGCCTCAGCAAATCGTTATCAAGTATTTACAGCGTGGTAGCGCCGAGCGGGTCCAGTCAAGAACAGGGCCTCGTGGCGCTCTGTGTTAAACACTGTCAGAGACAGTCCCTGTCCCAAAGAGATGAGCGCTCCAGCTAATGCAAACAAAAACAGTGCAAGAAGAGACAGAGGCACAGAGCAGTGACGTGATGGCACAAAACTTCACAGCAGGTCAGTGCTGGGAGCAGAATCCATGCTGCCTGCAGGCCCATTGGAGTGGGGGAGATGCCCTGGGGCCTGGAGATTCAAGGAGGCAGCAGGGCTGGTCAGATCCCTGGGCCCTTTAAATTGAACACTGGACCTCTGGCTGCCTTATCCACTATGCCACTGGAGGAGCCCCCAACCACCCTATATTCTGAGCCCCCTTGTCCCACAGGGTGCCAAGTCTTTCTATCACCAAGCTGGTGGTGGCTGCCCCCTGGGGGAGGACTTGAACCCTTGACTTCTGGCTCTTGAACCCTTATCCCTGAGGCAGGTACCTTATCCATTGAGCCACTGGAGAAGCCCCTCAACCTCCCTTCATTCTGGCCCCTCTTATCCTTCCTATGTCCCAAGGGGGTGCTGCACTCTGGGTGTCGCTGAGGGCTGCTGGGAGGTTGATGTGGTGTGCTCTGGGCAGTGCGGAGGACTGGCTGTCCCCGGCCCCGCCCCTTTTGTCCTCAGCCCCGCCCCTTTCATTCCCAGCCCCACCCCTTCTGTCCCCAACCCCGCCCCTGCTGGGAACACGGAGCCGGCCCTTCCCCGCCTTGCCTGGCGTCTGGCGGAGCCTCTGCCTGGCTGCCTGAATCCCAATCCAGCACCCTATTGGGCCACAGTTCCTATCTACAGGACCACGATTAGCAATGGAGGAGTGACATTCCTAAGGGACTACTCTGACCTTGCTCCTGACTGCTCTGTGGCAACAGCCCTAAAAAGGGCATCACAGGCCATGGGAGGATCATCATCATGTAAGGGGCCCTTTAGAGTCACACAACCATTGTAGCATCCTCTCTCACCCTGCCCCATTTTAGGGCTTGTGGCAAGGAGAAGGGAGTCAGCGTTACTTCCTGCCGCACATGCTATAAGCTGGTGGCAAATGCTGCTTTCAGTTCCTTTTGCTGCTCCTTCCCCGGCCAGAGGGCAGCAGGAGGGGTGACCACGAAGGCGTCCTACAATGGCATATAGTCCAGGCGAGCAGGGTTTGCATTTTTTGAGAGCCTACGGTAAGTCAGAATTCTTAACGGGGCATTGCGCTCACTAGTTAAGACACGACTTGTTTTTTAAAAAAATCCAGCACCGTGGTAGCCCTGCTCTGAAGGGTCCAAATGGGACTTGGACTCGGTCAAGTTGCCTACAGTCAAATGTCCTGACCTGCTGCTCTTCCCTGCTCTGCAACGCAAATTCAGCTACAATCAAGTAGTGCTTGAAATGTTCCTTAAATACGCACCGAAAGCCCAAGCCCAGGAAAGGCCTCCAGCGGCAACGGATGCACGAAAGCAGCACAGGCAACACCTTCCTCTTACTAAACATCGATTTTAATCCTCGGCGGAGAGATGCCGTCGCTGCCCTGGGAGTGCTGCTGACCTTGGGTTCACATTAGCGCCCTGGGGGAACGCTGCGCTCGTGGCATTGGGAGCCACAGTAAAAGGGCAGAATTCCCCCAGGATGGACAGTAGAAAGTGTATCAGGACTTTGCCTCCCCAGCCGAATAGCCAATTGAAGTCACTTTTATACAAGTGGCTATGTTCTCTTGCCTTCCTGCCCCCAGTGGTGAGAGAGCAGTTTTAAGAGTAGGGGAGTTGAAATACAGCCTTTTACCCCTGTCCACCCACCCCACCACTCCAGCTAAAGCCAGGAGCAAAGCTGTGGCATTCAGGGGCGGCAACAGAGCCCCTGGTGCACGATATGGCCGGCAACAGAGCTCTTAGCATGCGATATGACTAGCAACAGAACCCCTATGCGTGATATGGCCGGCCTCAGAGCCCCAGTGCGATATGGCCGGCAACAGAGCTCCTGTGTGCAATATGGCCGGCAACAGAGCCCCTGGTGCGCGATATGGCCGGCAACAGAGCTCCTGAGCATGATATGGCCGGCAACAGAGCCCCAGTGCGTGATATGGCCGGCAACAGAGCCCCTGGTGCGTGATATGGCCGGCAACAGAGCCCCAGTGCGCGATATGGCCGGCAACAGAACCCCAGTGCGCGATATGGCCGGCAACAGAGCCCCTGTGCGTGATATGGCCGGCAACAGAGCCCCAGTGCACGATATGGCCGGCAACAGAGCTCCTGTGTGCGATATGGCCGGCAACAGAACCCCAGTGTGCGATATGGCCGGCAACAGAGCCCCTGTGCGTGATATGGCCGGCAACAGAGCCCCTGGCGTGCAATACAGCAACCAGGAGCCCAGGGGTACTACAGCGCCCCCTCACACCTTTTGTTTCTGCACCGATGTCTGCCCCCACCAGCCCTCTCCCACCAAATGCTTCCTCTTTATCACTAGAAGCTCAAATTCTGGTCCCATTGGAGTCAAAGGTAAAATGATTGTCATGGAGTCAACATTGCTAGGAGGACAGGCTGCACCAGTGCGCCTCAAGGAATGACTACAAAGCACAGAGCTAGACATACCCACAGACCCTCTACTGGTGTAATTCTGGGTAGCTTCTGAGTGACACGGCTGAAGGTCTGGCCTAGAGAGAGAGATCTTTCATCAGAGCCAATTTTTATCGACAGGATCCATCTTGGCTTCAGGGCAGGGAGCGGGAGGAACGACTGCAATCTCTGGAAACCAGAGCAGCAGGGCAGGTTCCCTTCTTTCTAGCTACTTCCAACACTTCTCGGCTGCTGTTCCGACTGCTCACTGCTGCCCATTAAGGCAGCGCAAGGCCTTTCAGAACAAACCTCGGCTTTGTGTTTGATTTCAGCCACTCCAAGAAAAATCCCAGTTCTTCTCCTTTGAGTGCCAGTGAGGGATGAAAGAAAACCTCCCTTGTACCAGAAGAGGGCACTTTTACTACAGGCAGCTGTAACTATGCAATCTGGTGCTGACCCAGGAAAAAAGGCGGCCGGGAAGGGGGGGGGGGGGGACGACTGCTCAACTCTACTGGAAAATAATGACAGGGAGGCTGAAAGATGCACTAAGCCAGTGGACCTCAAAATCTCCCCCTGAGAATTGACACTGCGGATTCACCCTCAGAGTGTTTCCCTCAATGCTGTTGGGAGTTCCTAGTCACAAGCGACACTGATGTACACCCCTGGGCCATATGGATCCTGCATGGTGGGACTTATTTTGAGAAAGGAAAAGCACATTCATTTCCCTGATCACTCAATATGCGAGTCATAAGTAAGAGAGATGAGAGAGCTAGCGAGAAACAGAATTATGATGCTGTACGGCTGTGTCCAGACTGGCAAGTTTTTCCGCAAAATCATTTGATTTTGCGGAAAAACTTGCCAGCTGTCTACACTGGCTGTTTGAATTTCCGCAAGAACACGGACGATCTCATGTAAGATTGTCAGTGTTCTTGCGGAAATACTATGCTGCTCCCGTTCGGGCAAAAGTCTTTTTCCGAAAGAGTTTTGCGCAAAAGGGCCAGTGTAGACAGCACAGTAGTGTTTTCCGCAAAAAAGCCCAGATCGCGAAAATGGCGATCGGGGCTTTTTGCGGAAAAGCGTGTCTAGATTGGCCACGGACGCTTTTCCACAAAAAGTGTTTTTGCGGAAAAGCATCCTGCCAATCTAGATACGATTTTCCGAAAATGCTTTTAATGGAAAAGTTTTCCGTTAAAAGCATTTTCGGAAAATCATGCCAGTGTAGATGTAGCCAATGTGTTAAAGTCCTTTCTGGACACATCAATTTTGTTTTGTTTATCGAAATATGTTCCCCACAAGCAAAACTCAGGTATGACTGGAGCCTGAAGAAAGATCAGCCACAGTTAAAGCTGGTGCCCCCGACACCAGGGCTGTGTCTAGAATGCACCCCTTTTGCGGAAAAGGGATGCAGATTAGACACAGCGCAATTGCAAATGAAGCGGGGATTTAAATCCCCCCCGCTTCATTTGCCTAAACATGGCTGCCGCTTTTTTCCAGCTCGGGGCTTTGCCAGCAAAAAGCACCAGTCTAGAAGGGGATTTTTGGAAAATAAAGCCTTTTCCGAAAGATCCCTTATTCCTCTTAAAATCAGGAATAAGGGATCTTTTGGGAAAGGCTTTTCTGCAAAAGGGGTGCAGTCTAGACACAGCCCAGGAGCGGTCAGATCATTTTCAGTGGTTTCCTATATCTGGTGAGTCCACGTTAGCCTTCAGAGATTCCAGACAGACATCAACCAAGCACGGATAAACTAGGGCTAAGGGCACATTTCTCAGACAGAGCTGGCAGATGCCTTAGTTTATTGGCAGGTCATTTATCATTTCAAGAAAAATATTGATAGCTCCTAAGATTCAGGCACTCCTGTTTGAAGGCGCGCTATCGTTCTCAGCTGGCTGTGGGAACAGCCAACAGAGTGAATTCCAGAAAGATAAGGGACTGCCCGCAAAGAGAACTCCATAAATGTGGGAGACGGGATGAAAGTCTGGGTGTACCATGAAGATGGCAACACATCAGCCCTCCAGGAACAGCTGGGCATTAGCTCTCTGATACAGCAGTCATTTCCTCAAGGGGCGTGTTAGCAATGCGATTGTGTAGATACAGAGGTTCCGAAATTGATTCCCATTCTCCTATTTTCTACAACAGCGGATTTGCTCTGCCGCTTGCAGTCAGGAGATCAAAACCAATCCTTCTGCCATTGTACAATTCCCCTGGTAGCGGGAACCAGTGCCAAGTTATGGCTAAAAGTGTGATGTCCCAGATACAAATAGTTGACTAGAAGAGACACGGTATGGAAATGCGGTAGAACATCTACTCTAGACCATTCTGCTTGCATCTTTCCAGAGCCCTTGGGAGACAGAGAAAGGGTCTGATAAAAAGATCCACCTTTCTTTCGGTGGGAAGCTCAAGAAGGGCAGGTCCCTATCGCCACATACGCACGCTGGGCTCCCAGTAAAACCACTGGGATGGAGACTCACACACTATGAGGAGAACAAAATTGTAAGACATGAGCCATTTTCATATCAGCCACCTGAATGTGAATGCAGCCGACTCATCCAAGAGGAGCTGTGTAATTTGGGATTTACAGAAGGGACGGGCGTGCTGAGATCCATGCAGGCAGGGAACAGCCCTCCACCCTAGTACTTCCCCAGATAAAAACTCTGGGCAGACCAGACTGATGCTTTTGATGCACATTACACTTAGCTGCCTTGAGAGAGATTTGCAGTTAAAATTCAGTGTTAGGGGGCTAATGCAAGTGATCTACAGAAAAAAAACAGCAATGGATCAAAGCTGAGAGTTTGCAGTGGCCACCCACAGCGTGCGGTTTTCTGCACCGGATAACCGTGAGAGATTGGTGCAGATTGGTAGAACTGTGACCGATGCTAACTTGGGACTTGCCATGTGAAGAGGGGCTGTAGAGGGAGGCTGGAGGTTGGGAGTGGCTGATGTGCTGAGGAGGCGTGGTCTGTACAGTTTAGGGTGTGAGACCCAGCAAGACTCCTATGGCTCTAAGCAGGCATTTGTGAGGCTGACTTAATGCAGCAATTTACAAAGGAGCTAATGAGAACTATCCAGATACACCCAACTTCTACTGACCTTCCCTGACTCATTCAGACCCTTGGAAAACACTGCCTAACGCACTGAACAAACTCTTCTCTTCAGTGGCCTTTGGATCAGGCCCTAGATGAGGGGTTCCCAACCTGAGGTACGCATACCCTCAAGAGGTATGAGAAGCTTGTCAAGGGGGTACAGGGAATATTTGGTAAATAACTAGATTATCCTAATTGAAATATTCCAAAAGTAGTAGTGTTAATGGAAACAGTTGTGGATTTGAGAGTCTAGAATTTATTTCCTTTCATATTAAATAGGGGGTACGGGAAGGTTTACTAAAAGCCAAGGAGGTACGGGGACCGAAAAAGGTTGGGACCCCTGCCCTAGATCCTGGGATGGGAAAAGTGGAATGGGATACCTGTGTCTTTCTTAAGCATGTGTTTTACTAGAACACAGGGCCAAACCCCATCCCATTTATTCCTGTAAAGTTCCCCATTGGCATCAAGGGGAGTTTTGGCTGAGTGAGGCAGGCAGGCTATTGCTACAAATAGTTATATGCATTAGGCACAGGACTGACATTATGTATCAAAATTATAAACACAGGGCTTGATGCTCCAGTGCCAAGCAACTTGGATAATGACTTACAGCTGGGTGAAGTGGGTGTAAAAGAACACAACTTCAGGGCAAATTTACAGAGAATTCTCATTCGGTTGTACTTTATATCCTGTGGACAGGAACAAACACATTGTCCATTGCCTGGCCCTTTGGGTCTGAGGTCCATTAAAACGCAAAGCCAGCATTGTTCGAACTAGACCAAAGTTAGCAGACTGATTTTGTTACCCACTGAAAATCCCTCTGTTTGATGTAATACTTTCTGTACTAGGTCAGGTCTATATGAGGGAGACGCATGGTCTAATGATGGGACACACTTTTACAAATAGCTCCCTCCGTTCTGGCCAGTCACATGATGAAAAATTTAGTGTTGGCATTAAGAGACGCACTGAGTTCCCTAGGAAGGGCCCCTGCTATACCTCAATCTCTCTGTCTCAGTTTCCCCAGGTCTAATATCTGCTTTGTATGATCTTAGTTAAGGTTTATGGAGAGTCTTAAGACGAAAGCCGCTAGAACCCAACTCCCTGTTTATATGTGGAAGAATTCTTCTGTCGACCTAACTATCACTGCCCAGAGATTGTCTACCGTGAGAAAGAAATCCCTTCCATCCTGGTAGGAAGTGTCTCCCTTATGCCACTGTAGCTCCTATAGACAAGCCTTGTAGAAGAGGCATCCCAATTCTTCCATGTCTTACATCAAAATATGCCACAGAGCCAGATTCCAACGGGTTATATTATTTTCATCCCATTCTGTGCTCAGCAGAACTCAGCGGTATCTCAAGCCAACTCCTACCCTAGATGTTCAGTTCCATGGACGCTAGCCTATCATTTGTCACATCCCTCAGACATGTGCAACAAAACTGTTAATATGTTGTAAGGCCCGCTCTCCCTCGCCAGTCAGATTAGCCGTGCCCTTTCCGTCGCACTTAAGTTTAGCAAGTGTTACTAATAGGAATTTAACATTTACCAAAGAATTATTTTAACTATACGTCTAATAGTATTTTTATGGTGCACTGAACGCCCAAGAGCTTAGCTATCAGGGCCATGTATTTAGTTTCCTCTGAAGCTGCTTATAAGACAAAGGAAAGATAAACTTTACAGAAAATATGCTCATAAGGAAATGTACGAGATTTGAAAAGTCAGCTCCCCAGATGCAGCAGCCGGGCCTGCTGTAGGGAGGTTTTTCCCCTGTTTGTATCACAACCATAATTCCACGATCACTCATGCACTAAATTTTTCCTTCCTATCCCTGCAGATTGTTCATAAAAGGGTGTTCTTCAGGGTAAGGAATTGCTAAGCTGGATGCTATCGTCTCATTGGTTTAAAAGACTACTTATCAGTAAATCTTGTAAGTTTTTAAAAATTATTATTAAATGGTCATTTAATTTCTCAACCATATGTAATGAGTTATGGAGTCTTTTGCTTCTAGGTTCCTGGTTTACATGTGGCCTAGCTGGTAATCAAAACCCATAGCTGCATGTTTGATGGCTGATGTGGAATGAGCTGATGATTATTTTAATCAGTTCCTAGAAGACAGTGAACCACCAGCACAGTTTGGCACTAATTAGTGCACATACCAGCTGTCACAGCAGAAAAGCGAAGGGCATGAGCGAGCTGTGGGCTCCCCTGGAGCTGGTCAACTAGTGCTGGAGGGCATCTCATGGGACCAGACCCTCCCTGGGCCTAAAGAACGAACCCCAGCACTGGTCTAGGTCACTTGGTGGAAAACTTGCCATCCACTAGCCATGAGGCTCCACTGCTGTTACCGGGAGGATGAACAATTATGGTTACGGAAATGGTGTGTACGAACACAAGATCTCTCAAATGCTCAGGCTGCCCTGAGCCAGTCAGGTTTTGATCCTGCAGGATGCTTAGCTCCTGCAACAGCATGCAAGGGTGCTGAGTATATCTAAAACTTCAGAGGGGTAGCCGAGTTATTCTGTACAGGATATACTTAAAAAACAACAAATGGTCTGGTATCACTTTAAAGACTAACAAAACATGTAGAGGGTATCATGAGCTTTCATGGGCACCGCCCACTTTTTCAGATGACCAGCGTGTAGGATGTTCAGAACCAAAAATAAACAGGGAAGGGGGCGGGAAGAGGAAAGAATGCCATCAAATGCCAACAATGCCCCCACTGCAATATATATTGGACAAACTGGACAGTCCCTACAGGAAAGAATTAATGGACACAAATCAGATATCCGTAAAGGGAACATACAGAAACCTAATGCAGGACAATGTAGCACTTTAAAGACTAACAAGATGGTTTATTAGATGATGAGCTTTCGTGGGCCAGACCCACTTCCTCAGATCAAATAGTGGAAGAAAGTAGTCACAACCATATATACGTTTATATGGTATATATGGTTGTGACTACTTTCTTCCACTATTTGATCTGAGGAAGTGGGTCTGGCCCACGAAAGCTCATCATCTAATAAACCATCTTGTTAGTCTTTAAAGTGCTACATTGTCCTGCATTTTGCTTCAACTACCCAAGACTAACACGGCTACATTTCTATCACTATTATACAGAAACCTGTTAGTGAACACTTTAATCTGCCTGGTCACTCATTAAAACAGCAACTTGAAGATCTCTTGTTAGAGACCAATTCCACAAGCCAAATACACACAGAAGGGTTGGAACTACAATTCAGTCACAAGTTTAATTCTCATGCCAATGGTCTGAATGGAGATACCAGATGGCTGAGACATTATCAACCAACCAAACAATGAAGGTGCCAATGGTTCTTTGTGTAGAATCTGGTGTTAGTACTCTTTCTCTTTAATTGCTAACTAATGGTTCTTATCTGCTTCTTTTAACTATCCAGTCTTTAGTTTTTCCTGTTACATATGCTTGGATTTCCCTTGATATTTATATACCCACTTCCTCTTTCTCCTGCCCCTCCCATTTTTTTTCCTCTCCCTCCTCCTTCCTCCTTCCCTATTTATTTTTGCTTCTGAACATCCTACACTCTGGTCATCTGAAGAACTGGGCTGTGCCCACGAAAGCTCATGATACCCTCTACATGTTTTGTTAGTCTATAAAGTGCTACCCGAGTATATCTAAGAAGGTCATATCCTTAATTTGCCAACTGCCCTTTGGGTTTTACTGAAAACAGATCCTTCCGTAAGAACAGGAAAATAGCACTAACACGGCCATGAGCTCGCTCACGGTCTTTAAAACTCTTAACCATCGAGGTAAGGGAAGCACGAACTACCCACTGTGCTTCACAGAAGGGACCACTATCATCATCTGGTCTGACCTCATGTCTAATACAGGCCATGGCAGATCCACAAAATAATTCTGAGGCCCATCATTTAGAAAAACATTTCATCTTGATTTTAAAATGCACTTGGGATCAAGAATCCCCTGCAATGCTTGGTAAACCATTCCAATGGCTAATTACTCTTATCATTAAACATGTACATCTAATTTCCAGTCTGAATCTGTCGAGTTTCAGCTTCCAATGATACAGGGTGTTATACCTTTCTCTGCTAGATGAAGAGCCCAATCTTAAATATTTGTTCCCCAATTAGGCACATTTCGATTATAATAAAGTCACCCTTTCACCTCCTCTTTGTTAAGTTAACTAGAGTGAGCTCTTTGAGTCTATCGTCATAAGGAAGGTTTTCTAACCCTTTCCTCACTTGCATGGCTCTTCTCTGAGCTCTCTCCAGTTTGTCCACATCTTCCTTGAATTGCAGGCAGCAGAACGGGACACAATACGCCAGCAGTGGTCTCACCAGTGCCAAATACTGAGGCAAAATAACCTCTCTACTCCTACTCAAGAGTCCCCAGTATATGCATCCCAGGATCATATTTAGCTCTTCTGGCTACAGCATCGCACTGGGAACTCATGTTCAGCTGACTATGCACCGTGACCCTCAAATCTTTTTCAGAGTCCCTGCTTCCCAGGGTAGAATCTCACAGCCTTTATGTCTGGCCTCCATTCTCTAGCCCTAGAGGAATACATTGACATTTAGCTCTATAAAACACATACTGTGTGGCCAGCCCATTTTACCAGATCTCTCTGTGTCAGCGACGAGGAGTCCTGTGGCACCTTATAGACTAACTGAAGTGTAGGAGCATAAGCTTTTGTGGGCAAAGACCCACTTCGTCAGATGCATGCAAGCTTATGCTCCTACACTTCAGTTAGTCTATAAGGTGCCACAGGACTCCTCGCCGCTTTTGCAGATTCAGACTAACACGGCTACCCCTCTGATACTCTCTGTGTCAGTGGCCTGCCCTCTTCATTTATCATTCCCCCAACATTTCATAGAAGAAGAGACCTCAGGAGTCATCGAGTCCAGCCCCTTCCCAAAGTAGGACCAACCTCAACTCAATCATCCCAGCCAGGGCTTTGTCAAGTCTTGCCTTAAAAACCTCTAGGGATGGAGATTCCACCCCCTCCCTAGGTAACCCATCCCAGTGCTTCACCACCCTCCTAGGGAAATAGTTTTCCCTAATATCCTACCTAGGGATGTTAAATATTGGTTAATTGAATAGTCGAGTAACTTCACGAATTCTTACCGGTTAGTCAACTATTCTATAGTCCCGGGGGCGGGGCCAGCAGCCACTGCTCTCCAGCCCCACTCTGGAGGAGCCCTCTGCCACTCCACACAGCTGCCTCTGTATCAGAGTCAGCAGCACAGGGTGCCATGCAGGAGCTGGTTCGCAAGGAGAGCCTCTTTAAAAACCAGCTTCCCCTCACGGGACCTGGTGCGAGCTGGAACTGAGGCAGGTTGCCTACCCGCCCAGCTCCTAATACACTTTAAATGCAGAGACGTAGCATGGGTAGGTCCTTGACCCATCAAAAGCCAGGACTCAGCCAGGCTGCTGGCCAGCCTGCTAAAAAATGTACTGGCGGGAGGAAGGGGCGAATGTGTGTGGTCTATAGCACTAACCTGTTACCTATTAGCTTTTGCTTATTGGTTAATAGACTGCACTATTACATCCCTAATCCCACCTAGACCTCCCCCACTGCAACTTGAGACCATTGCTCCTCGTTCTATCATCTGTCAGCACTGAGAACAGCCTCTCTCCATCCTCTTTGGACCCTCCTTCAGGTAGCTGCTATCAAATCCCCTCTCGCTCTTCTCTTGCAGACTAAATAAGTCAAGTTGCCCTCTGCTGGATTCTCTCCAATTTATCCACATTCTTTCTGTAGTGAGGGCCCCAAACAGGATGCTATATTCCAGATGTGGCCACATCAATGCCAAACAGAGGGGAATAATCATGCCCCACAATCTGCTGGCAATGCTTCTACTGCTTGGCAACTAAGGTACATTGTTGACTCATATCCAGTTTCCCATCTAATGTGGTCTTCGGGTCTTTTCTGCATAACCTTACCCAGTCAGGCCCCAGCTGTAACTATGCTTGGGATTCTTCTGTCCTAAGTGCAGGACTTTGCACTTGTCTTTGTTGAACCTCATCAGAGTTGTATTGGTTCCATCCTCCAATTTGTCTAGGTCACTCTGGACCTTATCTACAGCATATCTACTTCTCCCCCCAGCTTCACGTCATCCATTAACCTGCGGAGGATGCAATCCATTCCGCTATCCAGATCATTAATGAAAATATGGAACAAAACTGGCTCCAGAACTAACCCTTGGGGCACTCCACTTGATAGTGGCTGCCACCTAGACATCACACTGCTGATCCCAACAATCTAGCCAGTTGTCTATCCACCCTATTCATCCAAGCCATACTTCTTGAACTTGCTGGCAAGAATACTGTGGTCGTCTTTACCAAGTGAAGGTATATCATACCCACCACTTTCCCCATGTCCGTAGAGCAAGTTCTCTCAATGGAGAAGACAAGCAGGTGGCTCCCCAGATTCTCCTTCTTTCCATTCTTAAAGAGGGGCATAACATTTGCCTTCTTTCAATCATCCAAGACCTCCCCCCCAATCACCATAAGTTTTCAAAGATAATGGCCGATGGCTCTGCAATCACTTCGCCAACTCTCAGCACCTTCACATGAATTAGATCCAGCCCCATGGACTTGTGCAAGTCCAGGTTTTTTAATAGTCCTTAACCTGTTCTTTTGTAACTGAGGGCTGCCCACCTCTTCCCCATATTATGCTGCCTAGTGCAGCAGTTTGGCAGCTGATCTTGTCTGTGAAGACTGAGGCAAAAAACAAAACAAAAAAAGCACGGAGTACTTCGACAGGGGCTCTCAATAACGTTTCTCTAAAATTCAGCCAGTTCTCCTGGACTCCTTGCCCTTTCATATTAGAATCCCAGGGGATCCTGCCTATCAGTTCCCTGAGGGAGTCAAAGGCTGCTTTTACCAAGTCCAAGGTCTATATTCTGTTGCTCTCCTTCCTTCTTTTGGTCAAGATTCTGAACTCAACCATCTCATGGTCACTATTGCCCAGGCTGCCAGCTACTTCAACTTCCCTTATTTATTCTTTCCTGTTTTTGAGTGGCACGTCAAGAGGCACATGTTTCTCTAGCACTTACATGAGGAAGTTGTCCCCAATACTCTCCAAAAACGTCCCAGATTTTCTGTGTACAGCTGTATTGGTCTCCCAACAACCATTGGGTGATTGATGTCCCCCATGAGAAGTAGGGCCTGTGATCTGGAATTTTCTGACAGTTATTCAAAGCAAAGTTTTGGTGGTCTATAGCAGACACCCACCATGACATCACTTGTTGCTCTTGCCTCCAGTCTTCATATCCCGGAAAAACCCTGTAGTCTAGACATAGCTGAAGGGAGCAGTAGGATTGCTCAGAGCTCCAGTAGCAAACTGGAGAAAAGGATATTGACAGTCTTTAGATGAAGACTAAAGTTCACTGAGTCCAGGGAACACGTCCGCTCTTCTGCTTTTTTTTTTTTTGCAGAAGAACAGACGCTCTCTTTCAGAAGCGCTGTCTTCCTCCTCCCACAAGGAAGAAAGGCTCTTCTGAAAGAGGGTTTTTTCCAAAATTTGACCCCGTGTAGATAGGCCAAATTTTGGAAAAGCCTCTTCCAAAAAAACTATCCGAAAAAGGTATGCAAATTGCAGAGCGCAATGTGCATACCTTTTTCCGATAGATCATTGTAGTGTAGACATAGCCTTCTATACAGTGCAACTCCTCCACCTTTTCTCCTCTGCCTGTCCTTCCTGAACAGTATACCCATCATGACACTGCTCCACTCGTGTGAGTTTCCCCATCAAATCTTTCTTATTCCAATCGCATCAATTACTTCTTTAACTATGCCAGAGTTTCCACGTCCTCCTATTTGTTTCCAGGCTTCTTGCATTCATAGACAGGCACGTAAAATGACTAGCCGATTGCCCTACTTTCTCAGTACGGATCAGGAGGCCTCCTCAGTTGTATCCCCTTCTTGTGTCTCCTCTAGGTATTCCACTTCCCCATGTACTCCAGGGCTTAGGTCACCATCTCCCAGCAAACTCAGTTTAAAGCTTGCCTAGTTAGTTGCAAGCCTGCCTGAGAAGACGTTCTTTCCTCTTTTCATTAGCTGGAGCCTCTCTCATTTTAGCAATCCTTGGAACTATATCACATAGTCAAAGACTCCAAGCCCCTCTTCTCCAACACCACTTGTGCAATTGTGCATTTACCTCCACAATTCGATACCCCCAACCTGGGCCTTCTCCTTCAACGTTGCTTCTGTCCTCTGGGAGAAAGAGAAACATGGCACAATCTTTGCAAGTCATAACAGCCGAATGCTCTCTATCTGTATTTGCCTTCCTTCAAAGAAACTCTTCAGATGTTGTACTTACTGCTTTCAGAAGACCGAAATGTAAACCAACCCTACCTCTGTGGGAACTCTCCCCAGGTGCATTTTTGTGTCATTTCAACTTTGATAGTGGTGAATTCAAAGTTTCTTCCAGGTCAGTAATAAAAATGTTAAATAACTTAGGGTCAAGAACCAGTGCTTGAGGGATCCCACTGGGCACTCGACTGTTTGCCGTTAGATTTTAAGACCTATCAATTAGCCAGATTTGGATCCATTTAATGTTTGCCATATTAATAGTATACCATACTAATTTTTAATCCAAATGGAACCATTGGTAGTTGTGAAATGTTGTGGTATAAATTTCCAAACCAACATGTCACAGCTATAGCAACGCGGCTTCCATTAGAATGGTAATGGGTGTCACATGATTTAGTCTCCAAGCTGTGCTTTGAAAATACCATCCGGGATTAATGTTCTACAAATCAGAAAAAAAAAAAGAACCCACAATTCTTCCCTTCTTGAACATTTGTAACCATGTTGCTCTCATATGGCATCTTTCAATGCACGATACCAAAGCATTTTGGGATGCAGAGGCCAAAGGACACTATCCAGAAATTATAGACATTCCTAACTTGGATATAGCCAGCAGTTCTAAGTTGTATTTCAACTGGACGCTGCCAGCCCCAGTGTGTGTAGAATTCTGTAGTCAAAGACAGAGAGTTGGATAAACAGATCTACATGCAAACATGCGCAGAATAAAACTCTTTGATAGGGAAATGTTTTTTACAGCCCCATTCTCTGCAGAAAATCACTCTGTGAGGAAAAGGTATTTGTAGAGTGCAACATTGTAGCCTGCTTTGGACTAGAGTTTTACTGCACTCTGCTAAATAACATACTATTATTTTTTAATTTGCTTTGAGCAGGTCTCCCTGTATCCTCCCAATATGAACAAACAGGCAAATTCCTTCTGGGTATCAGCCAACAGCTGCAAATCTGAAAAATGTCAACTTCTTATATCATGAACTGAGTTTCCATGGTGCCCCGAGGCAGAGAAATTGATGCTAGACAGCATTATCACTACAGAGTAACTTTACAACTCTATACTTTAACTCTATGCACTCAGTGATATTAGCAGCATTTGAAATTATGGCTGTAAACTCAACACCGTTTCTCACCGGAGGGGGAAGGGGGCGTGGAGTTTGCTTTTGTTTATCTGAGGCAGAGCCAAATGGCATGGTGGTATTAGAAAGAGGCATGTCAACAGGTTCTTTTGTCCCACCAGGTGTCCCATGAGCTAGAGTTTAATGATGGTGCTCGTTTTTATGGGAGTCTGATGTCTCGTTTTAAAGGCTAAGCCAGCTCTCAGAAGAGAGCTTCCCACGGAGCCGGGAGGGTAGCAAGGACCAGAGCAGAAAGATGAGAGGGAATGAGCTAGAGAGCATCTAGTACAGACTGGACCTTATTGCAGGGAAGATGGGGTCTGATTTATGGACACCAGATGTGTCAGTCTCTCTCTCTGTCTTTTCTTCCATGCGGTTTTACAAGCAGGGATCTCAAAAATACAAGCCATGCCGTGTCGTTTCCCCAGAACTCCCTGCCTCAGCTTCTAGTCAGCTACTTCTCTCTGCCTAACTAGCGCCGTTCCCTGAGTGTCTGGGAATTCACCCCACAATGCCCCAGCCCATTGTTAGACTTGGTGATGCCTTCTCCTAAGGTCCCCATTGAGGTGGCAGAGGCCAAAAGATCATCAAGATTCCCTGTAGGGCACCAAAATACCTGTGCCCCCCATCCTAACAGATCATGAGTATCTCTCAGAAATCTCTCTCTGCCTTATATTACTACGTTTATAGCTAAAGTTTCTCCTGTCTGAATGATGATAAGTATGAAACCTCCTGGTACAGGTGAAGAATGGCTCCTCCAAGCCATTAACTGGGATCCTACTTACTCTAACTGAGGAATCTGTGGATTACACTCATATTTCCTCAGGCATTAATGACCATATTCCTTTCCCATGGCTCAGCTTCTCCCTGTGGGCTCTTCACTTCCAAGCCCTCCTTGGTTCCTCGTGCCACTAGTTTTTAGCTATTCAGTATGGGTGAGCCAAGAAATTGCAGGTGAATACTAATGATTTTCAGTCCATCTAAGTGTCCTTAGTTTTGCGTTTCAGTCGCTCAAATGAAATGCCACTGGCTCATTTAAATTTTCATTTTGGATGCACAGACACAAATGTATACACAGATTTCTATGGTGTGAATACATCTCACATGACCACACTCATCTGGGAGAACTGGCATGCTGTGCAATTTATGAACTTATTTTTAAGTGGCGCAAGTCTAAGAGTCTCTCCCAACACACCTGGAAAACGGTGTCTCCTTTTCTTTGTAAATTTTTTCAGCTATGATGTTAAGCATAGATTTCACCCCTTAATTGTACAGAACAGAGAAAAGTCTTTACTAGAAATTATATTCATAATATCTAGGGCACATACAATGCTTTTCACCTACTGATCTGCAAGCACTTTCTCCAACACAAGATAACTATCATCAATCTCATTCTACAGATGAGGCAGGGAGATGAAGTCACTTCCTGTAAATCATATGGTAGATCAGCGTCAGGATTAGAACTCAGGTCATCAGACTTGTAAGCCTATGCCCTTGCCACTGCATCATACAGAAGAAATTCCAGCAAACGCAGTTCTAGTCATCTTGGTTTGATTGCAAGGCACTGAGCACCCTAGCTCCTACTGACGTGAAGTAACTGGAAAGATGTAAAATAATAAGTGACATAGCCAGGGGTGACACACAATACGATGACTCCAAGGCTGCAATCAATTGATGATTCCTACGGCTAACGAGGATTCCTATGGCAGACAGCACTGATTATAACAAAGCTGTCATCAAGCCTGATTCTGCAAGCCCTTGCTTAGGTAAATAGTTTTCAGAATCAGGCCCTTAATTTTTAAGGGAGCATTCTTTAATTCTTCTCCTCTTCTTCTTTACAGCTCCCCTTTGGGCTGCCTACTTTACAGCAATAGATCCATTTTAGAGCTTCAAGAGAGGACCCCAATAGGTTAGAAAATCATCAACGTGAGCCTGGCACTGCTCCCTTGCCAGCCAATGGTGGGTCAAAGTGCTGATGCACGTTCATTCCAAGCCAGGCATACTACATTCCCAATAGTAAGGTGCTCTACAAGTCCTATCAGAGCTAGTGAGCAGAGAGCCAACAGCCAGAAAATCGCTATTCCCCCAACCCAGTGACAAGACGGTCGAGGCTGCTCATCTGCTGATCCTTTGGTGAGCAGCTCAAAAGCCTTTTAGAGGCCTGGAGTCATAAGCCCTACCAATGCCTAGTACAACGTGGTGTTTGTTTAATGAAAGCGCATCAGCTCCTTTTAAAGCATTTTTACCTGGTGCTAAGCAGCTCCTTCCAGTGCTGCTTTTGTAATCAGCTGCTACCAAACACGTCCATGTGAGCCGGGTTTTAAACAAGGTTTTCTCCATCCACTTCTTTCCAGGCAATAAACCCTCAATCCTCTTATTATGCCTTGCAAGCAGAGTCCTTTCATTGTTATCTACAGTACACGTTATCATAGGGTACGCTGCAGAGCTGAGCCGAGAGAACATATCCCTGGTGTTTCTAGTAAACCAGCTACATATCAGTTTGACGCAGGCCCTACGAGCCAAACATGGATTTCTAAAGGAAGAAAATAATGAATATATAATAGTAAACGCAGGACACCATGTTGGTGCAATGTTGTCCGTAGAGAGAAAATAAGGGAATACAAAAGTTCACATTTCTACCGCAATATTATTTCAGGCATCGGGCACTTCGGTGGTATTGTCTCCTAAGATTTTAATGTTGATGTCCCAAAACATACAGTACCTGAAACGGGGCTGAGTTGAGACTTTTAATCTTGTATTTCCTTTTTATGCAACTGCTCAACCTCAGGGCCAAATTCTGTCCTTGGTTTCACCAATGTAAATCAGAAGTAACCGAGTGCCTAGTTAAAGCAGGATTTATGTAGTGGGGACATAGCAATTCATTTTAACTTTGGGTAAGTTAGCAGAAAACATGGCTGGACTTTTAAATTGCTGTTTTCTTTTTAAAGAAAAAGAAGGAAAGCAAAATAAACATAAAAAGTCCAGGATGTTAGCCACACTAAATGATATAACAGGTAGGTTTCAAGTTCACCCATCTCCAAGAGGTGTCCATAGATCTAGATAATTATGAAAATGTCCTTGTAATCATGGAATTTTGAGCAAATATATAAATTAATGTGATCAGCTAAATGTAAACATACAACTAGTACAACCAGCCAGAAGTCTAAAGGGACTATAGAGTCAATGACAATGTCCTGAAATTGCACTGAAATTACAACAGTGTCGCCAATGTACAGCATTTTGTGCCAAGGGAGTGAAACGAAAAGATTAAACTCCGTTTGCTCAGTCTAACCATCTGTAAAATGGATCTAGTTATATTCAGCTACATAACAGGAGTATTATGAGGTCTAATTCATGTTAAACAGAACATTTGGAGGTCCTAAGCCACCTGGTCCCCAATACATTGTCTTTATTACGTAGTACAGGTTCAACCTCCCTGGTCCAGCACCCTCGGGACCTGTGCAGTCCTGGACTAAAGAGTTTGTCGGATCAGGGAAGTTTAGGCTCCACTCTGGGCTGTGGGGGTCCCCGGAACCTGGGCTCCCTGCCCTTCTGCTGGCCCAATGCCGAGGTTCAGCCTCCTCAGACTGGGACTCTCCAGCTGCTGCCTGCCCCACTGCTGCCTGTATTCCTGGCCAGGGCTTGGGCTCCCTTGGGTAGGGCTGGACTCCCCACGCACCTGAGGACCAGCCCCTGCTGGCCCAACCAAAGGTTCCCAGTACCCGTGGGATTCCCAGCTGGCTTGTGCCCCTCGCTTCCAGGGCTCTCTGATCCAGTAGCATCCATGATCCAGACTAGAGAGTCCCAGATTTGGGAGGTTCAAGCGGTATTATAATTTTTATTATTCATAATAAGACTCACAGGAAAAATATCCCCAAGCTTATGTAGAGTCAAGTAGGCACACTGAAACCGGGGCCAGCCCCTTGCCGTCTCTACCCATCGCTACAGTGTATGATGGATCATAGGTACAGCCTCTGCCAAGTATCTGTCAAGCTAAAATTGGAAGCTTTGCAGAATTCTAGTTACAACATATTGCTGCCCGCGAAGGCCCTCATCCTACCTCCAGTCAGTAAAAAACACGCCAGTGACTCAGCGAGGGCTGGATCAGGCCCCAAGAGACAAATCTTTAAAGTCAGTTACTGTATCACAGACTGTTCATTTCAGATCCGCTGATCACTTGAGCTCACCTGAAAGCGGTTGGACTTGTTCTATTTTCCTGGCCTGTTTGCTTGACATTCTCCTTGGATACCAGGAGAGAGCAAAAGCACTCCTCTCCTTGGAGGGGAAGCAACTGACTGTGCCTTTGGGTCAGAGCCATTTCAACCCCCTACATGTCTTTCACTAATACAGGCTTGGGGAACCTAAGGGCCAGGGACTGGATCCAGCCCCCCAGCTTGCTTGTACTTAGCCCCTGATGCTCAGGGCTCCACCTCCAGCATTGGCACTCCAGCTTATCTCAGAGAGGTGGAAAGGACTCGACAGATCATCAAGTCCAGTCCCCTGCCTTTAATGCAGGACCAAGTATCATCCCTAACAGATTTACTTCAAACAGCCCCCTCAAGGATTGAACTCACAACTCTGTGTTTAACAGGCTAGTGCTCAAACCACCAAGCTATGCCTCCAAGCCCCCTGTGCCATGTCTGGAGCACACAAAGTCTACTAGCCTGGCCCACCCTAGGCTCTGGTGTGCAAAGGGAAGGTGGGGAGTGTCTTTCTCCTTCTGAGGCAAGGGCACCTCAGTGACGCTTTGTTTGTGTTTTTGCTTCTTGTTTGTGTGGGGCCCCTGACTGATTTTTCTGTGGGTCAGCGGTCCCGGACCCAAAAAAGGTTCCCCGCCCCTGCACTGATTCCTGATTTGCAAGCAACTTGCACGTGAAGTTTTGGTCTAATCCGGAGGGCCCACTAGATGCATTTTCCCAGGGACAAGGAGAAACCCTCTCTCACGGAGAGGGCCTGCGTGTTGACAAGCAGAGGAGCTCAGGCAGGTGAGAGCAGAGCCTCATCCATTAGCCGCCATCGCTCCACAGATTCCCTTCAATAGCCCCATCTCCCCCTCTCATCGGGGTATGGAGCTGAGGAGGGAGAACAGGCAGCCTGTAAGCGTCCCTCAGGTGGAAAAGAAATATCATACCCATTGGGTGGAGCCTGAAGCGGCCCTCTGCCCTGCCCCATCCAATTGTTTTCTAGCTTATGCTGTAGCGGCTAGTGAGTCAAACCGAGTCTGTGCTGCGCTTAGGGGTCAGCCCAGGTTTACGAAAATCAAGCTGCCGCCTAAGCTTTCCATACATCATCACCACAGATAATCAGTGTGATCAGAAACTTGTTTTCTGCTTGCCGGTTGTTGCTGACGGCAATGATGTATGAAGCCAGAGCAATACAGCTCCATCGGCACACGACAAGTTGATGCCGCACAGATAAAAAGAGCCCAAATACCTGGAATAAAATAAAAGGCTGCTTTGAATAGCAAGCTGAGCGAGCGTGACATGTAAATCACCCAGGGAATGCATATTCAAGAGAAGCAGGATCTCATTTGTACAGGGGACTGCCTGCCTCTCTCTCTCTCTCCGCTAAGATTGTTCTTGATAAATAGGACTTTTAAAGGGAGAGTAAATAAGCAGTTGTCAACACACTGAGTGCCGAGTGAGGAGGGAAATTAAAGGTGAAGCTAACACACATGTTTCTAAAAGGCCAGAGAGCTGAGATAATAAGACAAGTTATTAAAACAGGATCTAGCGGTGTGACAATTCCACTCTTCAGCGCCAAAGAGCTGCATTTCTTAAGTGGTATGTGAGGCTCTGTAGCTGGGTTTGGGGAATAGGGAACTATTTCTTGGAAGCGGCTTACCTTCATGGGCAAAGGAAGGGCTGAAGGGCAAAGATAAAATCAAACTGCTACAGCACCTGGCAGGTCCAAACCTTCCTGACCAGCCACTTTTAGCTCTCACCAGTGAAAATGATTTTTTTTTCTTCCCTAAAACTTGCAAAACGACAGAGGGCAAGACACGTTTTTTGCCCAGATGATGAAAGAAGAGGGAATGCAGGGAAGTGAAAATGGAAAATTTCAAACACTGATTTCCCCCTCTCCCCCATAAATGTACATTTCAAACAATTTTGTGAGAATAAAAAATGGTCCCATTCCAAACCCCACAAAAGAGAAACAACTTCAGAGATTATTTTAATGGATTCCCCTCCTCCCTATTTTTGAGCACTGGGACCCAATGGATCTTTTAAAGGAACACCAAAGAATATATATATATTTTTAATGAGGAACACACAAAAAAGCACACACACACACAAAAAAGGTTGGGGGAAAGTTATTGAGAAAAAAAAGGGGCAGAGGAAAGTTATTGGGCAAAAAAAAAAAAAAAAGTTGCCTGTCTCTTTAAAGGAGGCCATTTTGAATTCTGTTGTTCTCCATGGCACACCGGTGTGCCACGGAACACAGTTTAAGAAACACTGTATTACAGTCTTTTTTCCCCCCTTTTTTCACCTCCATCGGGCATGGAAGAAGCTATGACTCACTGCTAAAGGCACCTATTGACAATCATACAAGTAAAGGGATAACAGCAAAAGGAGAAGACAGAAACAAAAAAAATGGAAGATACATAGTGTGGGAAGCAATCTTTTTTATGGGCAGTGGAAAGGACTATTAGAGCAAATAGGTTATTCTCTTCTTGTATATATATATAGTGTGGAGCATCAATACTAACAAGATTAAAGCATCAGGAAGAAACACATATTTCCAGTTATGTATTCACAACTCAGCAAACTCGTATCTTTAGAGCGGATCTTACCCGAGGTGTCCAGTTCAGGTGCCCTCAAAGCATTCAGAAGGAAGGGTGGATTTGTAAAGGATACAGGCTTCTTCTGTATAGGGGACAGTAGATGTACTTCCTCCAAGGACGTAGCTGTAGAATGAGACTTCCAGTGTATAGCAATAGGAAGTATGGTCCAATAAGCCGCCGAGGAAGCGTCGTCCTGTCCCTGCCTTCACAGCGTCGCGGTTGAAGGACGTGCTAGACTGCATGGGAGAAAGACAAAAGAACTAATCAGGAGAGACCATGGGTGTAAATGTGTATGGCTTGGGAAAGAGAGTGTATAGAAAGGTGTATAATGTGTCTACATTTAAACAGCTCAATAGGTAGCAAACAAACAAAAAACAAAACATTTTTTTAGAGATGTGATTTTATAATCTTCAGCAACACAGAAATGAAATATTTTTAAAGGGTCTGTCTACACTAGCCCCTTAGTTCGAACTAGGGAGGCTAATGTAGGCATTTGAAGTTGCAAATCAAGCCCGGGATTTAAATATCCCGCGCTTGATTTGCATCTTTCTGGCTGGTCGCCATTTCTGAAATTTACGAGTCCGGACTAACTGCTCGCGTCTACACACGGCAGGGACCCGGTAGTTCGAAATAAAGCCCTAGTTCGAACTACCTGTTAAACCTCATTCCAGGAGGAATAACAGGTAGTTCGAACTAGGGCTTTTATTCAAACTACCGGGTCCCTGCCGTGTGTAGATGCGGGCAGTTAGTCCAGACTTGTACATTTCAAAAATGGCGACCGGCCGGGAAGATGCAAATCAAGCGCGGGATATTTAAAACCTGGGCTTGATTTGCAACTTCAAATGCCTACATTAGCCTCCCTAGTTCGAACTAGGGTGCTAGTGTAGACATACCCAAAGCGAATTGTAAACTAAGGTCCTGTTGACTCCTGCAGTAAATTCAGATACTGACAGTCTAGACCTGGAATTTTCAAATGCCTGTTAAACGGCTTCATTAGCACTGGACTGGCTCTTTCACGGGTTCCATGTTCTGCTAATAGGTTCTGGCCAGCTTTTTCATTTTTAAGTTACCTAGATCCTCTCCAGAAGAAGCAGAGCCACAGAACAGGGGTCGGAAGAGGCAGATGGGTGGACACTAAAACCCAGTGGTCCCCAAATTTTCAGGTGCCCTACACTGCTGTATATTCTGCGTATGGGGAAGGACAGCCCTGGAAGAAACTAGCCTGGGGAAATGAAAACTCCACAGAGCAGGCAGTTGGGGTGTTTGGCTACTCACGAATTCAATGGAGAGACTAAATGTATTTTTGATGGGGTGGGGTGAGATACTGGCTCAGGCAATGCAGGTATGCTAGTGAACTAGTCTCTTGTTTCCCTGGGAGACTCTATTACCCCGAAGCCCTTGCAAAGCAAAGTCATCATTAAGCAAATGCAGTGAGCGCACACAGCAGGAAAGTAGCTAAACAAATATTTATTTCGCCACGTCTGAACCACATAAAAGTGTCAGCAGCAACAAGAAAGGACAGAATCCGGAAAAGGCAAAACACAGGGGACTTTGAAGTTCTCAGAAAGGGGAGATTTGTACATAATCAACAGGAATTCATTATTAACACACATACAGACACTAAGGCTCACAGAGCGACTTAGCTGCCTGCCTTCCAAACGGTCCAGGGAATAGAACTTCTGGAGCAAAATCTCTTTCCAGAGGGCTGGGAGATGCCAAACAAGAAGCCAGGCTGCTAAATAGTGAAGCAGGCGGGAAGCCGGACCACAGCAAAACAGAATGGCAAGAGTCATGATTCTACCTCTTTGGAGTCTGCCAGTGCCAGACCTGGTGTGGCTCTGCTCTGTGGGGATTGCTACAGGAGGGAGACATCTGCACCTCTTGCATGACTCAGAGCTGTGCAGCAGGGATCTCTGCATCCTTGGGGGAGGGGGGGGTTGAGGCTGTGGCCGTCTCTGGCCAGGGACAGGCGTGGGGGTCAAGCTGCTAGGCTGTTACATCCATTTCTGCCCAGAGGGACAGGAAGTAGGTGAAACCTCTGGTCTGGTCCCCCAGTGGCTGTCCAAGACAGCAAAGAGAGTATGAAAGGGTATAGGAGCTCGACTAATAAAGGCCTAGCATAGTTCATTTCCGCCATGGACTAAGGGGGCAGCAGTGACCACACTGTGACTCTCTGAGCCCTGCGTCTGGGACAGTACAGCAATGCAATACTCCTCAGGCTGGACTACAAGCTGCCAGTCCAATGCAACACTGACTATGGACAGGACACAGGTGGAGGAAGAGGGAAACCATGTTGTCATCAACCAACTTGATATCTGGTTGTAGCTAGCACAGTCCTGAATGCCATGTGGATAGGGCCTGAAAGATCAACTTTTCATATACCGGAACTAGTCAAATATAATTCCCATTTTCTCCTGTAATTAGATTGATAGGTATGACGCAGAGGATGTCTGTAGTCTACGTCATACTGCATCACATTCTACAGGGTAGGTGCAGACGTGGCTAGAGGTAAAATGGAGGATAGTAAACCTGCCACAAAAGTTCCTGTCAAATTAACCTGAAAGACCACATGTTGACCTTTGACCTAGCTTGCAATGTCTGCACCCAAATTCTGTGCATTATCACTTGTGCATGCAAAGCTCTTTTCCGTATAAAACATCCTTTTGAATACACGAATAGGTTAATGAGTATACATTCCGCCATTGCACATGTAGGTGAAGTTGTGCACTTACGACACACATATCACTAACTGCACACACACTCACACACAAATGGGTCTCATTTTGACCTGTTGTCCTGATAGGTTAGATGGAGACCCACAAAAACAGACGAATTCAGAGTTAAAAGACAAACTGCTGCCCTTAATGCTCTCTCTTGTGCTTTGCTTTGGCGCTACTCAGAACTACCAAAGATAGGTTATCCAATCCCATGTCTCTTCTGAAAAGAAAGTTATATTTTGCAATGTCTCCTGTAGAGTAACAATCTCTGTGTCGGCTGCTCATGCTTTGTTTAATGGCTAAGCAATAAACGCTTTACCTACTGGGATAAGCCAGGATTATGCATACAAATTGTCTCGTGTTCTTTATACATCATCGGCAGCAATAGACAAGTGCAATCTTTACTCAGAACATCTCTGAAGTGATCCATTAATGCTGTCCACAGATGAACTCTGTCAAAAGAACACTTAGATTTCTTAAACCAGGTTCGCTTCCTGAAACTGCCACACACAGCTCCGGAATATAGTCATGAGAGGCCAAAAAACCACCCCCAAAACACAAAAAAAATGACCGAGTTGTCACCAAGGAAGAAGAAAGCTGCTATTGGGAGATGGAATGAACCCTAAAGTGCATCAAATTCATTCAGTGAAAACGTTTACACTATCATCGAGATCTAGGTCTAGGCCTTTCACTAAAATCTGGGGAAGTTGGACAGGGTGCACAGAACCACACCAGCTTTGAAATCTTTGCCAAGGAAGACTGTAAGTAGGGGTATTACGAATGGTTACTCTTTTGCGATCATTCTAGCAGTGCATTCTGAGAGGGGTGCGGCTGGAAGCTCTCTTTCCCCTAACGTATTGAACTAATGACTTCCGTGGTGTGCACAGCAGCCTCTGCTCTGCCCATGCCAGTCTCGCATTCAGTAGCCCAACAAACAGCTATCTTACCAGTCAAAGTGTTATCTCCTTCTGTTTCCGAAAGCCTCGAGGAAGCTTCCTACTTCTAAGCCAGCTTAACTCTGTCCTCACACCAGTTTCATTAGCACCCTTAATAGTCTGGAAGTCATATGGGTTACTGTTTCCTGCAATAGCCTATCGATTGTGTGAAAAAAAGGGTCAAGAGATATGGAAACCATGAAATCAAGAGGTGGATCTTTTACTTTATTTCTTTCACAAAGAAATATAGCCAGCCTCTGAAACATAGATGGAATTGCTTAACATGAAGGGAGATCGCAGAAGTGGGTGGCTGATTTGAAAGAAGTGGCAAGCAGTGTTCCCTCTAAGTTGAGCTCTTGGACGGCAACCCAGAAGATTCAAATGCCTCCCAGGTAATCAGCAGAGCACCCACAGCTGTCAGCATATGTTTCTACTGGTGGTGTACATTCACACATTATTCAGTGCACATAACAAAATTTATTCTGCACACAGATGGAAAGAAAGTAGAGGGTACATTGGTGGCGAGTAAAAAGGAAGGATGTTGGAAATAGAGATGTGATAAACTAAAACCAGAACTCCAATTGCTCACAGACTCATGTGCAAATCTCTCCCTGCAGTCTCAGTACATTTCTGGTGCAGAAAGGGAGATGATTCAATTTCTTAGAATAACTAACTATTGCTGAAGTGTAGACGATTTGAAAGACCAGGTGCAATTTGAAAAAGCGTGTCATAATGTGGTGCTTTTCCAAACCCCTCGGGTCAGCAGAAGTAGGCTGGAACCCCCCACAAGACTCTTGTTCTTCCTGCCAATGCAGGGAAGATATGTGTCACAATATTTGGGGTCTTCTGTTCCCAGTTGGAAGCAGGAAGTGCTAAGATGGGCAGCAGCAACAAGATAATGAGGGAACATTATCTGCTCTATTTCCAGCCTGGCAGTTTGCAGGCTGAGAGAGGGAAGGTTCTGATATGATCCGATCCACTTTGCCTACCCCTAAGAATGAGATCGACAAAACCAAAGATCCTCACACTGTAATAAAGTATCAGCAATCCTGCATGGCAATATCACTGGGGCCAGCACACACACAACCCACGCTGGGCCACTCTCTCAGGATTTAGAGTGTGATTCTACTTGGAAAAAAGATGGTTAAAAAGCATTGTGTTAGAGCACACACGTATTTTATTCTCCCTAAGGGGGTCCAATATCCTCTTTACAAGCCAGCACAACTCCTATTAGCCTTAATGGGACATACACACATGCATCAAGGGGATACGGGAACCTTTCCCCTCCTAAGTGTCTTCTGAGTCATGCCTGCTTAAGTTTGCTGACAAAAACAGATTGTTTTGTCTGGTCAGCAGCCCCAGGCTGTGAAGGAGGGAGCTGTTGTGCGCTCCTGTCTCATGCATCATCAACAAACTGCCAAGTTAAGTTGGGACTCCAGGAAGTGTGTGGCTGAAGGAATTAATGTGGTCCTCCATGGAAGGGAACGCAACTGGAAGGTGAAATAAAGCACATTTGCAAATCTAGGGTGGATTCAGGGGCGGATATAGAGCAAGGTGAGTGGGGCGGCCGCACCAGGCCCCGCGCTTCAAGAAGCTCAGCGCATGCACCGTGGCAAAGGGGGGCCCCGCGAAACTGGGCTGCCCTGGGCCCCGCAAAATGGTCATCTGCCCCTGGGTGGATTCATACCTTGATCGATTCCAAGGCCAGAAGGGACTGTTGTAATCAGCTAGTCCAGGGGTAGGCAAGACAGCCTCCACGGACCAATCTGGTCCACTAAGCTAGTTCATCTGCTCCGCAGCTGCCGTTCTGCTTCCCTGCCCCCAAGCCAATCCAGACCAAGGGTGGGGGAAGTGCTGGAAGTTTCCTGCCCCCAACAGGGGTGCGTAGCACCAGAGGGAACTAACATCTGTTCAAACCAGTGGTTCTCTCTAGGCGCTGCGCACCCCTTGCAGGACAGGGACGGGGGGAAGACCTCACACACTCCCACACCCAATGTCAATCATGATCCAGGGGCGGGGAAGCATGGGACGTTTCCTGGCCCCGCCCCTTCCACCTAAGGCCCCGCCCACTTCAGAAATTTGTGACGTGGCCCCCCCCTTCAAAAATTATTGCCCTCCCCTGATCTAGACTGACCTTCTGTTCTACACAGGCCACAAAACCTCAGCCAAAATAATTCCGAGAGCAGACTTGTTAGAAAACTATCCAATTTTGAGTTCAATTTTGGCAGCAATGGAGACTCCCTCATGACTCCTGGTCAATTGCATTCAATGGACGCACACCGGGCATGGCACATGGTGCAGGAGGCAGCTGGTGGTCGAGCATGGTCCGTACTAACCCTAATGACTTAGCAGTCATTGTTTCTAAATGTTTCCAGTCAGAAAGGAACAGAAAGAAAAACAAACAACTGCATGGCTTGTGGGTGTTTATTCCACCCGCCCCTTAGTTGAATGGATTAATGCAAAGACAACCCTTTGGGTAACAAGGTCCCGGACTGATCCACTATCACGTGACAGATGGGCCAGGAATCTCCAGAGGCGAGTGTCCCTGAGAGAGGGAGACATACTTACTCAAACATACGATTTACAGACCGCTGCCTGTGTCACCACAAACACATTCTCCTGCCCCCCTTCTTCCCGCCCTCAAAACACAGCAACATGTTCAAGGAGCAGTGAACAAAAATGTATCCCAAAGGGGAAACAAACAAATAATGGATATATTTGTCTTCCTGGAAATGCCACCGGCATAAGACAACAAACAGGACGGTAGAAACATTACTGTGGAGGTCTGGTTTTAAGAGATTTCTGGGGAGACCTGTTTATCTTGCAGGATGTTGACAAAGCCTGCCTGAACGCAGAAGTCTGTGGTATTCCAGTGACAAGGGATACATAAAAGAGATATATCCCTGGACTGGATAACCCACATTCCTGTTTGCGCCTCATGATTTGATTTGTAATGCAAATTGCCCCTTTTCAACTCCAAACCAACTATCCTGCCAATCCTTTGCTTGGTCCACCACTTGTGTCCTGGGATTAGCCCCGGCATTAATCCACAGTGCTTCCCTCTGTGGTGCTCCAGAATACACTGGGTGGTTTCAGAGATTAGAGCTATGGATCACAAGATTATAGAACAGGGCATCCAACAAGCAAAGGCACGGACAGATGGCAGCAGCTGTCACTAGCACACGGGAAAAGGCTTGTTGAATGACACAGATCAAAGAAAGCAGTAAGGAATTGAGCTGTAGACCTCAGTTGGAGTATTGTGTACAGTTTCGGGCACCACATTTCAAGAAAGATGTGGAGAAATTGGAGAAAGTCCAGAGAAGAGCAACAAAAATGATTAAAGATCTAGAAAACATGAGCTATGAGGGAAGACTGAAAGAATTGGGTATGTTTAGTTTAGAAAAGAGAAGACTGAGAAGGCACATGATGATGGTTTTCAAGTATCTAAAAGGGTGTTACAAAGAGGAGGGAGAAAAATGGTTCTCCTTAGCCTCTAAGGATAGGACAAGAAGCAATGGGCTTAAATTGCAACAAGGGATGTTTAGGTTGGATATTAGGAAAAACTTCTGAACTGTCAGGGTGGTTAATGACTGGAATAAATTGCCTAGGGAGGTTGTGGAATCTCCATCCCTGGAGATATTTAAGAGCAGGTTAGACAGACATCTATCAGGGATGGTCTAGATGGTGCTTGGTCCTATCGTGATTGTAGGAACTGGACTTGATGACCTCTAATGTTCTATGAATCTATGTAGGAGAGATGGAAGAAGGGGAAGGAGAGAAAGAAAGGAGAAAACAATTTTAATTATCAGCATCAGAAAGCAGCTGAGGAATGAGATGCTCAGATGGAGGGCGTGATTGAAGATAGGAAAATCATTAAGGAAAACAGGAAATTCAGAGGCTAAAATTCAGCTGAGTAATTTAAGTGTGCCACCAGCTTGCCTAAACCACCGCAGTATCTTGTGAAGTGAGCTCACCTAGTTTTCAATAAATAGACCAAAGTCTAAGTCGTGTTGGCTTTACACTCACACAGAGTAAATTAAGAAAGCTCTCAGTGACTTTAAAACAAGGTGTGGTCAACAGTGGGCCTTCACCATGCTTGGCTTCTTGGGTTATGGTAGAGGAAAGACCCTTCTTTCCTCCCCAGAATTTGCCCCGTTTGACAGAAGAAACCAGCCCTTTTTAATTAGTCTGCTGGTCTCTAATTGATTGTCATCTGCTCCCAGCCCTTTTAGTCGCTGGACAACCAAGGCTGATCAATTGACAGAGCCAGAAGAGTACCCAGACAAGAACTACTTCAAGACGGGCCAAGAAGAGAAAACAGAATTCCACTTGTCATCATGTACAGTCCACAACTTAAACCCCTTCAACGCATTATCAACAGTCTACACCGTATCCTGGAAAATGACCCCTCACTCTCAGAGGCCTTGGCGGAAAGGCCAATGCTCGCCTACAGACAACCCCCTAACCTCAAACAAATTCTTTCCATTAACCATGAAGCATACCTCCATCATACTCATCCAGGAACCCAGCTTTGCAATCAGCCCTGGTACCAACTCAGCATCTACACAACCGATTCCATCACTGCGCCCAACCACATCAGCCACCACATCAGAGGTTCATTTAACAGTACGTCCACTAATGTGATCTATGCCATCAAATGCCAACAATGTCCCGCTGCCATGTATATTGGCCAAATGGGACAGTCTCTATGGGAAAGAATGAATGGACACAAAAACCTATTGGAGAAACTTTCACCTGCCCAGGCACTCATTAATGGATCTCACAATCACTGTATTATTTCAGGCCAATTCTACAAGCCAAATACACAGGGAAGCCTTGGAACCTAACTTCATTTACAGGTTTGGGACCCATCACAAAAATACGAATAAAGACATGGCTAGCATACCGCCTTCCACATCCTAATGACTTAACCAACCAAACAATGGGTACTTAAGAAGAATTTGCACCTTCTCTATCAACTTCATGTAACATGAATGCTCTAATTCACTATTTTTTCCCCTTCCTTCTCCTCCCCATCCCCTATTTATTTTGGAACTGGACTTTAAATACTCCATTCATCTGAAGAAGTGGGCTGTACCCACGAAAGCTAATGAGCTCATCCACATGTTTTGTTCATCTTTAAGGTGCAGCAAGACTATCCATTGTTTTTTAAGTTTTTTTTGTTGTAGGTTATGTGTAAGGATTGGAGAAGAGACAAGGATTAAGCAGCAACAGGGCGAAGGCAGGAGCAGCACAGATGGCTGGAACAGGGCCGAGTGTTGGAAGCAGACCCAATCAGGGCCCAATGCAGTCACCACAGGAGACCACCTTGTGGCTGGCACAAGTCTGGTTACTTCTCCAGGGTTAAATAGCATAGCTGGACCAATCAGTGCAGCCAAGCAATCATCCAATCAGAACACGTGTGGGTGGTACCTTAGCTGGAGCTATATCCCTAGGAGCTTCTCAGCCCACTTGGTTTCAGCAGCCATTGGGAGGAGCCCAGGATGTGACAGCTGTCTCTTTTCTCCCAGGCTTCAAGACCAAGGGCGTTATGCTCGTTGCCCTTCTTTTCCTAGAGATCTGCTTCCAGGGGAGGAAGCCCACCAAGGGAGTGGGATTTCCAGCAGCCAATGGCTAGTATAGCGCCTAACGTCAGGCATCCAGATTTCAAAATGGTGGTCGCAGTCTCTCCGTCCCTCGACTGCCTCACCTCTCTGATGGGGGACAAGGACGTGGAGACAAAGGGCCCTGCATTCATTCAGCGTGTTGCTCATCAGGCCCAAACAGCAGGCAGAACAGTTCTAAGACTGGCTTGAGGGATTGCTGAATGGTTTATGTGCTAAATAGATGGAAACACCGTAAGAAGTGCACATGGATCTCAGCCTCCGGGGAAGACGGTGTGATCTAGCGGCTTAGGCATTGGACCTACCACACAGGAAAGATGGCTGCTGTCCTCCAAGCTTCTGTGGGATGCTGAGCGAGTTCCTTCACCTCAGCCTCCCTCCCCACTCTTTTCTACTCAGGGACTACGTCTACACTACAAGTTTTTTCAGCAGAAAATATGCTAACGAGGGACTCATTAGCATGAGTCGCAACATCATTAGCATATTGTCTGCCCTTTCTTTTTGTGCAAGGGGTTTTTGCGCAAAAAGAAGCAGTGTGGACTTTTTTGGGGGGCACAAAACCTCCTTTTTTGTGTGCAGAATAACTCCAGGATAGGCATAAGGATCTTGCACAAAACAGGGGTTTTGCACAAAAAAACCCTGTCCACACTGCTTCTTTTTGCACAAAAACCCCTTGTGCAAAAAAAACCCCCAGCAGAAAATATGCTAATGATGTGACGACTCATGCTAATGAGTCCCTCATTAGCATATTTTCTGCCGCAAAAACTCGTAGCGTAGACGTAGTTGTAAAGTGTTCTCGGCAGGGCCAGTCCTTCACTGTGTTTGTACAGTACTGGGCAGAAAGGGGACTGATACTGTAAACAATAATGAAAATTAGGAGTAATATTATAGCTATTCTGCTCTGAGGCACACGGGGAAAGAAGGCGTGGTGGCAGGAGGGTGGGGAACTTCAAAGAAATATAAAGGGCCCTGGATGTCATCTATTCACTGTGTTGCTACCTGAACATGGATCTTTGACCAAAATCTTTTTTCATTTAGCAGCCAGAAAAGCAATCCATGGGCGACGATAAAACCCTTATAGAGCGGCTCTGGTTGTTACTTGTAACTGAACCAGAGACAACAGATGGTCTCCTTTAATACTGTCACAAAGGTCAAAATTAGCCATCCCTATGGCTAGCGTGCTCTTGAAATGCTCAAGTGCTTGTATCTGGGCCATTATGACTAACCCACTCTCCAGAATGAGAAATGTCAAACTAAGAACAACTCTCCAAATTCTGCAACAACTCCTATCTATGGAGGACGTGTAATGCGTTCAGAGAAGGTGTCAACAGCTGCTCATAAAACCTGATTAGCCAGCCTTTTCAAAAGAGACTGTCAATTCTTTCTATTATAGCTTTAGAAGATAATATATTTACTCTGTTGTTTAAAAATATCTTTCTAGGAGCTTGAAAATATAAAAGCGTTCCCTACCAATTCTGTCTTTATTTCCCATATGGCAGCCCAAGTAAATCTGTCTCTGACATATTTGTCACACAGCAAAACTTCACAGATTTTCTGTGTGTGCCTGTTCCCTTATTTATGCAGCTGCATCCAGGTGAATGCTCATGTAAGAAAGTGGGATGTGTTTGTAGATATCAGTTGCTGCACAGCCGCTGCAGAGTATAAGATAGTGGGTTTTGGTGACACCTACAGGAATAGTACCTGGCTTTTCATTTCCTCCTGGTGGAGGCGGTTATTGGAAATTGTTTCGAATCTGGAAGACATGCCCCCAACTCAGGGCTGCCGTATCTGGGAATTAAAAAATCTAGTGATGCCTTTAAAATGGGATTCATTTCCAAAGAGGTGCGAAAAATCAAGATTTTTTTTGTGTGCATATCACGTGTATTGTCCAGGCTAATTAATCCTCAGTGCTCCAATAAGGCATGTATTTATTTCCTTAACCTTTCGGGCTATGTCTACAGTACAGAGTTTTGTCGGAAAAACGGTAGTTTTTCTGACAAAACTTGTGGAGCATCCACACTTCAAGTGCGTTTTTGTGCACAAAAAAAAAATCAAAAGAACAGAGGGGTTTTTGCACAATTGGTATTCCTCTTTCTACGAGGAAGAAGCCTTTTTTGCAAAAGAGTTCTTTCACAAAAAGGCATGTATGGTTGGGGAAAAGAGGGTTTTGTGCAAAAAGAGGAAAAAGGAAAAAGCACAGGTGCTCTGGTGGCCATTCTGTACATAGCAATCAGAGCTCACTTTCAAGACAGCGTCCACGCAGTCTGGATACTCTCTTGTGCAAAAACGCATCGCTTTTTCAATGCACTTTTTCAAGACTTTTTTTTGCAGAAGATCTCTTCTGATAAAAGCTTCCTGCACAAGAAGTCTGCAGGATAGATGTAGCCTCCCTTAGGAGGTAGGGCAGGGAGATGTTAGGTGACTTGCCTGAGGTCACACAAGTGAGTCAATAGCAGAGCCGGACACAACTATCTCCACTCATGCGCAAATCTCTAGACCATTCTCCCTCTTATGCTACCCTTTAAACAAAATGGCCTGTTGGCAACGATAGGTGAAGAAAGAAGCCACACGTGAAATGCACTCTTCGATATATTAATGGCAGATCACCAGACAAACCAAACAAGGCCTTTGATAGCATCATCTTTGACTTGTCCTTGCTAGTTTTCATCTCACTGTATGCTTGCTGCCAAATTCCCAGCTGGATGGGAAGCCTAGGATTTGCCTGCTCTTCCTAGCCCGCTCTGGGCTCAGCTGCAATCCTGCAGAGCATTGAAAGAAATCCCATTGACTCGGGATTGATTCTGAGCATGTAAAACCCAGACTAATGACTGCTTTCCCAAAGTGAATCCCATTTCGCAGAAACGCGGCTATTAGTGCGGAACTCCATACAAGCAGTCTGCATTCAAAAGCCCTCTGCATTATTAATAGAATATGAGCTTTTGACATCAAAGGAGAACCATTATATATGCTAAACGGTGGCAAAAATTTTACCCGCACTTCAAACCTTTTCAGTTCTTTGTCCCTGGTAAATCAATCAAGGTTGACAGATGCTTTAAGGAGAGTAATCTTTGCAACGATACTGTCAATGGATAACAGAATGGAACATTGTCTCTCTGCCGTGTGAAGACATGGAGCGAGTCAATTATGGACAACACTTCACGCGGCCGCCAGCTTTCACTTGAAGTGCTGCTGTTGAAGTATTATAATCCCAACAAATGGCTGCAGAGGCGTACAATGTAAAATGAGACCTCCTGAAGCTTTGGGAAATTAATTAGCAACAACACTGGCCTATTCCCACACTTACAGATATTGGCCTGATCGTGCTAACGAGGCACTTCCCCCTCCTCTGGGCACATTCAAGGGACTGTATTTACATACACAATTTTTAATCGCCAATGCTTCCCCCCCCACTTTCAAACACCCAAAACTCGAGGAATCTTTCTAGACCTTTTGTGCGGCAATCTTAGTCGCAGAGTCAATGATATTTCCAACTGTTCGCACAACTCCTGTAACTTTGAGACTGTTCCATTTGGAAAACAGTGGGAACTTTCAGGGGTCCCTTGAATACACACTGGTGCCTCCCCTCATTGTTTTCACCTCCAGAAGCGATCCCATTCCCATCTGGATATGTGTACACCAAATATGCATTCTGCTCTATGCAGAGATTAATGCTTTGGATTGAGGCCAGGGTACTTCCTCCAAGCAAAACAAGAGATCAGTGGGCTGCAAAGCTGTCCTCTGATATTGAACAGCAGTGTCGCTACTGTTGTGGGACCTGCCACTTAACCGGTTCATTGTATGACACGCTGGCTCACACTGCAAACAAATCCGATGCTGCATTAAATGACATAGCAACTACATAGGTTGGGGGTGCTGACATTGTACTGTGTTCCAGCAGCACCAGACTGATCTGTGACGTGCTGGGAGCCAACAGACATTTTAATCTTCCAGCTACCACTAAAGACACAGCTACGGGTCGAGCGGGAGGCATCATTGTTTATTTAATTGTTGGCACCTATTTCCTACATCCCTTTTTAAGGGAGAGTTTGATTTATTAGAGAAACCTCG
Source organism: Pelodiscus sinensis (assembly GCF_052426305.1). NCBI lineage: Eukaryota > Metazoa > Chordata > Testudines > Trionychidae > Pelodiscus > Pelodiscus sinensis. The sequence continues at coordinate 8,214,605 of NC_143060.1, forward strand.
TGCCTCTTGTTAACAGAAAGAACCTGTCACACACACACGAAAACTCCAATTTTCTTTCCATTTTAGGTACTTCGCTGTCACTCTAACATCTGAACATGTTGCAGTCTTCAATGTGTTTATCTGTACAACACCCCTGTAAGCTAAGTCAGTGCTATTTGTTCCATTGTACAGGAGGGAAACAGAGGTACAGAGAGGCTAAGTGACTTGCAGAGGGTCTCACAGGAAGCCTGTGGCAGAGCCAAAGCTGGAACCCAGGTCTCTCAAGCCCTAAGTTAGTACCTTAAATATTGAGTAATCCTTCTTCTCTCTCAAAGGCACCTTCAAAAGTTAGGCACCCAACTCAAGCGGATTTGGGTGCCTCCTTCCCTGGGCCTTCGGGGAAAATCCCAGCCTCCTTTATTAAGCACACTCAAGTCTGATATGTATTTGAACTGAACATGTAAATTGTGACTGGGGTACTGAGGCAAATAGCCCAAGAATTTCCACAGAGAACTTGGCAATGCCAGGAACAGAAGCCAACAGCGTGGATGCCCAGTGCCCTGTTCTCAATACTTCCCACCAAATTTAGTCAACACGCTCCTGGCAGAGTGCTCTGGGGAAGATAAGAACTGGCCCAGACTTTCTGCCATTCCTTCTACCTCATCCCTTCTTCTAGAGCAGGGGTCTCCAATCTTTTTAAGCACAAGATCACTTTTTGAATTTAAGTGCAATCCCTCATCTACCTCAAACCCAAATACCCTTGCTCCGCCTCCTCCGTGCCCCTCCTCCGAGGCCCCACCCCTGCTCCCTCCGTCTTCCCTCCTTCTCTCCCCCATTCTTCCTCCCTTTCACCAGGCAGGGGCAGAGGGTTGGGGTGCAGGCTCTGGTCTTGGGCTAAGGGATTTGGAGTGTGAGAGGGGCTCTGAGCTGAGCCTGGGGCAGGGAGTTGGGGTGCTAGAGTGGGTTCAGGGGAGTTTGGGTCCAGGGAGCTCAGGGCTTGAGGAGTTGCGGTGGGGGGAGGGGGTTCACGACTGGGGCAGGGTTTTGGAGCTGGCTCCCGCTGGACACTGCTTACCTAGGGTGGCTCCTGGGTGGTTGTGCAGGTGGCTAAGGCAGGCTCACCCCGCCCTGGCCCTGCACTATTCTCAAAAGCAGACAGCAAACTCCCTCCATTGCAAGCCCTGTTGTGCCCCCTCCCATTCTGTGGAGATAGACTACAGGGTGGGAGGGGGCACCCTGACATCAACCCCTTCCCTGTACCGCAAGCAGGAGGTTCCCGTGGGGGGCAAAGCTCCAAGCCAAACGGCAGAAGATACGCAGCACTGGGGGACGGGCAGCTGGAGTGCTGGCACTTGACAGCCTCTTGGCCAACCAGTCAGGGTCCTCTGCTAGAGGCTCCAAGATCTACCAGCAGATCCCACACGACTGGTTGGTGACCACTGGTCTATAGCATTGGACTGTGCGGTTCTGTGCTCCGGGATGTCTCCTCGAGGGATATGCACAGCCCGCCCAGGAAACACACAGAGCCTAAATTCTTGAAGCAGAGCAGGATCCCCTTTGAAGTTCTCTTCTGGCAGAGCAGGAGAAGATCATGGCGTGATGCCACCCCCGACATGGAGCAAACCTGCTGGACGTACACTCCAAGACAGGGCTGGGCTGTAGAGTTTCTCTTCTGAGAATACCTGCCAGCCTAGGAAGGACTTTCCCACTTCCAATGTAGGGTCCTCCCAGGCCAAAGTGCCACGTGTGAGGAGAAGGAGTTGTAGCAGCAAGAGAGAAGGTCCTGAGACCGGGCCCTCAGGAGAGCCAGCTAAACATCCACACATTCTTACGCTGATTCTCCCCAGTTTGAGGGTCACTCCTCGCCATTCTAAACAGAGAATCTCAAAACGTGGGGATTAACAAGCCTGTCTCCCTCGTCCTTTTTCTGGTGAGAGAAACCCCGGCATAACTCCATGTCTAGGTCTCTGTGGTTGGCTCTGTATTGCAAAGCAATTACAGACAAGTCTGTTACATGAGACCATGAGCTACAAACAATTTCTGTATTGCTCCTTGATGAGAAAGCTTAGGTTGGTGTTACCTCCATCAGGAAAAGGGCCTTGTTTCTGATCACCTCGCTTCGCGCCTGCAGACTTGGCTGCTCTTGTGTCTGATGTCGTCATCGGTTGTTCGTGGGGCACTCCTCCAGCTTCCCTCTTGTCCCCTGCCCCCTAATCTCTCATTTTGGTTCAATGCGATGGCATTATGCAAATTGGGAGGATGTGAATTCACAAGGAGCACTCACTGATATCACAGGGCCAGAAACATAACGTGTGGAGTGGTGAGTGAGGGAGAAAACCAAGATCGAGGGAATACAACTGTGGTCAATGAAAGGAGCCAGAATATGACAAACTAAAACAGATTTCTGCTGGGAACTGAAGACGCCAACTTCTAGAATCTTCTCCGGGGTGTAGGATTCTAGCTCAACTCTTTCAAATGTGTGAAGAGTGGCTCCTGAACGGATAGCCATACCGGGACTGTGACGGGGCGCCGGTTCCTGCCGCCGCGGAACCGAGGACGCCCCGCACTCCAGAGGCCCCGAGGGGCAAAAGGGGCTGCCGCAGCATGGGACACAGCGCTCACCGCAGCGCGGGACATGGCGCTCGCCGCCCCCAGGAGCGGGGGAGGCTGCCGCTCCCGATCGGGATCCTGGGTCACGTGCCCCACATGCACGGGGCTGGCTCGGGAAGGGGACATTCCCTGGGGGGGGGGTTTCCCCTGCCGCGGGTGATGTCACCAGCCGGCGCCAGGGCGGAGGGGGCGGGGCCACGGAAGGCCGGCCCTCAAAAGGGTGCCGGGGGAAGCAAGCAGGAGAGCTCCGGCTGGGGGGATAAGAGCCTGGCATGGGGGGAGTCGTGGCGACCAGCCAGAGGAGGGGCACGGCAGAGGTCGACGGCAGAGCGATCGGCGAGGAGGAGGAAGTGACCCAGGATGGGGCGACGGGCGACGGTAGCGCCTTAGTCAGTGCCCGGAGGGTGGGTGAGTTGCGGGGGAGGAGTTCCCACCAACCAGGCAGCGAGCCAGCACGGCTGCCTTCAGGGACCTGGGTCGGGACTTGGAGCGTGGGTGGGCCCAAGTCCCCCTCCTCACTCGCAGGCTCCATCTAACACTTAGGACTGCTAAGACTCGGGGCTGGGGCCCAGGGTCTGGTCCCGAAATTTTCTTCCGCAGCAAGCACGGTGGTGGGATAAAGGTTGGGGGTACCAAAATAAGGAACACCGGCGGGTGGCCCCGATGATGACGAGGCTGTAAGCCTGAGGGGCAACCTGACCCGTGACAGGGACAAAGTCGCTAACATCCTGGACCAGCTCCTCAGCTGCTGTCAGTTGTCCTAGTTCTGTGCACTTTGGCAGAGATGTGGCAAATTACACCAGCTAAGAATCTGCCCCCATCCATTTGAACACTTCTGGAGCCACTGTTCTTCTTTCCAGAGATCAAGAATAAATCCTAGGAGCTTACAAATAATTTTCAGGTGCCCTACTATTTTTCCGTGAAGATTTCTCTATATATGTGCACACTGTCTTCTGGGTTGTACAATATATATAGGTAAAAACGCTATTGCCACCTTATAGAGTGGCTCAAAAATTTTGTGACAATGGTTTTCCATTGAAAAAAGCTAATGCAATGAAATCAATTTTTGTGTGTGGAAATGTATCAGTATGATCAACATTTCCAACAGGAAATTATCAAAGCATTTCATTTTGACTTTATCATTTTCTTCTTCAATTAAAATATATTCATAGTTGAAACTATTTTATTATAATAGAATATAAAAGTCAAAATTATAAAACCAGACACTCTAGTTACTTTCTGGAGACCTGAGTGCACCATGGAGCTAAAAAGCTTGTTCCCTTTTACCACTGAAGTTGGTGCAATAAAAGATTTTTTCTCACCCACCTCATTAAAGTAGAAATGAAACATTTACATTTTATCAAGATGAAATGTTTCAACAAAGTTGGAACAAAATATTTTATAATATTTCATTTTGAGAATAATTCCAAATTATTTGTCCTAATTTGGGACAAAACCACATTTTTAAATCTCGGGTTTCCTGGTGGACTGAAATTCTGTTTTGCAGACCATTCTAACGTTTTACAGCCTGACGTGTAGGATGACATAGGCTGTTCATATTTTTTGTGGACAGTTGTAAGATGTATAATCACAGTGTGCCACTTGGGGTATGTCTAGACTATGTGCTTCTGCCTACAGAGGCATGTAAAATAGGCTACCCGACATAGACAATGAAGCAGGGCTTTAAATATCCCCGGCTTCATTAAAATAAAAATGGTCACCGTGCTGTGCCGGCTCAGCTGATCGTCGGCACAGCGTGCGAGTGAAGACATGGATTGGTCGATAAGGGAAGCCTTTGTCGACCGCTCCCGTAAACCTCATTTCATGAGGCATAAGGGATCGGTCGGCAAAGGCTTCCCTTGTTGACTGATCCGCGTCTTGACTCACGCACTGTGCCGACAATCAGCTGAGCCGGCACAGCGCGGTGGCCATTTTTATTTTAATGAAGCCGGGGATATTTAAATCCCCGCTTCATTGACTATGTTGGGTAGCCTATTTTACATGCCTCTGTCGGCAGAGGCATGTAGTCTAGACATACCCTTGGAGAAAAGCGATTATGATCCCCATTGATAATTATGAATGGAAACACAGCGAGAAACATTGCCATTAACATTTGAAATATTTCATATTTTACCTTAAAAACAAACCCACAGAGTTACATTTTGCCCCATACTTATCTTTAAAAAGGAAAATAAAAAAAAGAGAAATGTTGCTTACAAAGGAGAAATCTTCAGCATTCTGGCAGAGGAGCTTAGGGAAAATTGCCTGTCTCTGAAATCTTTCTTCCTCTTCAAAGATATTCCCATACATGAAGCCATTCATCATGGTGGAGTGGGCATGGATGTCAATATAGAACTCCAGGCTAATTTTCTATTGAGACAAACAAACAAACAAACATGAGATAGATCGCAAACACATGTGGAAGGAGAACGCTGTGTTAAACGCAAGGCTGCTGTCCTTAGGACCACATAGTAGCGGTAGCATCTGCATAACCAGGCAACAATGGTGGTGATACTGCGGTGCTTTATGCAAACTAACTTTGCCTCCTCAGAACTGGGGTTGAAATCTTGCAATCTCATGTGCACCTGTGGGGTGTCAGTATATCCCGATACTTATTGGAATGGAAGTACCCCAGCTTACTTACGCTCTGTGAACACTAAAGAGGATACAATGCAGAGAAAAGGCAAAGGGAGCCCTCAGGCCTGAGATTCCTTTCTCGGCTGTTTGTAGCTTCTGTGGTTTTCTTCCCCATTGTCCTCCCTAAATGGCTAACAAGCTTCATTTCCCTTCCCCAGCTTGACTCCCCTGTGTTCTGGGTTCTAATCGCAGTACAGAACCCTGCCATGCAAGGACCTTCATTGGGGGCCAACGCCTCCAGGGTCCACTGGGAGTCTTCAGAAACATAAGAATGGCCGTACTGGGTCAGACCAAAGGTACATCCAGCCCAGTACCCTGTCTGCCTACAGTGGCCAATGCCAGATGCCCCAGAGGGAGTGAACAGAGCAGGTAATCATCATGTGATCCCTCTCCTGTCACCCATTTCCAGCTTCCGACAAACGGAGGCAGGGGACACCATTCCTACCCATCCTGGTTAAGAGCCATTGATGGACCTAACCTCCATGAATTTATCTAACTCTTCTTTAAACCCTGTTAAAGACCTGGCCTTCACAACACCCTCTGGCAAGGAGTTCCACAGGTTCACTTTGCATTATGTGAAGAAATACTTTCTTTTTTTTGTTTTAAAACCTGCTACCTATTAATTTCATGTGGTGACCCCTCCTCATGCCTAGACCCAGAGGGAGGGGTTGCGTTGAGTGACCCTCACATGACACATCCTGATTTTTTCCCTACTCTTTCAGATTTTCAAGCACCAAGCATGACATACAAAACCAGAACAGAGCTCCACACATAGCCAGATCCAACCCACCTAAGCCTACAATACAGGGACTAGGATATTGAGAAAAGCAGAACATTACTAGAAGACTCTCTGACCATAAAATGGACCATAATCAGCTGTCACAAGCAGCTAGAATCTTGAATTTAAAACTAAAATGTTTATAATACCGAGTAATTAGTTATAATTAATACCTAGGGCCAAAATAATGACCTTACTTTTCAAGCAAATCTCTCATTGACATCAACAGCCAGTTGTATAGAACACTTATATGTAGTAGGTTCCTGATCCCAACACAGCTCTAGAGTTGCCCTACAGACATAGGTTATCCTTAATCGTGAACTGCAGACAAAGAATTGCTGTGGCTATAGGTTTGATAACAATATCATAACACATTCGCTCAAGTCTTGGTGGTTTTCCCAGTACTACACAGCATGGGGCAATTAGAAATGTCATGGTGACAGCAGGGATAAAATTTAGATCTTCCTGCTCCGAAGATGCTGGCCCCCTTAGTGGAGCTATGGGGAAAAAATTATGTTAGCACTCTAGGAATTGTGACATTCATTAAATAGTTCTGCCCCTCTCCACTTGCAGGTGGTGGTATGCGTATGCATCAGCCAATATAGTACAACGTACAAAATGTATGCAGCATATAATGTATGCAAAGCTCGATCAGAGTACATTCTGCAGCTGAGTGGTACCTAGAAGGACAACTGCACTACAAAACAGCCCAATGTTATACAAAAGCATTTCATGTAACAGTAGTGGCAGCTCTCCTAGATGTTTTCTAATGAGGGAAGAACATAATTTGGCGTGTGATGCTAATATGATTCAGATTTACTTTCCCTTGGCAGTAAACCAGTGCACAACACACATTGACTGTTTAGTTTAATTAAACAGCCAAGAGAGTAATATTGCATTTTATTAAGCCTCTCCTGCATTAAGATGCTAGTTAATGCAATATCAATAGGTGACTATACTACATAGGGAAAGGAATATTTGATTGTATTTGACTCTAATATAAAAGAGTAAATTGTTTGCTACTGCCAAAACATTATACTGTTCTGTAGAAGACCAGAATAACAATAAAAAGCAGACCACCAATTCACAGTTATACAAGTGAGAGGAAATATTAGCATATACCATATGAAATATCAAGCAGAATTTTCCTCTTTAGAAAAAATAGGTTTCAGGGAATAAAGAAATTAACAACAATCACTTTCCATATGATAACTTCCCCATGAGAAGAAAATCAGCATTTCATACTAAAATACTGTAGTATGTTGTAACAGTAGATTCATAATACACTGAACTGACATCTAAAAAGTATATCTAATCTAGATATCTATGGCAACTTCTATATAAGTACCAGACAAAATTAATATACATAAAAGTCCATAATCCAAATGGTGTCTGTTCCTGCCATTTTCCCACCCATGCGTGTGCATTACAGTAAGATTTAACTGCACAGGTGGTATTCTAGTGTCATTTACAAACACAGTTCTTGGAGGGAGGCCATCAATGCACCTCATGTTTGAACTTAAATTCAGTCAGCTGTGTGTTTTTCTGATAATGATCTTATCTATGAATACAGGATTCCCATCTAAATGTGTCTGAATGCTTAACGTCTGGGGAAGTTGAGGATATTTTTAGGTGGCCCCACAGGCTGTAACTAGAAGCAATATGTTGATATAAACAACATTTAGACTGACCTCCTGCATAATGCAAACCACTGAATTTCACTAAATACTTCCTGCATCAAGCCTACAACTTCTGGTTGACTTAGAGCATACAGTGAGAAAAAAAGTCCAATTTTGATTGAAAAGGCCTGAAGTAAAAGGGAATCTACCACGACCTTAGGTAAAGGTATCAGTGGTTAATTACCTTCACAGTTAAAAAACTTCACCTTGTTTCCCATCTGAATGTGTCGATTGTCAGTTTCCCCTTTGCCATTGGATTTTGTTATGCCTTTGCTTACTAGTTTAAAAAATCCTTTACAACGAGGAAGGATTTCTTAGAATAGTTACTTTTTGACCATGCTTAAATCACCTCCTTAACCTTCTATCTGAGAAGCTAAATTGCTTCTGAAGTCTCATACTAAGATGTATGCCATTTAACCCTGTATGGGCAAAGAACTAGAGTACAAACTGGCAAGTGTCTTGATACATGCACTACAGCATTAGGAGGAAGAGTGCTACTATAGCATAATTTGAAAGAAAATCCAAGAAAATCACATGTAATTTGGTTGAGAAAGTGGTCCAGAAATCAGTTCTAGGATTTACCGAGAAAAGGCCCGAGTTTGATTGTGACAACAGTAAATTAATCCCTGGTGTATCGCTGAGGCAGTCGAGGGAGTTATAACAGAGATGAGTTTAGCCTCTGTCTCTGGCGGTGTGTCTAGACTACATGCCTCCGTCGACGGAGGCATGTAGATTAGACAGATCGGCAGAGGGAAATGAAGCCACGATTAAAATAATCGCGGCTTCATTTAAATTTAAATGGCTGCCCCGCTCTGCCGATCAGCTGTTTGTCGGCAGATCGGGGCAGTCTGGACGTGTCGCGTCGACAAAGAAGCCTTTCTTGATCGGCACAGGTATGCCTCGTGAAACCAGGTTTACCGGTGCCGATCAAGAAAGGCTTCTTTGTCGATGCGGCGCGTCCAGACTGCCCCGATCTGCCGACAAACAGCTGATCGGCAGAGCGGGGCAGCCATTTAAATTTAAATGAAGCCGCGATTATTTTAATCGCGGCTTCATTTCCCTCTGCTGATCTGTCTAACCTACATGCCTCCGTCGACGGAGGCATGTAGTTTAGACGTACCCTGGGTGTGGAGGAGTTGGTACTCTCAGCTCAAGGAAAGCTGAGATGAGAACAATCTGCTGCTGGCACCTTGTAACGAAATGCTGCAATTACAAAACAACTGTTTTTTAAAAGAAATCTCACCTTCCATTGCCCGTCAGTGGAAACGTCATAAACATTGCCACTTTGTTTTTCTAAAATACATATGCAGCTGTCCTTATATACTCCAAAGCTACGTCTAGACTGTGCATCGTTGCGCACTAAGATATGCAAATGAGGCACAGCGATAAATATTGACCTGCCTAATTTGCATACCTAATGAGCCGCCATTTTGCAGAAGGGGGTTTTGCACAGGAAGGAGCTGTCTACACTGCTCCTTCTTCGGCAAAACCCCCCTCTTGTGCAGGAGCCGTTCTGCTGCTAATTTTTGTTGCTCCTGGGCAAGAGGGGTTTTTTGCTCGAGAAGAAGAGGTGTAGGCAGCTCCTTCTTGCACAATACCCCCTTCTGCAAAAGTAGCGGCTCATTAGCTGCGCAAATGAGGCGCGGTGATATTTATCTCCATGCCTCATTTGGATATCTTCTGGCACAACAACGCGCAGTGTAGATGTAGCCCAAGTCATCCTGACCCGAAACACTTTTACAACGAACTAGATGGATCTTCTTTACAAGGATATATTTACAGGTTGAACCTCTCTAGTCCAGCACTATCTGGTCTGGCAACATCCATGGTCCAACATGATTTTAGTTAGCTGGATGTCCACTTATCATGGGTGTGGTCAGATTCCTGTGATCCCATAAAGTTTGTTTACAGCCACCAGTCCTGGCTCTTAGCATTCTGTGCTGTTATTTAGCTCTAAATTACCCCTAAATGTCTTCCACTGCTTCCTGGGCTCTTAGAAGTGTTGGTAATGCAGCTAGACAATATTGACCTACTGTGGTTTAGCAAATTCTCTGGTTCACTACCAGTCAGGTCCCGAGGGTGCTGGACTAGGGAGGATCAACCTGTACTAATAAAAGGTATCCATGCTGCACAGCAGGATAAGTACTCCTTGGTAGAACTGGAATAGAATCCTAGGGTTGGAAGAGACCTCAGGAGGTCATCAAGTCCAGCCCCCTGCCCAAGGCAGGACCAATCCCAACTAAATCATCCCAGCCAGGGCTTTATCAAGCCGAGACTTAAAAACCTCAAGGGATGGAGCTTCCACCCCCTCCCTAGGGAACCCATGCCAGTGCTTCACCCACCCTCCTAGTGAAATAGTTTTTCCTAATATCCAACCTAGACCTCCCCCACTGTAACTCGAGATCATTGTTCCTTGTTCTGTCATCTGTCACTACTGTGAACAGCCTCTCTCCATCCTCTTTGGAACCTCCCTTCAGGAAGTTGAAGGCTGCTATCAAATCCCCCCTCACTCTTCACTTCTGCAGACTAAACAAACCCAAATCCCTCAGCCTCTCCTCGTAGGCCATATGCTCCAGCCCCCTAATCATTTTAGTTGCCCTCCACTGGACCCTCTCCAATGTGTCCACATCCTTTCTATAGTGGGGGCCCAGAACTGGATGCAATACTCCAGGTGTGGCCTCACCAGAGCTGAATAAAGGGGAATAATCACTTCTCTAGATCTGCTGGCAATGGTCCTCCTAATGCAACCTAATATTCCATTCGCCTTCTTGGCTACAAGAGCACATTGTTGACTCATATCCAGCTTTTCATCCACTGTAATACCCAGGTCGTTTTCTGCAAAACTGCTACTTAGCCAGCCGGTCCCCAGCCTGTAACAATGCTTGGGATTTTTCCGTACCAAGTGCAGGACTCTGCACTTATCCTTGTTGAACCTCATCAGATTTCTTTTAGTCCAATCCTCTAATCTGTCTAGGTCACTCTGGATCATATCCCTGCCCTCCACCCTATACCTACCTCCCCCCCTAGCTTAGTGTCATCTGAAAACTTACTGAGCGTGCAACCCATCCCCTCATCTAGGTCACAAATCTTCAGAGAAACTAGAACTCTCTTGGGATTCTGAAATTCCTTGTTTTTTAAATGATCAAGCCCACTGTATTCATGTCACCAGCTGCTATGCAGAGCTATGTGACTAATTACAAATATTTAAATAATGCATTTGAAAAATATAATGAAATTCAGCATAAATGATCTGATGGGCAAATCAGTTTAAAACATTAATCCAATATTTTGAAATGTATCCTACAAGCTGTCCAACAAATATTGTTCGTCTTCTGACATCTCCTCTTTGTCCCCCGCTCCTGTTCTGAGCATTTCAAATCCATCTCCATCCCACTCTTCCCAGTTGAAATGAGCAACAGCTCATGCTATTCCATGACACGTTACACATTGCTATAATAACCACCATTTACAGGAGCTACTCCCAGACTGTGATGCATAGGAGGAGAACAATATTTCAATGTTTCACATCTCTTTTCTTCTGAATCACATTTATTATTATTTTATCAAAGGGAAACATCTTGCACATCCTCCTTTACAGAGCAGATTCACTCCCGGCATTGTTAATATAATACAAATGTTCCCAGGAGCAGAAGTCTTTGTTCACAGGCTCAAAAGGAGCTGGCCTGGTGTTACAGTGGACAATGGCAGCATTCATAATACTTGGTCCTGCCAAGAGTGTAGGTGATGAGACTAGATGACGTCTCGAGATTCCTATCCAGTCCTGCGATTCTACGATCTATAGTTATTGTGCTGTTATCTGTCAGTCCTCCACATCATATCACAGGCCTTTGCTATGTCCCAAACTGCAGAGGGTCAGTTTGGAGTTTTGTTTTGCAACATAGTTAAGTTGTGTTCCCGAACTATAATGACCTCGCTATACATCTCAAAGCACTTTAAATACCATACATGTTTAGAGTTGAACACCATTTCTCAGGTGAAACTTTTTTTCTCTGAAAAATACAGATTTGAATTACCTGAAACACGTTATTTCACATCAGTTTTACCAAGTTGTTTCAATATAAACCCTTCCCGCAACAACAAAAAACCCACTGAAGCATGTCACTTCAACATTTCCCCAACGAAACATGTCAATGTTTTATTGAAACCAACTCCCGGTTTAGAAATTTGCTTCAGTTTGATTTTAAAAACCATTCTGAGAATTCCAGAACTAAATGAAACATTTGGTTTCAAATTGTCCAAAATGTATAATTCAACCCAAACTCTTTTCTCCCACCCAACATTACGGTTCACCAAAACGTTTTTATATTGCGTCAAGTTAAAACACTTTTAAAAAATGCTGAATCACCCAGCAAGCTGAAAAAAATACAGCTGTTGCACTGCGCTAATTGTTTCTTCTGTTCCTGACACAATGTCACTTCTCAAGTGCAATGCTGGCAGAAAAACTATACGCTCTTAAGACCAGGAGTGAAGAATACACCATCAGTCTGAAACTCCAGCTAAAATTCACTTAGAGATTTAGATGTAATTAGGGGAGTAGGCATTTGGCTAGCCTCTTGAGCTAGTACTGGCCATGCTGCTAAGAGCGCTAGGAGCAGAGGTGAAAGTAAACCCTAGAGTCCCATGTGGATCTCTGGCAAGAGCCAGCCAGGCTGGGCACTCGGCTGCAAGGGGAGGGGCAGGGTGAAGTCTGGCTCCTGGGGCTTCCTGCTGCTGCCGTGCTCAGCAGCAGGCAGCCAAGAGGGTAAAAGGGTCTGGCTGAGGGTACACTGAACACCACCATCCGGTACTGCCCCAGCCTCAAGCCCCCTCCCCCGCTGCCATTTGAGGAGAGGGGCAGGGCTGTGTCCGAGACAGAACATCAGAAATGACTGCCCGTCGCAGGGAGCCATAGCCTGTAATACCTCTGAGGCTGGTATAAGGGGCTCTGTCTGTGAGGTGGAGTGTTTTCCATATAAGGGCATGTAAATTAATAATCTTCCCCTGCTCGCTCCACCCATTGCAGTAACAGATCAGCCAGTGGGCTGACTGGTGCTCAGGCCTGCTACTCCACCCACTGCAACAAAAACCAACCTATGGGGTGATAAGTTCACAGGCAATAAAACAGGCAGGCAGCCCCTCTCTCACTGGGGATTCGCATTGAGTGAACGCCTGGCCTGATCACCCAGACGCCTTGCACCCCCCGCTCTTGAGTCTTACTGAGCGTACTCCGAGTTGGTCGACCCGAGTGGAGACAGTTTATGAGCGTGTGACCGGTACTTGTGTTCCTGCTGTCTCCAGAACTGGTATAACACCCCTTCCCCCCCACCATCATCCCTATCCTAATTGATTTTTTAGTTGTCCTTATTGCTTGCCAAGTGACAGTGGCTAAAAAGTTACTAAGTTAGTTTATAAATAGTTGTGGTTTAGGTTTTTTACTGTTTCCTTGTATAAAGTTGTGTAAATAGTCAGCCCTATGGATAATACCAGTGTTAATTCAACTGTTCCTAACCCCTGGGCAGTTATTGGGAATTATTGTGATTTAGAAAAGCCTCAGGGAATTGTTTTGTGTTGTCTGGCAATCTGTTTAATTTTTATTCTGATGATTGTCTGGCGCCATCAAAATAAAATCAGTTTGTACTTTTTGAAACCCCCAGTTGTGGTCTCATCCTTTCCGGCATCCCTTCGAACCTCGTGTATTACGGGGACTGACATGGCGTCACGAACAGGATGCCGGAACCCCGGAGACCATGACAACTCTGATAGTTGCCCCTGGGCTAAAACTGAGACCCCAGGTTCTGAGGAGGATCAGTTTAATCATTTGCAATACCACCTCCTCTGTACTCGACAGCGCGAAGGGGCCCCTAACACTTTTGACTGGGTCTGTGTCATAGGACACGGCCATGATTGTAGGACCTACACCATTCCTTTGGGGTTGAGCGATGTGGGCTGCTTGCTAACTTGCCATCCCACCTTCAGGGCCACCCCGGCTGATAATAGCCTTCAACCGTGTCTCACTCAAGTGGGTGAGACAGCCCCTAATACAAACCCTCTTAGCCTCTGGAAAGAGGTGAACAGGGTAATTAAACTCTGTGGGGTAGCCCCCTCCATCTTGGCCCCCGAGCCAAGAGCCCCACATGGATCACCTGCACACCACCTGTTAATAGGATTGGTCCAAAGGTTAGATGGGATAAAAAAGGTTAAAAAACTACACCCCGATTCTTATAAATCAGAGGATGTTCTGGCTGCCATCTGCAATACCTTAGCAGCGGCCCTTGATAAAGTTACCGTCTACCATGGGGCCATTACAAATTGCGCCCGTGGGGTGGCGCACTCACAGTCAGAGGGAGAACCGGAGTTTTCCCCTCAGGCGCCAAAGACGCCTCCTTTAGAGACACAACTTCCTCCCCCATACCAAGGCTCTCATGACCCACCAAACATTTACCCTGGCTTGACTACCCTGAGTTCAACCATACCCACAGCTCCCGACCTGATTGTACCGGAGGCCCTCCCTGTGACTGTAACCCGACTAAAAATGGATGGTCAGGGGAATACCTCTCAGGTAACTGAGACCCGCCCCCGAACCAAGGCGGAAATGAAGGAGTTCATCACAGATACTGCCCGACGTCCAGATGAGCCTCCTATAATCTGGGTAGGGAGATTAGCCTTGGAACAGGGGAGTGACTGGGTTGACCGGGAGGAAGCCTTAACATTAACCCGTACCGGGAGTTGGTCGCGGGGCCTTATGGGGGGAGTATTGGCAGCGAATAATCATTGGCCTGTAACGGCCGCAGCTGCCGCGCACCTCCAAATACAAGGGGGATTTCGCGCAGTACAGATGCCACCTGATTGTGTGAATAACTCCACTACCCTTATGTACGCAATCGCTGGGAGTTCTATTCTGCTCTGGGATCCCACCGCACACCCCCTCAACTTAACTAACGTTCAGACGGTAGCACAAAACCCATTTCGTTTTGTTGATGATCCCACTCAGATTCCCATAGAAGATGCAGCTGTTACCCTAGCCGTGGACAACAGCCCTAATCTAGACACAGGGGCTCTTCTGTGGCTAAGGGGATACACAGGACAACCTATTGGCCGACTATACGACACTGTAGAGAGGGTGAAGTGGGCAACACTAAAGGCCGCCCTACTTGCAACCCCCTCTACTCTGGTGAAAGGGTCCAAAATGGCGCCCAAACCCAAATACCCCGAGCGTTCGTTCATCGAGCGTAAGATTTTTGGATTTTTATTGGGTAAGGGACTCGCCAAGGAAGCTATTAGGAAAATGAATAGTGATCAACAGAAAGACTTGGCTGTGAAATTGGGGTGGGAAGATCGCCCTATTCCCCCGCAGCCAAAAAACGGGGAGAGGCCGAGTGCCTAGCGGTCACTCGGCCTGATTTAAATGACCCTCGACCCTATCAAAACCTGACTACCGAAAACGAGACAATTATCCCCTTTTTGTTAGACACGGGGGCACAGGTATCCATCATCCCCCCCGATATGCCCCACACCCCCACTGGAAAGATAGTCTTTGTACAGGGATTAAATAGCGTTGAAGCAACCTACGTTAGTCCGTCACAATTGGCTTTCTCTTCGATCTTAATTAGCCCGCCTTGAGGGCGTTGTTTGTCCCCTTTTTGTTTTTCAGGTACCAACCCATTCGAGCCCCCCACCGGCTGTTTGACTTCCGGAGCCGACGAGAACCATTAAGATGGAAAAAATTTAAGTCTGCCACTGAATCTTTCGTTTGGGGATATGTTACCAAATGTCCTGCAATCTTGAAGCCCTCACTAATTTGACCGCTGAAGGGTTTCAACAAGTCGATTTGGCTCTCACTGTACTAGCTCATTATGCTGAAAAGAATCGTCTAATGATACAGGTTATATTGCAGAAGGACTTTTGTACGGCACTCGAGGACCTTGACCCCAGGTTTAAGGACCAATACCGTTTGCGTTTCAAGCCCGGGTGGAACAACGTTTCAGCCATCACCCAACAGCTGACCTCACTTGCAGTTCAGATTCGCGAACAGCGGGAAGAATGGGACTGGTGGCAAACAAAACTTTCCTCTTGAGGACTGAGTACTTGGGCATCCACCATTAAGCAGTGGTTGATTGTATGTGCTCTTGTGTTACTAGCCTTTTTAGTGGGCACTGCTGTTGCAAAAGCTCTTATCCACAGAGTTGTTTCCGCTTTCCCTGTTACTGTTGCTTACTTTTCCCTTTCTCCCCTTTCTGAAGACAGCAGCTCACCAGAACCTCAATTTACCCAATTGGCTTCTTGCTGATTACCCTTACGTGCGCTCTCACCTTAGGCAACCCCCTTACCGCTTGCTCCGGACAGCCACGGGGGCATGTCCGAGACAGAACATCAGAAATGACTGCCCGTCGCAGGGAGCCATAGCCTGTAATACCTCTGAGGCTGGTATAGGGGGCTCTGTCTGTGAGGTGGAGTGTTTTCCATATAAGGGCATGTAAATTAATAATCTTCCCCTGCTCGCTCCACCCATTGCAGTAACAGATCAGCCAGTGGGCTGACTGGTGCTCAGGCCTGCTACTCCACCCACTGCAACAAAAACCAACCTATGGGGTGATAAGTTCACAGGCAATAAAACAGGCAGGCAGCCCCTCTCTCACTGGGGATTCGCATTGAGTGAACGCCTGGCCTGATCACCCAGACGCCTTGCACCCCCCGCTCTTGAGTCTTACTGAGCGTACTCCGAGTTGGTCGACCCGAGTGGAGACAGTTTATGAGCGTGTGACCGGTACTTGTGTTCCTGCTGTCTCCAGAACTGGTATAACACCCCTTCCCCCCCACCATCATCCCTATCCTAATTGATTTTTTAGTTGTCCTTATTGCTTGCCAAGTGACAGTGGCTAAAAAGTTACTAAGTTAGTTTATAAATAGTTGTGGTTTAGGTTTTTTACTGTTTCCTTGTATAAAGTTGTGTAAATAGTCAGCCCTATGGATAATACCAGTGTTAATTCAACTGTTCCTAACCCCTGGGCAGTTATTGGGAATTATTGTGATTTAGAAAAGCCTCAGGGAATTGTTTTGTGTTGTCTGGCAATCTGTTTAATTTTTATTCTGATGATTGTCTGGCGCCATCAAAATAAAATCAGTTTGTACTTTTTGAAACCCCCAGTTGTGGTCTCATCCTTTCCGGCATCCCTTCGAACCTCGTGTATTACGGGGACTGACAGGCTGCAGCCACACAGAGGAGGGAAAATGCAGAGCTTGCTGCATTCCTCCCCTGGGGCGGCTGGGAGCGAGCGGAAGGCCACTCTCCCTTGCTCGCTGAGAGACAGAGGAAACAGGAAGGAGAGCAGGGACCGGTATGTGCTGCTGCAACCCTCTCGCCCCCAAAATGGCATCCTTGCCCCCCCCACTCACCCCTACATCCCCAGTTCCCTGCCCTGAATCCTGCATCCCCACATCGCCCCTGCTCTGAGCCCACCACACCCCCAGCCCCTGCCCTGAGCCCATCCTCATACTCCCAGCCTTGAATCCTGCTATCCTCCCACGTCTCCAGCCCCCTGCCCTCACCTCCTGCACCCCACCCCACACTTAAATTTCTCACAGATATTGTCGTATCACACACACATCCCATCTCCGTGACCTGAGCCACCCCCTTTCCCCGCCAGGGAAGCAACACAACAGTACCTGTATGAAACTTAAGCTACTTTCATCCCTGGCTAGAAGGTCTTTAATGGCCATGAATGCTCTTCTGAAGTTACTCTTGGGGGGATGAAGATCCCTGTGAGAAAGATGTAACTATACATGTAAGCACATTCCAACCAGTCCTAAGGAGATCTTTGGGGAATTTGTATAGCAGTGAGCTCAACCTGGCTGTAGTTTTTAGACGGCATCCAATATAAGAAAAAGAGAAGAAGAAGAAGGCATTTAAATGTGGCCCAGTCTCTTTTGCTTACGTGTGTCACAAATGTTATGCAGAAGATAATGAACGACCAAACTTTTCTGGCTGCCATTTGAGAGAGTTACAAGATACATTCTAATCTCTGATATTAAACTCATCACTTTTCTTTAGGGGTAGAATGCAAAATGATTTAGATGCCTTATAAAAGTCACCGAGCAATTTAATTCTCTCACGTATCTTTCTGTGGTGCTGACAATAAGTGGGAGAAATTTTCTCTCCCGTTTGCACTTTCCCTTTTAAAGTAAAGCTGTAATTACCTATGAGTAGGGCTGACCTGGCTTGCAGAGCTAGAGAAAACAGATTTAGAGGAGGTCTCTTCTCTCTCCATCAAACCAGGAATCACTTAGGAACAGTTGGAATCACCCGGAGAGCACACCTCTCCATCCCCAATGCGACGTTTAGTGTTCCCTTCATTTAAAGGAACAGGCTTCACTTCGTCTTACTCCTGACAACAGAGTAAATGAATGAGCAAGTGGTTCTTTGCTCTAGAGTTCATTTGCCCTCTGCTACCATGACCCATGTCGTAGATTGATATGCTGGGTCAGCCTAAAATTTCTGGCAGATATATATGAAATGGAAGGGTGAGGAGCCAAAAGAACCCAGCAATAAAGAATAAAAGCTGATGTCCATTATCAGGGTACCAAACAGTCAAAGTAACAGAGAGGCTGGAATTTGGTGCATGGTGCTATTCAAAGGCCTATGGGAAAATAGATTCTTGTTTTCTTGCATTTGTATTTCATTAGCGGAATACCTTTGGAGGGTCAGTAATTAAAGGACCAAAAGAAAAATTATATTAGTAGCTAGTGCAGACATGAGCAAAGCTAGAGTTTGAACAGTGCAATTATGATTCTTAAGGAAAGATTAAAAAAAAATCAATAAAAGCTATAATAAAAGGATAAATGTGCAGTGAGCCCAGAACATGGGCCACTAGAGAGGCAAATGATGCAGGGAAAAGCCAAGTCTGTCCACCAGCTGTCACTTCAATATGGATTTTATTAATTCTCTGATACAGCAATTCATTTAGAAGGAGTGTCAAAGAGTTTCCTTCGCTCATACAGACAGCCTGCTGGGGAGGCGGTGGGGGGAGGGGAGAGGAGTGCATCATACAGGAGTTAAAATCACAGCTTATCATTTGCAACGGTCAAAGCAAAAAGAAAGGTCCCCAGCCGCCTCTATCATTGGTGTAAATTGTCACAACAACGGACAGAGCAGTTTCACTGAGGTCAGTTGAACTAAGGTAATTTACATTAACAGGGGATTTGGGTCCTCCAAGTTTCAGAAGATCTCAGAGTGGTAGCCGTCCACTTCTTCAGATGAATTGGAGTGGAAATAATGGAAACCAAGAGATATATGTAACAGCAGAAGAGGCTAAGTCATGAGTCCTACAATTCACAAATACGTCTACTGTTATCTCTCTCTCTTGGTTTCTGTTATTCCCACTCCAATTCATCTGATGAAGTGGGTTTTGCCCACAAAGCTTGTGGTTCCATATATTTTTGTTAGTCTCTGACATGCCACTGCGCACACTTTGTTTTTAAAGTTTCAGAAGAGTTAGAGAAACTCCTACAGGTCTAGTTCTTATGCTAAGCACCCTCCCCCTTTAGTTTAGAAACCTTCCAATACAAAACTTTCACAAGACCTCCAGAGCTTCCAGCTGTCTCTGGACTCCAAACACATAGAGAAAACAGCCCATTTTCAATTCTACTGGAACCAGTAGGAGCTAGAATGTCAGATATAACACAAAAGTTAACAACAAGAATAGAAAAGTTAGCCACGTATTTTCAAACCTCCAGTGAGATGTCCGGATTCAGGCCCACTATTAGGTGAAGGTTTAGATTGGTTCTAACAACATACAAACTACTTCACCCATCTCTGCACCTCTAATTATGTGCCATACAAATGACAGGGTCTTATGACTAGTTGATTACCGCAAGGAATATGTTTTCATTGCACACAGAAGGTCCCAGAACAGAGGCTTTCAGATTTTTTTCATTATGTAAATTTTCAATTTTTACTGATCTTTACTGAAAAATTGTCAGGTTTTACAAAAGCGACTAGTCAGTTTCTACCGATTTTCATTCAACTTTTGCACCATTCACGTACATGAAAGTACCAATAAATGTTTAAAAAAATCCTATATTTTACATTAGCTGGGTGCGCTTGTTAGTAAACGACAAGTCTAGGTGTATATCTGAGGCTGTTAAAGAAAGGCAATTCAGTAGAACATACACATATATCTGCGTGTGTGTGTACGTATTGTTAATGTACAGTTCATGAAATAGACCACAACATTAAATTGCTTTCACTTCCAGTATCCCGAATGTCTCTATTTTTCTACCATCCTGTCACCCAAAATTATTTTTCATATGTGTCCAAAAAACTTGATGTTAATTTTTGCACTAATTTTCACTCATGTTAAGGGGAGAGTTTAAACAAAATTAAAATGAAACATGAAGGATTTTAGCCTTATCTTATTAGAGACACATCCTCCCATTTCATTCACATGAAGACGCCTCTCCCTTTTATAGCACCTCTTCCATCTTTTCTCCATTCATCATATCATGAGTCATCTTCCCCACTTCACAATCATGCAACACCCCACTGACAACAGGTTGAATCGCCCTAGTCCAGCACTAGTATGGGAACATCCATGGTCCAGCCTGATTTTAATTAGCTAGAGGTCCACTTCTCATGGGTGTGGCCAAGTTTCCCGTGGTCCCATAAAGTTTGTTTACAGCCATCAGTCCTGGCTCTCAGTGTTCCACACGGTTCTTTAGCTCTAACTTACCCCTAAATGTCTCCTAAGAGCCCAGCAATCAGTGGAAGTGTTGGCAATGCTGCTAGACAATATTGACCTCCTATGGTCTGGCAAATTCTCTTGTTGGGCACCGATCAGGTCCCAAGGGAAGCAGCCTCGATGGCCACACTAGTAATCACTGGTACATAAGAGGAGAGGGCATTTAGGTTAGTTCCTGCTCTTTGATACAGAGAGCCTTCATAGGTATGGCTGGGGTCAAAGAGGAGTCCGGACACCTGTAGAACAAGCTCTCAGCACAGAAATGAAGATGATACCACGTGACCTGCCAGGTCTTCATGGACCAAACACAGAAGACCTTCGGGACTCATGAACCACAGCCTGCCAACCATCATGTGTTCTTTAACCACACCAGCTTTACTGGGTGCCAACCAAAATTCAAGACTTACCCTGTTCTAAGAAAATACTGCAATGTATCAAGTATTTTGCTTGGTGCATGTTAGCACTGACTGATGCCCACTGTCGCGTGACTAATATTGACACACAGCTTACATCGCCATTAACTCTTCCAAAAGTCTGGGAAAGGGCCCATCGTATCACATACCCTTTTAGATCCATGAGTTCGGTAAAGAAGACGAATGCAGTGCCCATAAAAGTTTCTAGCCTGGCAGCTCTGAAGACGGCTGTTCATCCACAGAACAGGGATACAGTGCACCAGAGCGTGTGAACCCTGCTCTGAAGTGACCACCTGTAGGACTGAGAGAGTAGGTGAGGGGTGGCCTAGCACAGGACTAGGAAGCCTGCAATTTTGAATTTCTAATCCTGACTTGACTTGCTCAGCCTTTGCCTGTTAGTCTCACCAGTGCAGCGCTAATCATCACTCTCTCCTCCTGAGGCCTAGCTGTTGTTTGGAAAGTGCTCTGAAGACATGAAGCACTTTAGCGGATCTGTGTTAAGTATTAGTTCATGTGCCAGGCCAATTCACTTTTTGACCCCTCTGCGGAGACTCTGAAGAGACTTCCAGTTAGTATCAGCTATGACACATTGTGTGATTTGGGCAGCTGGCCACTAGCAACTGGACTGAAACCAGCCACGCACACGGGACACAGAAGAGCAGTCAGATGGTAGTAACATTTGGTCATGACAGACCTGAATTGGATTTGAAAGGGTGACCTAGAGGTGAAAGACTCCCTCAAGAAGACTTTTGTATTCAAATGCATATTAAATTAGCTGAGGAGACAATGTCAAGACCCAGATCAAGTTGAGACAAGCCTTTGAGGTCAAACACAAAGGAATTTTGGTGTAACTTAAGCCTCATCTGCACAGGAACCAGGAAATGAGCACCTTGGGTCTGACCCAAAACCAAAGCCATAAAGGTGGATTAGAAGAAGGGCATTTGAATCACATTTCGCACATAATTCCAGATGGGTTTCAGGCCCGTAGGCAGGAATTTCAGGCGGGGGCGGCTTTTTGTAAATGTGGCCCACTCTTTTTTTAAATACAAAGGAGTTCAAAATAGTTGTGCAATGACTGTGCATAAGAAAGGTGAATGAATATTCTGAGTAGAAACAGTGATTGGGGAAATGATTTCGTTATACTAAAAATGTTAGACAGTAATAAGGGTTTTATAGAAATTACCTTCTGGGATCGTGGTGGGCAGTGCGGCCGCCGCTCTACCTGCTTGGTGAGGCCAGTGCTGAGTGAATGTGGACAGGGCTCTGGTAGCAGGACCAGCCCTGGGCTGCTCCTCGTGCACAAGTGGGGACACTGTTCCCCCGACCCTGCTGTTCTGTCACCAGCCTCATCCACCCATCCCCCCGGAACACAGCACTCTCCCATCATCCTAGCACAGTGATTCTCAAACTTTCTGGCTCATGGTCCACCTGGCTCAATGCAAACCTTTCCGCGGACCTCCACTTGCTAGGGGAACTCACCGTCAGTCACATAATGACATCCGAGCCATTTTGCGAGTGCTGCAGATAAGGAGAACTGCTGGATTTAACCAGTAAGAAAGGAAATATTAATTTAAATTATTCAACAGATTACGCGTTTTAACGTTCTCCTGTTAGTTTATCAAATTTCAATTTAAATAAAGTTAAATATTAATTTATGTCCCACACGAAAGGTTCCCATGTTTCCTTTATTTATGAGAGGGGCGGGGAACCTTTTTTGGGTCGGGGGCCACTGACCCACAGAAAAATCAGTTGGGGACCACACAAGTCAGAAGCAAAAATAAACCCCTTACAAAAACCCCCAGCCCTCACTGTTGTGGCCCCCTACTGAGACACTCCACGCCTCTGGCACTCCAGCCCCACCATGGGAGTGGGAGGGAGGACTGAGGTTCAGGGCTTTCCACAAAATCATAAAGTCAGAAGAGACCTCAGGAGGTCATTGAGTCCAACCACCTGCCCAAAGCAGGACCAATCCCAGATTTACTCTTCTGGGTTTCCAGAGTTAGTGGATTTTACAGATACGCCCTCTAGGGGTTGTGATAAAAATGGGCAGTTCGGTGTGCAGGACAGGGTTGCTAGTGAGAGGAATAGGGGTGCAGGATCTGGGCGGAAGGTGAGGTGTAGGAGGGGGTGAGGGAGTGCGGTCTGGATGGGAGGTAGGGTGCAGGAACAGGCTGGGAGTAGGGTGTCTGGCCAGGGGAAGGGACAAGAGCAAGGGAAGTTTCAGTGTCTAGCCAGAGGAGAGGGTGCAGGAGCAGGCTGGGGGCAAGGTGCCTGGCCAGGGGGGAGGGTGCAAGAACAAGTTGGAGTTATGGGGTCATGGATGGGGAGGAGGTGGAGGACGGGGATGAGGGGGCGGGATCTGGGTATGACAAGGTGGGGGGGCACTTACTTGCCTTCGTGCCCCACACCACTGCCAGGCACGGCATCCCGCTGCTCCCATTGGCTGGATTCCGGCCTATAGGAGCAGTGGGGAAAGCCTCCAGACAGCGTGTCCATGCACTGCTGTTCCCCCAGTTGCAGGACGGGGAGGAGGAGCACTTCTTCCCCGCAAGCTGGATCGTGCACCGAGTCTCTCTCTCTCTCCTTCTCCAGGGCAGGCCAACACTGACACGCCAACCTTGCGGGGGAGGGGGGCACCAGTGTGGGCTCCCCATTGTGGGGGGAAGGAGGGGGCTGAGCTTGAGCCACAGAGCCCCCTCACACTTACATGGGGGACCATCAGGGTGCATTTGCACCCTTTGTACCCTTCGCGCGCACACCCCGTGTATGGGCTTGTTCAGAGAGAATTGGTTTTCACCGACATCACAGAATCATAGGAATGCAGGACTGGGAGGGATTTTAATAATTCATCTAATCCCCTGCACTGAAGCAGGCCTACGTATTATGTACACCCACCCTGACATGTGTTTGACTAATCTGCTCTTAAAATCCTCCGATGATGGTGATCCCAAAACCACCCTCTGTAAATTGTTCTAGTGCTTCACTATCCTTACCCTTGGGAACTTTTCCCAAATGTCTAATCTAAATCTCCCTTGCTGCAATTTACGCCCATTATTTCTTGTCCTGCCCTCAATGAATAAAGAAAACAATTTTTCACCCTGCTTTTTAAAACAACCTTTTATCAACTTGAAGACTGTTATCATGCCCCCTGGTCGTCTTTTCTCCAGACTGAATACACCTAGTTTTTTCAATCTTTCCTCATAGATCATGTTTTCTAGGCCTTTCATCATTTTGTGGCTCTTCTCTGGTTTTTCCCCAATTTGTCAACATGTGGACACACTTCTCCACTCAGTGCTGAACGGAAAAATTACTGCTTGTGATTTTGTACAATATGTTTGCTAACACATCCCAGAACATTGTCTGGTTGTTTTCAGTTATGGACTCATTACTGACGTGTTGGTTGTGATCCACTGTAACCGCCAGACCCTTTGCTGCAGTATTCCTTCCCAGGTCGGCTTTTCCCATTTTGTACTTGTGCAAGAGATTATTCCTTCCAAAGTGGAGTACTTTGCCTTTGCCCTCAATGAATTTTATCTTATTTACTAGCCAATTAGCCCGTCATAAAATGGGATTTTCAGGTCTCTCCTCCACATCCTATTCCCTTCCTATCTCGGTCTTCTCTCCTGAGCCTCCGGTCTCTCACTCCGTCTCACTTTCTCTCCCCTCCTCCTACTGCCTCCCCCCACTTCTCACCTCTCCTCCGTCTTCTGCCACTCTCTCCATCTCTCTTTCTCTTCTCCCCCTCCTGCCTCTCACTCTCTCTTCTCCTCCTCCTCCTGCCTCTTACTCTTTCTCTTCTTCTCCCCCTCCTGCCTCTCACTCTCTCTTCTTCTCCCCCTCCTGCCTCTTACTCTCTCCTTCTCCTCCCCCTCCTGCCTCTCACTCTCTCTTTCTCTTCTCCTCTTCCTCCTGCACGGGGGGCGCGGAGCCCAAACGGCTGTTTGCACCGCTTGCTCCCACGCAGCAGCTGGGCTGAGCAGCTGCTTATGAGCTCCAGCTGCCCCCCTGCACCATTTCCCTTCACCCCAGAACTGATCCCGCAGCCTCCCAGTTGCCCTCCCCCTCCCCCTCATTCCCCCGCCCTCCCCTCCGGCCAGGCTCAGCGCCCAGCCCCCACTCACAGGTGCCAACTGGAGGACTGAGCAGGGGGCAGCCATGGAGCAGGCGGCTAGAGAGAAGCGGCACTTTCCCCTTAAAAGCGCCACTTCTCTCCAGCTGGCTGTGTAGCTGCTTGTGCTCCTCCAGCCCACGCCTCCCTCCCGGGCCCGCTCTAGGTTGCGAACACTCCCAAGCTGGTTGGACCAGACGTCAGCACAGTAAGGACATGATGGAGGCTCCAGGCCCTGCCCCCTGGTCGTGTACGTCAGCACCCCACCCCCCTTCGCCTCCCGCCGTGGTGCTCGGCTGACTTCTGCGCCGCTCAGCCGGGCCACCGTAGGGGAACATGCGGCGCAAGTGGCTGTTTGGGCGCCGCATTCCCCATGCAGCACGGCGGGAGGCAACAGCGCCGCCCAGAGGGAACAGCTGGCATTTCAGCGTTACAGAGTCACAGACATTTGGCTACTATATATATGATTGCAGACCATTGCTTCAACGTGTCCACGATCATTTGGAATTCCCATCCTTTCTGCCCAGGTTGGATCAGCCCCTACGTGGATGCTTACATTCTCACTCTTCTCACTCTGCACAGCAGAACTTCACTGGTTCTGCTGCAAAAGAGCTGTCCAGGAGAAGGGATGGGAATTGCTCCTTCATGTCCCCCAAAAAACGAAGTTTGGTGAAACAAATAGATGCCCCCTCCCAGCTAAGATTTCTTAGTAAGTAAGGCCAAGAAATGTCCACTGTTCCTTGAGATAACAGAATTAGGAGGAGGAAAAACTGTGTATGATTTCCATGATCCCTATTGCTAATGTGTCTTAGTGAGATATAAGAACTGAAGTGTTAATTTCAGAATGCATTTGCTGTGCTGTAGGTTTCCTTGGTTGGTTCCTGATGGCAGGTTATTTTGCTGAGGGGACCAATAAGACATTCAGTTCTGCAAATAGTGGTTCTTACCCCTGGGCATTTGCCCACCGGCATGTCTCTGACCGGCGCTTTGTGAACCACAAAATGAAGCTTTTGACACATTGAAGGAACACTTTAACGTGTAGCTGCCAATCTGTGTACTGTCCCCAAAACCCAGTGGACACTGGCTTTCAGTCTGTTTAGGTATGAATCATTGCAAACTGCTGATATGCAACTGTCTCTGGGGTGGAACTGACACACGCTTAGCTGAATAGTACACATGGAAGTGACAATAGTTTAGGGCAAGAAGGGAAGAATACGGAATCCTGACAAAACGGGGGAAGAAGAAGGTGTTTAAAATGTAATCACTCTCACTGGAATTGGACCATTTTGCAAGGACTCTTTAAATCTTTAATGACCACAGATCTTGACTAAAAGCATTTAGGGTATATGAAGAGGGGGAAAAGAGAATTCCTACCTTAGCTCTAAACAGAAGAGTACGCATTAAGAGTGTATAGTAATGTGTTCTGAGTGGAAACTTTGTAACCCAGACAACCCTTGGACTTGCTAATTGCAAGACCTGTCTGGGCAAGTCTGTCTCCTGGACAGGATACGGTAAAGGCAGTGAGATGGAAAGAAAGCAATGCATAGTGCTTGTTTTCATGTGCCTCTCTTAGCACCTACTGCTACTAATCACGACTCACTTTGTCTCGGTGTTTGATTACAGAGCTGTGGTTTGACCGCTGCAACACTGAGTTCTTAGCAATCGTGATATTAATATTTTGTGCTTTATAAGCATGAATTAATGAAGCTTCCCGACCCCACTGACATGAGGGTGTTCTGTCACTTTACAGAGCCCTCCACTGTGTCCCCTAGTGGTTAAATTGCCTAGGGTCACAACACAGTCAGAGCCAATGCCAAGAATGGTACTATGGGCTCCTGATTTGCAGTCCTCAATTCTAGCAAGTAAACAGCACTCAAATTAAGTGATCTTTTGGAGCCAAATCAGAATCAAACTGTGAAATCTCTAGTTTTCTGGGCATTATTTTACTCTCTGGATTAGGACCCCTGTGATTCTTGGAAATTACACCTAAAATAAACCAAGGTTCTTCTTGGTGGTAAGAATCAAACTGAAGAAATGCGGGTTGCTACTATTGCTGGTGTTCAAAACATCAGTCAATGTCCCTGTCACTGCATGAAGGATAAGTAAACAGGAGATTTATTTACTTTGATGCAAACAGGCAAAAGCCTGCTTACCAGCATCAGCACATCTGTCAAGTTAGTTGGAAAACAAAGAGCAAGGGGGAGTTAGCATCCACATGTCGTGTGACAGGCCGCTGTGTGGGTTAGTGAGAGGTATGCAGTAAATGGTTGTTTGTCATAAGTCCCAGAACTGAACGGCACAGACAGAAAAGCACGCTCATCTCCCCACTGCAGTTTTATAGCAAGTAGAAATCACTGACTTAGTGAAATCAAATTCATGGTCATTTCCCATTTGGCTTCCTCTTTTCCCTCCCTTGTCAATTTCTCTCTACCCACAACTGGATGAGAGCAGGCGGCCGAGCGCCTCCAGGTGAGAGGTAAGGGGAATGTTTATGTGGCAAGAGATGACAAACAGTAGCCCCAAGGCACTAGGAGTAGATTTGAAACGAATTAGATAACTGGACACCATTTTTCTGAAGCAGAACATAACTAAGGCCACGTTTTCATTATGCAGAAAATCAACACTGCTGCAATCGACCTTTCGGAGTTCATTTTAGCGAGTCTAGTAAAGACCCACTAAATCGAACTCAGAGGGTGTCCCTGTCGACACCGTACTCTTGTTCCTCACTCTAGCTCCTATTGTGAAGACTGCGCAGAAAGTCAAATTAAGGTATGTCAAATTAAGGTATGTTGCATATCTTAATTCAACCTTCTCCTAATATAGGCAGGGTTTCACCTGATGCCCCCCTCCAACTCTTACTGACATGTGCACCCTGCACAGATGGAAGAAGAGGGTGTCTTGGATTTTAGTGATTTGGAATCCAATTAGTAGCACAAGTCTCTTTCATGGCAGAAGAGGCCTTCTTTCCTATGCTTTACACTCAGCAGTATTTGCCATTTGCATAGCGCTGTAAATGTGCACAGTACAGAAAAAGATTGATTTGTCTCAAGTCTAGTCTGGTTGGATCCCTCTTCAGGGTGAAAGCATAGATCCACATGCCCTTCACAGGACACTCACAACTAATTCGTCATAGATGTATCTGAGAATCTTTTAACACCACTTCCTATATGATTTCAGGCCTGATCTTCACTACAGAGTTAGGTTAATATAAGGCAGCTTACATTGGCCTGCATATGTCACTGTACACACTACAGTCTTGTTCCTGCTGATGTAAGTGCTGTACTACACCGACATAATAACTCCACCTCCACAAGAGGGGTAGGGCTTATGTCAGTATATCTAGGGCAACACAATGTGGGTATATCTAGACTACAAGCCTCTTTCAAAAGAGATCGTCTAGACAGCCACATGACTTTTCAAAAAGCAATCCACTTTTTCAAAAGAGCACCCGGGCAATCTGGATGCTCTTTTTCGAAAAAGCCCTGTTTGCGTTCAGGAATACCTTTTTTTGAAAGAACTCTTTCGAAAAAAGGCGTTCTTCCTCATAAAATGAGGTTTACTGCTGTCGAAAAAACCACCGCGTTCTTTCGATTTAATTTCAAAAGAATGCAATGGCAGTCTGGACGCAGGTGAAGTTTTTTCGAAAATAAACCTGCGGTCTAGACATACCCTATCTGTTAGACACTGTTGGTTAATTACATCACCTCTCATTCTTGGAGCTATTAAATTGACAAGAAAACTACTCGCAGCTTTGGCAGCATTGTGGGCAAAGTTTTCTGAATTCCGGAAAGGGTAGGTGGAAAAACTGTACATAAAGCTCTGAGAGTTCGTGGACATATCCAAGTTCCACTGAACCAGCACTGGTTCTAGCACGTAGTTCAAACTCAAACATCCTCCAGCCATTTCTCCCGCACCTCAGTGTTTTCAAAGTTTGAAAATGTCCAAAACATGCAGTAATAAAGTACCCTAGTTTTTTAACTGCTTCTCTTTGGCTTTGAATTTAACTGAACCGAGGGGGTTTCTGATGATCTTTGATGTTTGGAATCTGATCTTGTCATCTTTACCTTCTCAGACAATCTTCATTCACGTGGATGTTGGTGTATAGAGGGGGCAGGAAGCCAAGGTATTTTTATAGCAACTACCTGCCAACAGATTTCAATTCTTTATCCCTTCAAAACCCCACATCTGTCTGTGTCTCCAGGCACTGGTGCAAAGAGCTCTGCATTCGTTATTTTTATTATCAACATAAAAATCTCTCCATTTATTTATTTCTAAAAAAGCTATCTACAAACCTCAGCTCATTTTGTCCTTCGGCAGACATGTGAAGCTGTCTGCAAGCATCTTCTCTTTAAAAAAAATAAGTTAAAGTCTTTATTATATACAATGTGACAAAATATGACCAGCTAGGTTTACTCTGCTCCGACACATGTTCCACATATTTCAGCTGAAATGTCTGTGGTTGAAATAGCAAAACGATAGATAGATAGACAGATAGATGAGCGTGTATGAGGATGAATAGATCGATCGATCAGAGGGGTACTTCAAGGAAATGGTTTTTCTAAAGCCAAGATTATTGTGAAATCAGCACAAGATGTGGCATATATGTTTACCAGCAATTGCACCATACTAAGCAATACTTTCGGTTATATCTAAACTAAGGCCAATGTTTGTATTGCACACCCCCAAGACTCATAGGCAGTGTCTAGACTGGCAAGTTTTTCCTCAAAATCATCTGATTTTGCAGAAAAACTTGCCAGCTGTCTACACTGGCCGTTTGAATTTCCAGAAAAGCACTGACGATCTCATGTAAAATCATCAGTGCTTTTCCGGAACTACTATGCTGCTCCCGTTCGGGCAAAAGTCTTTTTCTGAAAGACTTTTGCACAAAAGGGCCAGTGTAGACAGCACAGTACTGTTTTCCACAAAAAAGCCCCGATCACGAAAATGGTGATCAGGGCTTTTTTGTGGAAAACCGCGTCTAGATTGGCCTCGGACGCTTTTCCGCAAAAAGTGCTTGTGCGGAAAAGCATCTTGCCAATCTAGACGCGATTTTTCTGAAAATGCTTTTAACGGAAAACTTTTCCGTTAAAAGCATTTCCGGAAAATCATGCCAGTGTAGACGTAGCCATAGAGAAATAAGATAATGGAAACCAGAGCAAAGAGCAGAGAGTAATTTCCAATCCAAGTCTAATCTCATTGCGTACAGTCCTACACTCCAATAGGCATAGTGACACTGTTGTGATTAGCAGAATGGTCTGAAGAGAGCAGAACAGTTACAAAATTATACCCAGGGGGTATGTCTACACTAGCCCCCTAGTTCAAACTAGGGGGCTAGTGTAGACATACCCTGGGTGAGGATGGTCAGTCAACTCTGCCGGACTAGTTTGCCAGTTGGAAAGATCTGTAGCTTTTTTTGGCTGGATATCTCCTTAACAAAGTTCACCTCAAAGAGCTTTCCCTTCCCCTGATCCTGTGGCCTTAGTAGGAGTTGGGGAACCTTTTTTGCATTGAGGGCCACTGACCCACAGAAAAATCAGTCAGGGCTGCACTCAAGTGAGAACCAACAAGCAACAAACCCCCCCACCCAAACCCTAACTGAGATGGCTCCTGACTCAGAAGGAGAAAGACGCTCCACACATCCCGCCATTCCCATCATACACCAGAGCCTAGGGGAACCCAGGCTAGTAGATTTTGTGTGATCCAGTCCTGCACTGGGGTGACATGGAGGCTGGAGCTTCAGCACAGGCTCCTCAATGCTGGGGGGG
Source organism: Pelodiscus sinensis (assembly GCF_052426305.1). Taxonomy (NCBI): domain Eukaryota; kingdom Metazoa; phylum Chordata; order Testudines; family Trionychidae; genus Pelodiscus; species Pelodiscus sinensis. Next base: position 8,245,308 of record NC_143060.1, read on the forward strand.
GGGGGGGGCGTCCTGAGATTCAGAAACTGGACCCAGGCAATTCCGGGGCCACATCTGGGTCTGGGCCTTAGGGTCCCCACCCCTACGTTAGTTAGACTGGCCCTCATTTAGAATGGTTTAGTTTTCCCTCAGGAAGGTTAAAGATGAGGACCAAAAATGGCACAAATGGCACATGATCCTCTTGCACCATACATTTATGGCAGGAGGTCAGATTGTGGTCCGATTTCAGACTGACACAAAGTCTCCTAAATGAAAGAAGCCAAGCCTGTGTATATGTGATTGCAACTGCTTCTATTTCATGGTTAGTGACTGGCATGTTAAACCAAGCACCACATCTTAAGTTGACACAAGATGAAACACATTAAGCAGATGGGAAATTTTCTCTGTACAAACCAATGTGGCATATTTCCTCCTAACAATCTTCTCTATTTGTTCTCCCAATAAAATTAGTTTTAAAGTAAAAGAAAATGCAGGATGTGATGAGAAAAAAGATTATGGTGTGGAAAGTATATCAATATCAACAAAAAAAGGAGCATGTATTCTTCCAAATCCATAGGTTGTTGTGTTTGTAGCTGGTGTGATTGGGTGGGTTTTGTTTTGTTTTTCTTTTAAAACACAGATATTCTACCTAGACATGAAAAGTCAAAATGTACATTTAAATGGAAGTATCTAGGTATATCCCCGCTTCCCCATCTCTTAAATTCAGAACACGAAAGATTACAACTCATAATTTTGTTAAGTTAAATAACAGGTAAAGTTTTCATTGCAGCGGCATTTAAGTAGGTAAATAGCACTTGAGTCTGCACGAAGCAAAGATCAATTGATCAAGGGGGAGGGAGGAGAAGGTGGTACCCATAAACTAGGCTGTACATTGATTTGCTCAACTGCTGGGACCAAGCGGAAGAATCTTTCATGAAGGGAAGCAGTCCTTCTTGGGCTCTGTTCCCATGGAGTTAACTGCACCATGCACAGCTCTTGAAATCCTGCCCTCCCACTTGCTAAGTAAACTGTACCAAGGACCTGAGCCCACTGGTACTGAAGCTGACGAAAAGGTGCCCAGAATTGGACACAGTATTCCAGCTGAAGCCTCACCAGTGCTGAGCAGAGCCAGATAGCATTCCCAACCCTTCCAGTTGTCTACAGCCTTCCCAAAGCACAATGAAGCATGTTTCCAAGAACCATCATCCATTCAGCTGGATGGAGACCAAGATTATTGTGTATGCTGCCTGTAAAGAGATGCCACTAATTAAAGCCGACCTCGTTCTTTGCCTGAAACATTAAGAACGACAAGACGATCGCATTGTAATCAACTTGCTAAACTAAGGCTGCCACAATGAATGTCTGGAGCTGTGCAACAGAAGATTTTTTTCCCTGAAGGAATCGGTATCATTTTAAGACAAAACTTTGGCTCCAGGTTACAACGATGGAAATGTAGCTGCCCCAGCTGCTTGCCCACAATAGTTATGTATCCTGTCTATTAGGGGCTCTTGTAAACCACTGTTCTCATCTGTCTCCGACTTCTTCAAGAGTTGCACTCTTAGCTTATTTATGTACAAGCATTTCTGTGGCCTTCAGAGCCATGCTGTCAGAGCATCTGTTAACCCCAGTTAAGTTTACTCTGTTGGAACAAAGACTATCTCTCCAGAGAATTATGTCAGCCGATTTGTTCTATGGAAAATACTGGATAGTCAGTAAGGCACTGTACGTGGAAGGCACACATTAAGCTGGGTGGATAGGCAGGGAAAGGTTTACTAAAAAAGAGAATTCCATTCCTGCCAGGTGTAAATTCTGCCTGCCCCTTTCTCTAGCACTCCAGAAGGACTGAACTGAAGAAGCTGCTGAACATCAGTTTGTCCACATATCTTTCTAGATAGCAATGGCAAATAAGGGCCAACTTTTGATCTCACTTACGGGTGCCTGATTCTCCTCCTTTCCGAGCTTGTGTCATAGGGCACGTCTAAACTACATTCCTCTTCCGAAAGAGGAATGTAAATGAACCCGATTGAGAATGCCAATAAAGCGTGGATTTTCAAATCTCATGCTACATTTGCATAATTGTGTGAGAGCACTTTTTCGAAAAAGGGTTTTTCGTAAAAGAAACCACAGTCTAGACGGGGTTCTTTTGAAAAAAACAAACCCCTTTTTTGAAAGAACCCGTACTTCTGAAAAAGTGAGGCGTACGGGTTCTTTCAAAAAAGGTGTTTTTTCCCCAAAACAACCCCGTCTAAACTGCGGTTTCTTTTTCGAAAAACCTTTTCCTGAAAAGTGCTCTCATGCGATTATGCAAATGTAGCGCAAGATTTGTAAATCTGCACTTCATTTGCATTTTTGATCAGACTCATTTACATTCCTCTTTTGGAAAAGGAATGTAGTTTAGACACAGCCATAGAATCATAGAGCTGGATGAGACCTCAGGAGGTCATCAGGTCCCGCTCCCTGCCCAAAGCAGGACCAATCCCAACGAAATCAACCCAGCCAGGGCTTTGCTAAGCCAAGTCTTAAAAACCTCTAGGGATAGAGATTCCACCACCTCCCTTGGGAACCTATTCCAATACTTTGCCACCTTCCTAGTGAAATAGTTTTTCCTAATATCCCACCTAGACATGGTTGACTGCTGTGTGAGGTAGGTGTATTACCCAATTTGAAAGACAGCTGTACTGTGACTTTGCTCAGGCATGAATGGCAACACAAGTGGCTTGTACCAGAAAGGCTTTCCGATGTTCCTATCATGTCATAGTGCAGGTGGTTTTGGAAGGAGTGCGGGTAGCAACTAGAAGCCAAGCAAGGGGAAAAACTGATTCTAGGCACAAGGGGGAAAAAATTAAATTCTCAGACAGGAATTAGCATATGATAAAAAAATACCCCCAACTGACTGTGTTTTAACACATTTAATAAGAATTAACAGCTATGTAAGGACTATAAGCATTTCCTTTATAGTAGTAAAATCTCTCTGCACTATATGACTGCCCATTAGCATAGAATCTGGGTGCCTACCACCTAAAATTAGTAACAATAGCAAGGTCTTTAGTATGCTTTATGGAGACTCTGGCTCTTTTCTAAAAGCTCTGCTTTGGGGCGGGTATTTTTTAATTAATATAATGAACATTTACTTATTTATTGACTTGAGCTGATTCTCATCACTGTTGGGGTTGCATCATTTTGGGTAGGAAAGGAGATGTTTAGTATGGTGTCATTCTCATGATGGAAAGGGCAATCAAGTCTCACTAAATGATAATGAGACTTAAGCAGTGGTTGTTCAGTGCACAGTAACCATTGCATTCCTTCTAGATTTGTTCATTTCAGATGATTTTCACAACATGGCCCTCCAAAGCTCTTGACGCGGGAATAAAATTCGATGCACAAAACCTACAAACCGGAATCAGTGGCTAAAAGTATAAATTAACTCCCCTCTCCCCGTAGTTCTTTTTCATACCCTGGCCAAGAAAATCCTTTACAAGCATCTATAACTTCATGCACTTCGATGAGATACCTCTTGCTTTCCATTTAAGAGTGTACTTAAGTGCTTTGCTGGATTTAGACTTCAGACCCTTCTCCCAGAATGATAACTTGGGTCTAATCCAATCTCCATCATAATGGGAGTCTTTCTACTGACTTACCTAGGCATTAGGGTCAGACTCATAATTGTGACACTTGGTGGAGGGATCATCTTTCTGAATTATCATTAAGCTCCAGCGAGATGTCGTCTGACTTTGGGTTAACCTTGAGACACACAAGCCAAAGGGGACGGGGCTGTAACTGACAATAATCAAAGGAAGAGCGCATGTGCAGCATGCAGCAAGCACCAGAAAGAAGCAGGCTTTGTCTGACCTACTAAACAGGAAACACGTTTCCCCCTGAACATGTTAACTCTGTCAGTGCAGCCAGACAACCTAAGCCTGTGCATACAGTGCATGGCCCCAGCGCAGCTGCAACTATAGGAAATGTTCCTGGGAAGGGTGACCAGACAGCACACGTGGAAATGGGGACGAGGGATGGAGGAGTAACAGGCACCTATAGAAGACTGTGACCAGGGTTCCAGGAGAGCTGCTCTGAAGTTATCCAATAAAAAAAAAAAAACAGAAAAAAAATGGATCAGACAATCCCCAACCTGGTGGATATTGCAATACTTAGAGCTAGCCTGGAAAGAACTTCTCCTATACCTGACTAGTCACCCAGAAGTCCAAATGCAGGTCCCAACCGTGGCTTTCCGCCCAGCCACCCATGTCAAATATGGTGAAGATTACTGAAAATCATATCCATCCTCTAAGGAAGTTCTATCATCCAATCCCAATGGATCAGACCTCTTGCCTCTCACGTTAATGGCCATTTCGGATCTTCCAGCCGATTCTTACCAACTAAACTGAAACTCATTAAAAAAAGAAAAGAAAGGAAGAATTCTGGTGAAGAGGTCAGTGAACATACTGACACGAGTCCGTGAGATCAGATGCACAGTAGAGAGAGTGAGCTTTGTGTTGCAAGAATTCTTTCAGAAGTAATCCATAGGTTAGAGTCCAGCGTTCCTAGTCAGGGTGATCCAGATGGTACCGAAGCTCTCCTGTCTCTCAAGGCTGACTCTGGGTCATTTAGACTAGGAGATGCTTACCCTTTTCTGGCTATGTGCCACAAAGCCCCAAATCATCAGGACTGTTCCTATCAAAACTGGAAGATCTAGTCACCCCATCACCATGTTGCTAAAGAGGGTGAAAGCAGAAGAAAATGCCTCTATCCATAAAAATTTCCACTCCCTGTCAGGCTCAGAGGATGGGTCAGGAGCAGTCATCATCACCTGCCATTTGCTCAGAGAGACCACTTTCTCTCCCCTTCCCTTACCCATAGCACTTTTGCAGTGCTGTGCTCTCTTTTGGATTATGTAGATACTTCCATGTAGGGGGCTCCATTTCACAGAGCTCATTCAAAAGGGCCACAAAACTAATACAGGAGGCCCATTACATTACCAGACTCCATGTTGCAATTATTTGCGTAGGCAGTATTTGAAACTCCTATTAAGAAATGCAGGTGGGCAGCCTGGTTGCAAGAAAAGGATTCAAAACCTAACCACTGACCTCAGAGAGAGTCCATCTCTGTGATATTATGTAAAACGTTCACCCAAGGGTTGCAGAGCTATTCAAGTGTTGTGCCGCTATCACAATGTAACAACGATACTGTACTGCATTGCTCATTTTGTTAGAAGATCTCCAAGATCCTGTACATGTCTCAGGCTTGTACATAAGGCTATGGCATTTTGTTCTTTCCCAGCACAAGGTAATTCACAGACACATATTTTCAGCTAAGCATCCCCTGAATACAAAGTCTGAAGGAAAGTGTGAGAGAAAATGAAAGTTTGTTGTTTCCTTTTTGACCTTTCCTGAGTCTTGATAATGTTCTCTCCTTCTCTGCCTCTCTCCCACTTCTATTTTGTCTTAAGGCTCTGCATCTAAGTTAGAAGGCTGCAAAGCTGCTTGTGTGATTTTTATCTCCATGATTAAAGTGTTACAGTTTATTGAGCTGTTTGCATCAGCACCAAAATCTGCAATGCAGGATTTTACATAACACCTCATTTTCTCTTCGCACCATTACTGTTATTAACCTGGTGGCAATAAACAGAAAATACAGCTTTGCTTATCATGTCCTCCTGGATTCTTTTTGTCTGTGACTAACCAACAAGAAAAAAGAAAAAGACAAAGACAAAAAGAAAATCAGCACATCCTGGAGATTAGGAACCACTGTGCAAACTTGTATTTTTCACAGAGCAACCATCAGGAATTATTCTCAAACATCCTAGTGTTTCTCAGTCAAGAAGAGAAACAATATGCTATATGAAATTTGAATCCCAGGATTTCTTCTAAAGCCAAAGGTCGGAAGGGGAAGAAAGGTCTACAGCTTCAAAGTTTTACCTGTCATTGTTGGTCTTCATTGGACCCCTGAGATGGAAGATTCAATTGATCTTCCATTTGGGAATAATTTTTAGTATGTCTGTTTAAAGGGATAATTACCATGACACCTTCTAGGATCCCTTGTCCTGGAACAGCAACTCAATGTACTAGGCACTGAGTGAATGCAGAGCCAAGTTGAATTTATGTTTACAGTTAAGATTACTCAGATACAATGTAGAAAGAGAAGAGAAGGGGACACCCTGGACCGAGCCCCCTGAGACTCCAATAGAAGAGGGGAGGAAGGACACAGTGAAGGAAACAATTACAGGGTTGGAAGAGAACCAGGAGATATGAGAGTCACAGAACAGAATGGAGGACAAGATTTCAAGAAGAACTGTGTCAAGGATGGCCAACATTCAAGAAGGATAAGGATGGAATCCTGGTTCTGAGTTTTGGCTAAGAAGTCTTCAGCAAGAGTAGGTAAAGATCAGTGCTAGGGGCTTAAACCAGACTGGAGAAGGTCAAAGATGTAACTGGAGGAGAGGAATTCCAGACGATGACTGTAAAAGAGCATGTCCCATGAGCTTAGAGATGAAAGGGAGCTTAGAGAAGAGGCGGTAGTTGGAGAAGCAAGCAGAGTCAAGGGGGAATTTACAGAATTGATTTATACGAAGACGTGGCATCAGACTCCTGCTTACCATAATAGGAGTACCATCTCAAGAGACATATGTAATGCAGGACTAGCAATGGACAGAAAAGAGTAGACCCCAATGTTTGGGAAAGACATCACTTGCCCTCTAAGCTGGGACGTTCGTGATCACTACCCTCAAAAGAAGGTGTGAAATTATGATGGTGACCAGGGACTCACCTCTGAGAATGGACGCACCTAAGGCCTGACCGAATCTGACATCCTGGGAGGTGTGCTGCCTTAGTGAACCAGTACTCAAAACACTAGAAAAGTTGACAAGTCTCATCAGGCTGGCTGACCACTACCCTATGCTGCTCATCCACAGAAGTACTAATGATGCCACTAGGTATGGTTTTCAACAAGCCAAAAGTGGTTGCAAGACTCTGGGAGCAATTGTGAAAAAGACAGGATCTTAGTATTCTTGCCCACCTTATTGATTAAGGGTAAGGGCCCAGGCAGGGCCAGAAACAGCCTGGAGACGAATATATGGCTACACAGATGGTGTTGACAGGGGGACTTTTGCTTCTTGAACCATGGGATGATTCAGGGAAAGAGATGAAGTCCAGCTGACAAAGGGGAAAGAGCCTCTTCAGACACTGTCTAACCTATCTAGTGAAGAAAACTTTAAACTAGGTTCAAAGATGGCAAGTGACAAAAGCCCCCGAGCAAGTATAGAAAAGGTGAACTTGACAGAGGGTTGACATTTGGAGGAAGAAGAGCAAATGAAAAATCACAACAGGATCCTAGGAGCAACAAGAGGCAACACAGTGGAGTAATCTGCTCTACATTTTAGATGTGTAGACACAAATGCAAGTAGTATGGGAAGTCTCATTACATAAGCTAAAATTATGACTTACCTGGCATCACAGAGACAATGTGGGATAAATCTCGTTTTTGGAATATTGGCAATACCTGCTCAGCAAGGACAAGCAGGAAAAAAAGGGAGACAATGCTTCACTATACATCAAGAATATATACACTTGCTCTGAGGTCCAGGAGGAGGTACGAGGCAGAGCAGTTGAAAATCCCTAAAAGGGGAAGAAACAGGGGTGACATCGTGGTAGGGGTCTACCACAGAACACCAAGTCAGAAGGAGATGAATGAGGAATTTCTAGAATGAACAACAAACATTTCCAAAAGAATTAATAAACAACAACCGAGATGGATTTGTCCAAAGCAGATCTTGCCACATCAACGTGATTTCTTTCTTTGACAGTGTTACTGGCCAAGTGGCTTCGAGAAGGAGCAAGGGGGAAGCAATTAGCATGACATTTCTGGATTTCAGTAAGCCTTTTGACCAGGGGAGCTTACAGCCCTGCCAGGCCCCTAGGCAAAGTGGTGGTGGTAGAGGATGGCTCTGTGTTCCCAGAAGGAGCAGGGCCTTGGAAGACAGGTGTGGGGCAAGGGGCATCCAGCCCTCAGAGCCACCCAGAGCATGCCATGCTAGGCCCAGGCCTTAGAGCTGCCTGGAGTGTGATGTTGCGGTGCTCTGGTGGCAAATTAAAGGACCCGAAGTTCTGGGCACTACCGGGTCCTTTAGAATCACCAAGCCTCAGGGCAGTCATCCCCTTTGCCCCTCACCCACTGGCGGGCCTGCTTTTGACAGTCCCATATGGAAGTCTCATTAACAAACTAGGGAAAAGAGGTCTGGAGGAAATTACTGTAAGGTCAGTGCATAACTTAGCAAAAAACCATTCTCAAAGAGTAGTTGTCGCGGGTTTCCTGTCAGAGTTCAAGGACCCATTGGGTGCAGTCCCACAAGGCTCTTTCTTGGGTTTGGGACTATGCAATATTTTCATTAATCACGAGGATAATGGAGTGGAGTATATGCTTATTACATTCATAGACGACATCAAGCCAGGAGAAGTTGCAAGTGCTTCGTAGGAGAAGATTCAAATTCAGAATTGCAGAACTGGCCTGAAATCAACACGATGAGATTTAATAAAAGCAGATGAAAAGGACTTCCTTTAGGAAAGAAAAATCAAAATGCAGAACTACCACATGGGAAATAATTGGCTAGACAATAGTACCGCAGAAAAAAAATCAAGGGTTATAATGGATCCCAACTGAACATGAACCGACAACATGGTGCAGCTGCAAACAAGACAAATATTTTGAGGGCATTAACTGGAGTATCATATGTGAGGTGCAGCTGGTAACAGCCGTGTTCTGTTCAGCATCGAGGTAGGCCTCACCAGGAGCAAGGTGGCACTGTGGACAAATTGGAGAGTCCCAAAGATTAAATAGTTAGAAATGCTGCCCTGCAAGGAAGGTTTAAAAAAAACTAGGCACGTTAGTCTAAAGAAGAGTAGACTTGCAGGAGGGGTGGGAGAACCTGATAACTATTTTTTTCAAATATACTAAGGGCTGTTAGAAAGGGAATGCTCAACCATTGTTCTCTGTGTCCACTAAAGGTAGAAGTGGTAGTAACGGCCTTAAACTGCAGAAAGAGAGATTTAGATTAGCTATTAGGAATTTTTTTCTAACTATAAGCATAGTGAAACACTGGATGCTTTCTACCAAGGGAGCTAGTAGAATCCCAGTCACTGAAAGTTTTTACAAACAGCTTAGACAAGTACCTGTTGTGGATGGTTTAGAGATAATTGGGCTTGCCTCAGCAGGGAAGGATTGACTAGAGAATCTATCTAGGTCCCTTCCTGGTTCCTTCCATGAATCTATGCACCAGTGAGTGTAGCGCTGTACCAGATGGAATCAAAACAACTCAGAAGTGCCTCAGACACCCTCTGCTGCTGACAGAAATGGAAAATCTCCTTTGCTCATGTGATAAAGGTTTGTGGTTTTCCAGCAGAAGGAGATGTGTTTTCTTCCTTCTGTCACATGAGGTGCTGAATGAGAGCCATGAAGAATTTATGGCTACAGATTTGTCGTGCTGCTGAGTGGAACCAGAGTATTGAAGAGAAGAGAATTAAAAGCAGAGGCTCTAACTACAAGGAAGCTCAGTGGTTTGAGCACTGGTGTGCTAAGCCCAAGACTGTGAGTTCAATCCTTGAGGAGGCCATTTAGAAATCTGGGGCAAATCTGTTAGGAATAGTATTTGGTCCTGCCATGAGGGCTGGGGACTGGATTTGATGACCAAGGTCCCTTCCAGTTCTATGAGATAGGTGTATATCTCCAAATATTATTATTAAGTCCACGAGCTAGAATTATTCACGAGGGATGGCTTTTTCAGCAGTACGTAAGTGACTTAAGTGTAGAATTATCAACGTCAATTCAATGTCAATAGGAATTGGAATTCATGGGGTTTAAATCACTCAGACACTTTTGAAAATTCCACAAGAATTAAAAGGCATTCGAAGAGGGCAGGCAATGTGGAATGTGCTGATCTGCTCCACCTCTAAATCATATAAAAGGCACCTACAAATAACTGCAGGTCCACCTGGAAAAATGCAGGAGCAAAAAGAGAGGCTGAAGTGAGCCATAATGCTTTCCGTTCCAATCCAGCATGGCTTGGGTATGCATTAAGAAGCGCCTCTTCTCACTTTGCCTGCCAGAAGTTGTGACTGCATGAAAAGGGATAGATCACTGTGCAATTTACCCTGTTCTGCTTTATCCCTCTGAAACGTTTGGGAGTAGTCATTGTCAGAAGTCAGGGTACTGGGCTAGAAGGACCATTGGCCTGCCCCAGTATGGCCGTTCTTCTGTTCCGATCTATGTAGGCACATACGTGGGAAAGCAGAAGCAGCTTGTGTTGAGTGCTACTGGGACAGCTTGTATGTAATTAATTGTTTAGCTGTTTTTTTCAAGATTGTTTTGTTTTCTAACCTAGGGGAAAGCTTTTAAAAAGCTCTCCAAGCGTCTGTCCCTCTACTCAGGTGAGTTCTTGATCTTTACTCTTGCTATTTATTCTGCACTTGCTCTTTACTCTTAAACGTTGCAGTTTGAAATACAGCAGAACATTTTTCAGTCCGTCAGCGCGTTGTTTGCTGTCAAGGAGACGAAATGTTACTACTTTCCTCTAGAGAAGCTTAGGACATGATGGATGAAATGTCACAAATAATTAGACTTTTCCTATGAATTACATTTTTTTAAACTTGTGTTTTCATGTCAACAGGTATGTTGCAGATAGGCTGTAAGAAAGGAACTGGGGAAATTTCATTTCCCCTGGAGCAGAGGCAGTGTAATATCACAGACACCAGCTGAGACAAACAATACAGCTTCCATTGGCTCACACAGGTTCAAGCTTCTAGCTGGCTCCCCTGATGAGCAGCTTGTTGCTTAGGAAATACACAGGTCCTGGTCCAAAGAAAATGATCTTGGGGACAAGTCCAGCCATTGGATGAAATGGACATGGCTAGAACCCTAGGAATCAGGAGACTGGATCAGACCCAACGACCCAGACCATATCTTGTCTTGCCCAGTGAGCAGTAGGTTCATAGCACCCGCCAGTACAATAGTCTGGTCTCTAAGCCTACCGTTCAACATTCGACGTATTTGACAATACCGGCTGGTTCTGAGGCAATCTAAGCTTCCATGAAAAGCATCAAGGAAATCAGAAATGTAATGTGCTTCTTCCCCACATTGGGGGAAGGGTATTGCACATGTTCAGACAATTATTCTACCTAAACTGACAAATGGAGATGGACCCGAGCGAACTACCAAACTCTGAACAGCCCAATGGCTTGGTAACATCTGGATCCAGACCCGTACCTCCTGATTTCAGTGCATCTCCAATGAAACCCCAGTATCTGCCAACGTATGCATGCAACTTGAAATCAGTAAAAGAAATGCCAGGAATTTCTACTCTTATTCTTAATTATTATTATTGGCTTCTAAAGCTATCACCGTCCTCATCGTTTAGTTCAGAAACCACCACTTCTAAGAATAAGTGGGCTGTAAATACTAGACCAAATACAGTAGCACAGCTGAGTTTCTGCTTTGGAATTTAGTACGCCATGCAACTTTAAATCGCTTGCTTAACTGGAAATACTCCAAGAATGTGAAAGCATGATGCTCTAAATCAGACCAATCAATGATACAAAGCTCTCCTGAAAGAATGTATCAAAAGCAGCAAATGCTCCTGGAGAAATAATCTTAGGAATTATACACCTTTTAGCTCTCCCTTCCACCTAAAGCTTACTGATATTTATTACAGGGTTATCGCAAAAATACAGAGCTTAGTAATGAAGTTTACCCACTGTTTGACTTGGAACTAAATTATCTCTGATCTGTAAGGAGGGACAAAATCTGTAAGTAGGTGGCTGTGATGTCTCATCCTAAAGGACCACAGAAATGTTGCCAAGAGAGTTCAAGTTACATTCAGTAAGTTTTGTTTCCTTGTGTGTTTCTATAAGAAAAGAGAAGACTAATGAGGGATATGACAGAGGTCTATAAAATCATGACTGGTGTGGAAAAAGTCAATAAGGAAAAGTTACTTACTTATTCCCACAATATAAGAATTAGGGGTCACCAAATGAAATGAATAGGCAGCAGGTTTAAAATAAACAAAAGGAAGCTTTTCTTCACTCAGAGCAGAGTCAACCTGTGGAACTCCTTGCTAGAGGATGTGGTGAAGACTAGGACTTTAACAGGGTTCAAAAAAGAATGAGATAGATTCATGAAGGTTAGGTTCATCAATGGCTATTAGCCAGGATGGGTAGGAATGGTGTCCCTAGCCTGTGTTTGTCTGGAAATGGGTGACAGGAGAGGGATCACATAAGGATTACCTGTTGCGTTCCCTCCCTCTGGGGCATCTGGTATTGACCACTTTTGGCAGACAGGATATTGGGCTAAATAGACCTTTGGTCTGACCCACTGTGGCCGTTCTTATGTTCTTAGAATATAGATTTCACATTCAGCTACATAAGAGAGTTTGAAGGTGGAATTCACAGGCCATTACAGTGCTACAAAGGACTGCCAAGACCAATAGCAACTGCTCTCTGCTGGGACTCCTAGGCATGGCTGTAATGCAAACAATAATATAAGACTATTGAGAGGTAAACATAACCCCTTCATTTTGCTTCATGGTATGTTTGTAGAAGATTACATTAAACTATGCACATGCAGGTGATCGGTCATATGTTAGATAGAGAGATGATCTCTCTTTTAAAGAACATTCTTATTTTAGGCTTAAGATTCTGTATCTCACATCAAGCCAATGCAGGACACATTTTCTCTTTCCCGAGATATTTCAGGAAAAATCATGCAAAGGATCATATATCATGATAATAATACAAGACTTTTGTACCACAGATAAAGTGAGGAATTCTCTCAACAGGTAAGTTTTTGGCCCATATTTTTCATGCCGTTCTTGTTTATTTCTTTGAAGGAGAGCAGCGATTTAACTATTTGACCAATTGCCAGGTTATTTAGATCCAACCACTAGGATTTATAAAGAAAGGGTTTGATAAAATCTAACAAAAATAGAGATGGAGTCCAACCAAAAGGGTCTAATGAGGGTATGATTTAAAGGGCATTGTTTGGAACCCAATCAAAAGAGTATTAAGTTAGTATCTGAAAACCAGTCAATGAAACCGACTGCAGACACACGGTAAAACTGCCCAGCTTAGCCTCTCTTCAAGCTGAATAAATATAGGGGGAGAGAAGCAATTAGCATAAGTGAAAAAGCAAATAACATTTTAAAAATTCTTTCTGTTTCAACAGTCTAAAAGAAGCTGCTTCTGATAACAGAGGTAAAGGATTTTTTTCTGCTAATACAGAATTTTTACTGTGACAGTTTCCCTTTAATGTTCCTTGAACATAGGTTATTGTAGCTGAATGTCAGAAACACACCAGTTTGGAATTCAATTTTGGGACACTTAACGTAACATTTTACCAAAAAATGACTGTCGTTTTCCCCACATTTCATGGTTCAGTGGGCATTCAGCTAGGAGATTGTTTTACAGGGAAATATCTTTGTACATTCTTTATAGTCCTTATAAAACTGTTTGAACGGAAGGAGCATTTTGATTGCCCAGAGAATTTTCAGTACGGAATAGGTTAATCTACAGGACCTGCGTAGTTCAACTAAAACTGCTATGCAACTTTCTAAACTGCCAAATTCATCTTTCCCCCCTGCATTCTCCTCCTGAGTACACGGGTGTCTCTGTCGCTCACTCATGGACAAACACACACAATCTCTCTCATATACACACAATCATATTCTAGTATAAATAGATACAGACAGTTGTATGACATGAGACTGTGTGTATCTAAATATACACATATATTTACCCTCTTACTCTGAGTGCATCTATATCTATACTAGACACACACTATTTATACCTTACCAGAATGGAGAGATTTTCTACACCAGCACTAAACAAAGATGGGAATGTTTCATTATTAGGAGGCAAACTCTTCCTTTCTGACTAAGTGTGTAGGATGCTTATGAGTCATCTGACATGACTGTTCAGCCTTGGCGTTGGAAGAAGGGTGGTTCTTCGCCGATTACAAGGCCATATTTCATCTCATCCTCTAAAGTAGGAAAATTTCAAATGCCTGTTCATGTTTGCTCTCTAGGCCATGGGGCACCCGTGTAACTCTCCCTCACTGCGTCTCCGCCCTTTTATGTTCATTCCCTGCCAGCCTTCCCCCACCACAGACATTGCCACACATCTGTGCAAAGGACAAGCAGAAGAATGAGGTGACAGTTCTTCAAGGAATGAATAAAAATGCAAATTAACAAACACCAAATTTGCTGTAAACATTAAATACTTCAGACACGAAACCTTCTGTGCTACAAGAGTGCTTTCAGCATTATCTATTCGCGGCAGCTCCTCTGCTCCTGAGGGTCATAAACACAGAGAGATGGAGCCAGGGAAAAGGCTCTCGTTGAAATTCAGCTCACAGCAAAAGCAATTTCCGAGTGTGCAAAGTGCTGTCAGCAGGCCTGATGTTTGTGTATGAAATATAGACAATATGACTGGCCCATCGGCAACCACTGTCAGACTGATGGATGGTGCCCGAAAGGAAGCAAAGCGGCTGTGGTTAGGGCCCAGTCTATCAGCCGCTTGAAGGAGATTCGTGGGCTTAATAGAGGTAAAAGTTTCTTCTAATCGGACAAAATTTCCAGCGGTGATCACAAAGAAAATAGAAAAGGACGGCGACGTGATACGTGGGGACCAAGACGCTTTCCCCGCTCTGCTGAAAAACAACCCCAGCGGGCGGAGAACAACATACTTCAGTATTGTGCCAGATCCCTATCTCTTTCTATGCTTTGGAATCTCTTTAAAGGCACAGAGAATATTCCAGCTCACTGCATGTACAGTGTGTGTTTGCAAGGTCTCCGTGTAGCACATGTGCTCTTGCAAAATTAGAATATTGTCTTTTTGGCTTCACACATCTAGCTCCTTATGGACGGGTGGGTGTGATTACATTCCAAGCCTCGTTTTCATGCTCAGGGGATTAGATCTTGCATTTGGGCTCTGAAATCAGCACGTAGGCACCTTAAACAGGTACCTGCATGTCAACTGAAGACACCCCATGCATGAGGCCAATGTCCTTTTAAGGCCCTCGCATATGAAAACTGAGTCCAGAGGTTGCTTGCAATGTTATTATATGTATGTCAACAGTATATGCTGCATACAAGCACTTTCACAACAGATATATACAGGATACAGGGTAAACTTCCACTCCCTGGATCTCCTACTCCTCTTAAACTCAAAGATTCTCAATCTTTCTTGTCTACAGTTATGTAACGGGGAACCAGTGTGGAATGCAGAGTAGACGTGCCAATTTGGCCGCTAATTGGCACATATTTTGAAGATGCTTGGATCCACAGCTTTGGTCCATTTCTATGTGTGTTGGTTTCAATCCAAGAGACAGGCAGAGATGATGAAACAAGAATACAGAAAACTCAGAAAGGCAAGATCTGATTTCCATTCAAATTTAAGAAAATGATCAGGTTTATAAGGAAAGAAGAAAGGAAGCTTGCAGTTTCTCACCCAAAAATAGGGTCATTGGTCATTCAAAGAGGGCCCTGTTTTCAACAGCTAATGGTCCAATTCTCAAGCAAAAACGTTGACATTTCAATAATAGGAATTTTCAAATTCTGTTCAAGAAAGATTCATATTCTATGACAATTAGGCAATATTTTCAAATTTGTGAATTCTTGAGTTGCAAAATAGTGAAAAACGACTTCCCCAAAGCATACCTTTTAATGATAGGTGACTCATGGTAGCACTCGAGAGGTGCACTTCCCTCTTATGCCTCTGCCAAAATTGTAATTGCTACGGGGGGTGCCTCCATGTCCCCTACCCCTCTGGGAGGCTATGGAGAAGTCCGCACGGACTAGCCTTGACACCTGAGTGTGCCTAAGTGAGACTAGGCCTTGCTAAAACCTGGTGCTATGGGCATGTGTAACCACCACCAGGCAGATTTGAATTTGGGACCTCTGAAGCTTAGTATAGCCTCTACCCTTTGAGCTAAAAGCCAGCTGATGCCCAGTCCCTGCTGTGAGGTCTCTTGGTCTTATCTGTTGCTGTGGTCTAGGTGCCACTGTATGGGACAGTGAACCACACTAGGCGTGTGGGTTATACATGCAGGCAAGGCCATAGTAGGCAACTTTGGGGAAATGTAACCTCTTGCCCTAAAGTCCATTGGATAAGACCTGACCATAAATAACGAGCTAATGCTGAAACTGCTAAGTGTGGCCATAAATAAGAAGCATAGCTGAAACTTTCCAGAATTTTGCTATTTTGCCAAATCCTGCAGGAACAGGGAGTAAAATAACAGACACACCTTGCATTTATCATAAATGCCTGCCGCAAATGGATAAACAAACCGAAGATATATGTGCATGGTTAGGGTCTGCACAGATAAGAGAAGGTAAACAGATCAGTGTAATCCAAATGTGAAGAACAATGGAGTAACTTTAGCCAGCAAAGTATGTGGCAAATATGGGTATTGACAACCAAGCCCAGCTTTGCTATAAAAATAGGCTTTGCGAAAAGAATCGATGGGAGGTAGGGAATAGGACTAGCCCACAGGTTCTGCTCATTGCAACTAGAAGTAGCCACCATTCGTTGTGGCAGTAACAACTACAGGCGCCTCAAAGAGCAGGAAAAGAGAGGTAACGACCTCATGTCTGGCATTGTAAAGCCGCAGTGCGGTACAGGTGAGCTGTAAGTGAACTAACCGAGTTTAAAGATTGCAGTAATTGGCTTGCAATAAGAGCTATGTCGGAAGTGTGTGTTGCATTTCATGTTGTATTAATGGCTATTGTAATGCTTTGTCTTGTCTTACTTATTGTTAGGACTTTCAGGCAATAAGCTTACAGATTGCAGCAACTAGCTTTCAATAAGAAATATGACCCACCTGTTTGAATATTGCATTGTACTGAGTATTGCACGCATTGCTGTTGCATTGCTTTGTATTGTAATAATTGTTCTTGGGGCCTGCAGGAGACACGTTTAAAACTGTGTTGACTGCTTTCAAGACTTGGTAACTGTATAAACTGCTTTAAAGCTTGCAATAAATAAGGAAGCAGTTAAGTCTCTGTGGAGTGTCTTGGTTTCCCTTGGATCTAAATAAACCAAACCACATGACAAGTTGTCCTTGCACCCCTTCCTCCTGCAGGCACCTGTGACCCCTGTTTTTCACTGGACTCAATGCAGCTTGGGAGGGTGGTGACAAAGGTCGCTCGATGCCATCTTTATACCTCCTAGCCTCAATTCTGGGACAAGCAGAGGACCAGGCTGGTGCTGACCATAATTAAGAGTGGCCCAGGGAGACTCCTGGGCAATTGGAGATTGGTAACACCTAATGGTGTAGTATAATTAGACCAGTGGTTCTCAACTTGTGGCGCGTGGGCAGCTTGTGACTATCAGCATGCAACTGTGCCCCACGCGAGATCCTCAGAGCCATGCAGGTCGTGTTGGATGCAGCCCACCTACCACATAGATGCAGCCTACAATGGTAAACAGGTAGAGAACGACTGATTTAGACTGTAATCTACCAAGGAAAATGGTGCAACTTTCATTCATTGAGCCATTTAAAACTGGACTAGACCTTGTACAAGAGGTAACAAGCCTGCACCAACATCAGCAATGGTTGTAAGGTTTATTATAGTGCTCAATCCCACTTCTGTGGAGCACATAGTCTTCTTGGCTAATCATTCCCGTTGTATCTCCTGCCTCAGCTCCAGGAATGGGCTCTAACAACATGTCTCTGCTGGTTACCAATGGCTACCCCACAACTCCTGCTGTGATTCAAGAATCAGCTTGTAAAATACAGACTTTTCTTTCCTAGAGCTGCCCAAAGTTACAGAGTCAGGGCACGTCTACACTAGGAAACTATTTTGAAGTAACTAAAAATCGATTTAATAATTCCTGAAATAACAAAATCGAAATTGTGTGTCCACACTACAGGAAAGCCTTGAAATGAGTCCATGGCAGGCTCTGTTAAGTGGACACGCTTCCTCAACTTAGAGTCCCAGTAAACACGGAGGAGTAATTGGTTTGAATTACTCTGGGGAGTCATTATTCCAAAATAGTGGCATCCAAATGACCGCTATTTTGAAATAACTATTTCAAAATGAGCGTTATTCCTCCAGGAAAGCAGGAGTATAGATTTCGAAATAAGTGGCCTGTTATTTCGAAATAAGGATGGATGCTCTGCTTATTAATTCAACCGAGAGGGAGCGTTATTTCGAAGTAAAGTCCTTGCGGAGACCAGGGCTCAATGGCCGAGTCAGGAACTAATCTCACTAAACCAGTAGGGGGCAACTTGCAGTCTGAGGGCCGCATGCGGACCATTGAGGTTCTATCTATTCTGTTGCTCGTGCACAGGGTGGCCATTGTCTGCCGGTTTGCATCCGCCTGGGTTAGAGCACATGACGTGAGGGATGCACTGACCGCAAACGACATCGTGAGAGACGTGCACTCCCTCTGCCTCCAATCACAGCGCTGCTACGGCTCAGTCGGCACCCCCCACAAATTCTAGATACGCGAGCGCCGTTCGCAAAACTATCCTATTCTAGGAGACCGTCGTGGTTAGGACAAATGTATGGCCCACTGAGATGAAGCAAGGACCTCTCATGCAGTCCACTCACCAGTCTCAGTTGCCTCTCACTTCACTAAAACATGGGCCTCACCTGCGAAGTTCAAATCCAGATCTGAGCTTCTGCAACTCCTGGTGATGTTCTCACCCCAGGACATGTTCTTTAAAGAAGTGAAGAGAGCTACAAAGTTTGGCTCTAGATCCCAAATGGCAGCTAGCAACCACCCTGTAGGGGTCATGAAGAGGGCTGGTAATGACAAGAGTACTGGGCACTTTATGAAGCAATATAATACTCTAGGGGCAATCATAGGATCCTAGGGTTGAGAGAGACCCCAGGAGTCATCGAGTGCAACTTCCTGCTCAAAGCAGGACCAATCCCAACTCAATCATCCCAGCCAGGGTTTTGTCAAGCCAGGACTTAAACACCTCTAGGGATGGAGATTCCACCAGCTCCCAAGGGAAGCAAAATAATAAAATGGTGACATTTCTTTCATGTATTTTAGAAAAACCATATGGGAGCATTTCCACATTGGGGCAGCCTCTGTCCGAGAATCTTCAATAGGTTACTAAATGGTTAAAAGATTTTTTGCCAGGTAACTTTCCTCTTTTACTAACGCATCACAAAAATAGTAACCACCCCTTTCAACTCAATCACGGATAATGAAAACGTGTTTCAGCTTATATAAACTAATCAGTGAAAACAATCCAACCAATCACAACGAACAGGCAACTAGACACACAATGAGAGTCTGTATTTCATGTTTTAAATCCCCAAATTAGTTTTGAAAGGCCACTTCCAGCCCCGAGATAAGGCCAGATTTACCCTCCCCATGCAGTGATTTGATGAATCTCTTCTGTAACCTGATGAGCCTGATTATTTATGATGTGTGAGTGACACAAGACCACTGCCCAAAAGGCAAAAGAATAAGGAGCTGCTTCATCCCAAATGACAAGATTTTCCATAAAGAATTCTGACAAACTTTCTTGATTTACATTTCTACTATCTCACTTCCTGTTGAGGAAATCAAATCAATAGCTAAATAATGCATAAGCATTAATATGAAAAAAGAGAAAATTCATCTACGAACAAGTCTTTTATTTTAAAACTTAAGTGCTGCTGAAATTCCCAATCAGAAAAAAAAAGATTTTAAGGGTGAAGTGGGAGGTATTTGGAAAATGGATATAATTTAAAACAGAATATGATTTTTGATGAGCCTGCCAAACAAAATGCCCCGGGGTGGGTGGGAAGGTAGATAGATAGATGTTATTTTAATACAGAGAGAGCTGTCAGGCAAGTCACCAGCAGCGGGCAGGATAACAATTCATTGGATAACAACTTCTTTGTTCAGAAAATGGCAGCAAGGAATAAGATCAAGGGGTTTCAATTTCCCAGTACAAGGGAAAGCTCCGTCTTTTTTAATTTGCCTTTTATACTTTTTCATTTGCCAACACTTACTAGGGCCTAGTTAAGAATTATTTAGGAAAGCTCCAAAGTGATGGAAACATGTGTCATCCACAGAAACATGACTTAAAACTTTATAATAATATTTCACGCATATCTGAGATGACAGTTACAAGTCTGGATCCGGAAACCAAGAGACCACCTTGAAGTTGCAGCATCATCCAAGTTCAGTGGCTCAATCTAGACCCTTCTTTATATAGCACCTCTATTCTGAAGAGCTGAAAGTAATTTTCAGGGTTTTTAAGTGACTGGTGATTTGGGGTCACCTGGATTTCTGGATGCCTCTTTGATATCTACCCCAAAATCCACACCAAAGGTGCTGAGCATTCATCCTCTGAAAATCAAGCTGTTTACAATGTTCCACCCAGGAGGTAGGTAAAGATGTTAAGGACAAAAAACACGTCTAATGGTAACTACAGGTCAGGCAGAGAACTCACACTCATTTTCCGACAACACTCAATAGATCCGTGGTCTCCAACCAGTTCCATTCACTATAATGGCTACTGCTACAGCAAACTAGTCACACTCAACCAGCCAAATAGCCACATGTGGCTATTGTGTGGGACACCATGATGCTAGACCTTACATCCTATACATATGTGCATTTAGAATGAAAGCTTGTCGTTTGAGTTACTCATTGGCCATGCAACAAGATTTGCTAACTTGTCCAATAGGAAGATTTCAGACTTTTTTTCATCCATTGTCAATTAACTGCTCCCTGCACCTTGACAGACTCCATCTTTTCATACACAAAAATGAATCAAATCTTTAAAAAAATTTAAATATCCTCTAAAGTGCTGAAGGGAGTGAGATCTTTAAAAAAAATCAGTTCTTCCCCCATTTCCCCTCTGCCCCATATTTTTTGTTAAGCTTAAAAGTGATTGCTTTCCTAACAACAAACCGCAGACTTGGAAAAGCAGCACTGAATTCTGAAATGGTGACAGCAGGATCCGGGGAGCATGGGCAAAACCACAGACATAACCACCGTGTGAGTGGTCTGATGCTTTCAATGGGAGGTACGGCAATCGTGCAGTTACCTTCATCAGTTCGTTCTTGTGGTTTGACGATTGATCACGGAGTCACAGAAATGAGGAGGTAGAAGGAACCTTGAGAGGCCTGCTGAGGCAGGACCAAGAATTACAGGAACAGATCCTCTGATGTTACCAGCTGACATAGCCCCACTGTGGTCCACCATGTGCCTTGTACAAAATACTGCACGTGTCATCAAATGGTATCCCGCCCCCTGAGTCCTGCATCTCCCACCCCATGCCTTGAGACCCCCCTCCCACCTCCCAGCCCTCTGCCCTGACTGCTACACTCCCGACCTGCTATCCAGAGCCCCTTCATGGACTTGGGCAAGACTGAGTAAATCCTCTAGTAGACAATACAAAGTTTCAGGAAAAGTGGAGCACAGTCCTGGCAGAGGGCACAATAAGGACACACCAGCTAGGTCACTGTCACAACTCACCACCTCATCAGAGAATTCCCTTGGTGAGTTCCCTCTCCATGTACTTTGGATGAGGCCCCTATTCTGCTCTCCTACAAAGCAGAAGGTTTACACTTTTGTTACCATTTTACTCTCAGGCCTGACAAATGCTAATAAATTACACTGCCCAGCCCCCGGGCCAATAAATAAATCCGTCAGAAAAAGAATCACATTTTCTTCCCAGTTTAAACTTCATTCCCATCCGTGAATTTGGCAATTTAATTTATGCTCCACATTTTAGGCTGCGCGCAGGGCAAATATTATTTATAGAGCTGCACTTGGACACATGTTTACTCTTGTTCTCTGGCGCCATGATTTGTATTCATTGCCTTTGCTCTTCTAAAAACATCACCTGGCTCCCCAAAAGCTGTTCAAGAAAAACAGCTACATCCCTATTCAATATCTGAGCTAAGAACAGAACGAGAAAGAGAGATGTTTGTGTGTCTTTCTGCCACTGAATTATACATTCCATGGTGCGGGATACTGTACAACTCCCAACATTGCCAGCTTTACTTCATATGTAAAGGGATCCAATCATTCGTAAGCAGTAGATCAATTAAAATTACAGAGGTCTCTCCCTTCTCATGTAATTTGGATAGTCCCTTCTAAAGGGCTGGAAATAAAGTTGGTCAAAATGCAAATCTGGGACTCCTTACCTCATAGTTTAGGACGGGGATCCTCAACTTTTCCATACTCTGATCCCAAGTTACACCAGAAAATATGTTAGGCTGCCAACCCACAGTTTCAGAAACTTCCCCCTGACATTTAGACATAAACAGGAGAAGGTGGTTGCACTGATAGCTGCAAAGGTGAAACCATTTGCAACAGACAACTTCATTAAACCTAAGCCCTTGTGAACAATAGGATGCTGTTATTTTTGTACACCAGCAGATGGTGATCTTAATATACACTAGCTACATGCATATTTATAGGGAGACATTGCTTGTGAAATACAATTCTCAGAACAGTTGTGACACCCCCGCCCCCTCCCCCAGATCTGTTTGGGACCCGAGATTGCAAACCTATGGGTTAAGAAGATCGCCTGGAAAGCTAGAACAAATTCCCAAGCCAAAAAGGCGGCTTTGCAATAAACAATTTGATCCCCTAGCCATGCTTAACTCTTTTTGGGCGTCATCCTGCAAGACGTTGAGCATTGTGGACTGAAACGCAAAACAGCGGAACTTTCAGAGAAGGGATTCAAAACCTTTCTCTTACAAGGATTGTATTGGAGTGTTCCTCTGGAGATGGGACTCTCTTCCCATTTGCCAATAGGAGATCGGCTGGATAACCTCCATTCATCACACCACTGGTTGAGAACCATACTTTAGAAAATTGTGTTCTCCTGAGCTATCTAGCCCCATTTTTCAGACTCTCTACGAAAACAGAAAATCATCTCAGTAAGCTTGTGATAAACATCCAAACATTTGGGCGCTTAACCCTAGAGCCCTGCAAATCCACAGATATCCACTTTACATCCATAGGTATCTGCATCCATGGATGTAGATGGAGTTGTCCATGGCTCATTTTTGTTTGCAGATACAGATGCAGATACAAATTTCATATCTGGATCCCTGAAAATTGGTAGATATCTAATTTATATCCAGAGGTATCCGCATCTGCAGATGAAGATGTGGCTATCTGCAGCTAATTTTTACAGCTGTAGAGGTGGATACAGATGCAAATTTTGTATCTGTACAGGGCTCTAATTATCCTGCTTGAACCTCTAACCCTTCTAAAATTTACTCCTCAATACCAAATCAGGTTCTCTGAATTGTTTTGTGCCACATCATTGATATTTAGCTGGCTTATGGCTGCTCTCTATTGCTGGAGTACCGTCAATCACCCAGCATACCGGTACAACTGGCCCACTACCTCACATATTACTGAGATGGATGTACAGATGTGAAAATACTGTCTACGTCCTTTATTTGCTAAAGAACCTATAGTCAAATTACTAGGAGTTATAGACTATTTGAGGGCAAACTTCAGTGAGCCATCACAACAAAACTTGGGGCGGGGGGAGGGAGCTTTCCACAGTAACTAGAAAATGCAATCTCTGAGCTTTGAAATCTCTCTGGATCAAAACTTGTTTCAGCTAAGCAAACCTGAAAGAATGAATGAAAACCACTGGTAGGAAAATTACTGACTGGATGTATTTATTGACCAGTGGTTTGTCAGTTAGAATGTAAAACATTATCAAGGGAAAACCTGAGCATTTGCTTGTTTTCCTCTAAATAACCTTAAAACCCATGTCCAAAGCTGAAAGAACTTTGCCAAAAGAAAAAAGAACATATTTGTTGTCTCTGTGCTTTTTGTCATTCATTCCTATCTATCGATAACTTCTAGAGCTTGGAATTTATGTGCAGTATTTAATAAGAGCCAGCGTGACTGTTGAAGGTATCTTGGTAAGATGTTAGGTGTCAAAAAGCGATCATGTTACGGTATGATGGATTAATATGAAGAAACAGCTTGAAGGCAAGGTATTCATCCTTTTTTTCTTTTCCATGACAACACTAATACATTTGTTTCAGTTCTGAAATTAATTTTCCAATAGTAAGAAAGGTCAAAATGAACTAAGGGAATATAAGCCATTTTGTCATCTTTAACAAATTAGCCAAAACAAGCCTGACAGATCAAAAGGGATAACAGTTTGAGTAATAAATATTAGTACTGATTAACTGATCACAGTTAATTCTTTACAGGAACTGATATATCCAAAAGGATCCACTCTTTTTTTTTTTTCATTCTCCCTATCCTGTTTGTTGTTTGGCTTTTTCACAATCAGACCTAGTAAGCATATTCTGGGAATGACATCTATGAGATGGAATGTCACAGAAGATACAGTATCTTTAATAAGGCTTTAAGACAGTATTCAGATGAAAAATCTATTTTGATTGTTTATGTCTCCACTACAGAGGTTTTTTTGGGGAAAAATGGCTGTTTTTCTGGAAAAAAAATTCAATTACATCCACACTGCTATCACGTTCTTTTGAAAGAAAATCAAAAGACAAGAAGGGTTTTTCTAACTTTGGTTAACCACTTGGTACGAGGAAGAACCTTTCTCGGAAAGAGGTCTTCCGGAAAAAGGCGTGTGTGGATGGGGAAGAGGTAGTTCTTTCACAAGAAGAGGAAAGAGGAAAGAGCACAGGTGCTCTGGCGGCCACTCCATCCATAGTAATCACAGCTTACACGCAAGATAGCATCCAAACAGTCTGGACGCTATCTTTTGAAAAAGCAGATCACTTTTTCAATGCGCTTTGGTAGTGTGGACACTCTCTTTTGGAAGAATTTATTTCGGACAATCTCTTCCAGAAAAACTTCTTCCGAAAGAAGCCTGCAGTCTAGACATAGCCTTAGACAATGTTTCCAGAAATAGAGAACTCCCCTCCCTCAGCAGTTGTTCATATTACAGTTAGGTTTCGGCCCCAATTCAGGAAAGGATGATGAAGGATGCTTTCCTGAATTGGAGCTTTGGCATATGAGCAATTAAATGAAGGCATGAGAATACTTTGCAATGGATACAATAAATTACAGACTTCCGTGCTTCTGTAGATTGGTGGATACAGGTAGGAGGTTCCCCCAAAAGGCTGAGGAACTACTCTGTGAGATGGTACAGTAGCATTGCTCTGAATGAACATTCAGTTTCAAGCTCTTGTCCTATCAGCCACGATAAAACAAAATTATTATTATTGCTAGATTAAAATAGATTCCACTGGAAATATCATCTCCCAGGTGGCTGTGCATCTCTGAGCTGACCTGTATTTCTGGGCACTCTTAGCATTTTCTACCTCTGGGTGTCTGACGCCTGGTTTCTGAAAGTTTAGGCTACAGAAACAAAAACAAAAAAGTGCACCCAGCCAAGGGATTGTTATCCATCAGGGCAGGGGTGGGCAATAATATTTTGCTGGGGGCCACTTTGGAAATTTTTGAAGTGGCCCCGGGCTGCACAGGAAGGGGTGGGACAACAAGCAGAAGGGGCGTGGCCAAGATACTTCCAGGTTCCCCATCCCCAGGTAATGATTGGTCTGGAGATGAGGGCGTGCCTTTGCCCTCCCCCCACAGTTTCCCATGCCCCTTGCATGGGAGGAGACTTCTTCTGCTCCCCTGCCCCAGGCCAAATAGAGCCTGGGAGCAGGGGAGCACGCAAAGCCTCATCCACTCTCCCCCCACCCTGTGAGCAGTGCGCTCGGCGCTTCAAAGTGCCACATGCTCCTGGCAGGGCGGGAGGAGG
Source organism: Pelodiscus sinensis (assembly GCF_052426305.1). NCBI lineage: Eukaryota > Metazoa > Chordata > Testudines > Trionychidae > Pelodiscus > Pelodiscus sinensis. The sequence continues at coordinate 8,271,006 of NC_143060.1, forward strand.
CTTGGCATGCCCCCAGGCCCTATTTGGCCCAGGGGTACGGGAGCAGCAGGGCCTCCACAGGACGGATCCACCCGCTTAATCTCGCAGAAGACCTTTTGCCCACCCCTGCATTAGAGCCTTTGTCATTCACCACAGGAGATATCAGATGGTACAGGGTCCTCTCTATTGAAGTCTCTCAATAAGTCACAGGCTTTTGAAAAAAAAATTACCCCCTCCTTATCTGCAAAAGAGAAAATGCTGTGCAAGAAGGGGAACCCTACAAATTAGAACATGGATTTTTTCTTCTTACTTCCACAGAGACTTAACATGCCTATGTGAGCAAGTCATAAACTGAGGAAACACTGTTAAAGAGCACAGTGTGTTTATAAAACTATCATATTATTATAGGACTTTAAATACAGCTTTCATGGACAGTAGATGCCCAAAAGAACTGGAAACAGGTTACACAGGTTTTGTTCACTTGTAGATCACAGGTTCAAAGCCAACCCAGATCTGTGCTGACCGGAAGTTGTCATCATCGTACAGATAGCTAGGTCTGTGAGTGAAACGAGTTGAGGTTTGAATATGGAGAACAAACATCTACATCACTAAAACACCATCTTCTTCTATCTTTGTGTTGGCTGTCTCAGCTGAATAGGCCAAGGAATTGTGAAATCCTGTTTTGGTCATACTGGCAGGGCAGAGAACATCTGAAGTGCCTTGCCTACTCAGTACCTGTTCTGTGCATCAAAGAAAGATTTTAACCCGCTTCCATCAGGGCTAAGTTCTTTGTAAAAAATGAGTGATTGCAATTAAACTTTACAGTTTGCGAAACATCAGCTTCTTTCAGCCTCAAAGGGATTGCTAAGTATTTGAACTTCTCAACAACCTTTAAAGGGAGCTCACAAGCCTCTGACTGATGCTAAATGCTATGGGAAAAGTTAAGGAAACTCCCATAATGCACTCAGACAGCTGTGCAATGCAGCAGGAGAGGAGGTGGGGAGGGCTGATTTCTGAAACCTTCTGCTTTCGCTGGATAGCAGGAAAACTGATTATCCTGGTTTCAGTCTGCACAGTTACAAGCATTTTTACTGGCTAACTACGTTTGTCAACTAAATGCTGCTTTTCAGTACGCTCTTTGACTTAGTTATTGCCACGTGCAGTGCTGTCCCTTTGAGCAGGAGACCTTGCTTGGGTGAGTTATCTTGTCCGTGGCACAATTTCCCCAAGCAAAAATTGGGGAGAACACCACTTACCCATCACAGTCATCTGAGAGGATTAATTCATTAGGGTCTCCAAAGCTTGAGAGATCCTTGGATGTGAGACGCTATAGCAAGGCATGATGTTGGATTTTATTAGACCATCTTTATTATACTCTCAGGCCCCGTACCACAATTATATTCTCAAGTGGTCCATCATATCTCAAAATCTGTGGGGGGAGTCTAGATTGCTGGGAAGTTGTTCTTGGTATGGAAAAGGCTGAAACTCACTAGCTAGTCTGGTTTTATATAATTTAAGAGGCAGGGATTCTATTTTTTGCTTGGGAGAACATTCCAGTCTAACAGATTTGACTGCTAGGGAAGTTTTCTATTTCAATTCTTCCCATTAACTTCTAATTATAAAACCCATGGCCAGCCCTAAATAATCCCTCTCTCTTTGGTGGATATGCAAGTCAAAAAGCTAGGAGCGAGCACAAAGTTAGGTGACAGGGAGGGGGAGAAATATGCTGGATTCTGATAATCACTCTCCTTAGACTAAAGGGTTTCCAATTTATTACAGTTGGAAGAATTTCTGCAGTACAGAGAAGGGGATATCAGTCCATACACATTAACACCACAAGATTGGTCTCTCTATTATGGTATCGGCATTCTTCCAAAACAGACAGCAGCGTGACTAATCTCAAAGCTCCAAAAAAGAAAACATCTCTTCTCTGTTTGGCCTATGAAATCTTCTACATATTTAAAAATTGTTTTCCCCTCTCTTAACTAAACATGGGGGAGGAGAATTTAAAGTGAAGGCGCTCCATTTAGAATACTACAACAACAAAAAGAAAACCTCTGGTGAGTAAATTCCTTAGAAGTTGGAGAATTTATTCCAAACCCAGAGAGCAACAGTGAGTAAAATAAAGGTTAGATCCTGTGCTGGGAATTCCCTTGACCTTTCATTCTGCATCTTTCATTGGTATTACATAGAACGTGCCATTTATCACACAAGACAGAGAGCGATCGTTAACTCTTTCCCTCTACCCAAGAGCACCAGACTCAACAATCATTCAGATTTAAAATGCAACTGACGTTTACTTGGCTTTCTTCCTTACAGATTTTCCTCTGGTTGTTTCTGGCTCCTCACTTAACTGCCCAATGAATATCAGACGCACAGACGGATGCAGTGCGCCAGGAGTGAGGAATGATGCATTAGGGATGCAAAGGTGTGAATGAACAGATGGAAGCTATGAACACTCAAGGCCTCTTCAGATATGGCCTGTTTTCCTACTGACGCCTGGTTCAACTGAATGAAATTCATCAACAGTTCCCAAGTGAATCTAGAAGGAGATCACGTAGGGTTCTCTAATACTAAGGAGGGGAAATCTCTTGTTGCATTTTAGACACCCCATATTATTACCCCCACACTGTCTTCTGCAGAAATTAAATAACATTTATAATAAAAAAGAACCTTTTGGGGGGGCTAAAAAACCCACCCAAGCATGAACCCAGAACACTCTTCTTGAGGCTAAAGCTAGACAAACTCTAGACCTCGCCCTTTATCAGCACCCGCCTTCAACAATATCATAACTCTGAAACCTAACCAGGCTCCCCTTTCAGCGTTAACGAAGCTCATTGTGGTTCAATGTGGAACTCTCCAGTGCTTTCCTCTCTCTCCATGATGTTCTGTGTCTGGCTGGGCCTCAAGTGGAATCCTTTGTCCCTGGCCTATGGGAGAAGTAAGCGGTGAGAAAGAAGTCACAGGGAACAGTCAGGTAGGAACATGGCTCCGAGTTTAACCCTCGACATACTCGCAGCTGCTTTTGCGGCTTCCTCTTAGCCATCCTCCATTGTGCTGGTGTCTCCCACACTCACTCTCCAGGAACGGAGCCATGAGACAGGCACTAGGCATGGCTGGGAGAGGAGACCCAGCATTGTCTGTCAAATTCCATTCCCACTAAGTCTGGCAGAGAGGAGAAGAGCGTCTGTTTTTACTCCCTACCCTTTGAGGCTCCCCCTGCATGAAAAAAACCCTGGGCCACAGAGCACAGATGAGCTATGGAGGGCTGATTACTCCTGCCCCCCAGCGGTAGGGAGAAATAGAATCACCTGCTGTAAACCTCCTTCACCCAGATTTACTGCCTAGAATATCTGCAGGGTGTTTCTCTTTGGGTTGTGCTCCAATAGAAGAACAAGAATAACACAGCAAGGCTGAGAGAGACGCGCAAACGGAGGGAACTGGGAGTTGCTGGAGTGGGGAACTCGGCCTACTTGCTTACTCCCCCAAAATGCTCAAGTCAGCCCTGCCCTGCCGGCAAGATCTCAAAAGCCAATTTATAGATATGTGAGTAGCAAATTGAAATGGCCACCTAAAGAGACTCTCAGTGCCCCACGGGCAAGGCTAGAAATAAAAATAGAGCAGCGCTGCGCAGCCGAGGCTAGCGAGCGGCCCGCCTTCATCTCACTGGGCTGCACGATTGTCGTAACCAAGGCCGGCTCCCAAGATAGGGTAGTTTTGCTCACGGCGCTTGCGTGCCTAGCTTTTGTGGGGGGTGCCGATTGAACAGTGCTTTGGATGCAGGGGGAGCACGCAGCATGGGGATCACATGAGCAGAGGTGGATTTGCTGGGAAACAAAGGGTGCTATGGATGGAGTCTCCCAACAACAGAGGTGCCCCCACTCGAGCAGCAAAGAAAAGAAAACAAATACCTCATTTTCCAGCGTGGTGCTGTATGCTTATGTTTGTTTTTGTGGTGATGCCCACAAGGTATTTAGCCAGCACATGAAGGCAAGGGACTCTTGGCAATAGTGAAGTTGAATGGGCCATTGAGGAACACTTAGCTCCCAACAGACCCTGGAAAATAAGTTTACACTTGATTTAATGGACCTTTCCTGCCTTCCTTCCAGTTCTAGTGTGCTATGACTCTATAAACATCTATAAAGGATGATCTAGGTGGTGCTGGGTTCTGCCATGAGGACAAGGGACTGGACTTGATAGCCTCTCGAGGTCCCTTCCAGTTCCAGTGTTCTATGATTCTTTACATAGAAATGGAAGGGGCAGGACAGAGATGTTGAGGACCTCTGAAAGTAGAGTCAACCTAGGCGGGGTCAGCCAAGGGAGGTGAATTCCACTGGGGCTCCCGACCCAGATAGTGCTAGAGTCCTGGTTCCTCTTGGTCAGTGACTCAGGGCCTGCCCAGGGGAGACCCCCACACCTTCTACTTGCTTCTGGCACTTCAGAGGTGGCAGCAGTGGAAATTTTACTCCTATTGCACCCAGGAGCACAGATGCCCAAGGACTCATCGTTAAGCTTCAGTACTACACAGTCCTGGGTCAGGGTGAGAGTGGCTTCCCACTGAGCCCACAGAGGAGAAGGGCTGAGTGGACTATGGGGGGAGAGGAGTTAGATACAGTACAGAGCCTCTTCTAGCCTCATTAACTGCTGATGTCCCCCTTGCAATGGACAAAGACCAGATGTCTGCTGACTTTCTTCCATGAGTCAGCAGTCTTTGATACCTGTGGTATACACAACAAAGCCCTTGCTCCAGTGGTTTTGTTTTTTCCTCTCCAAATGTCAAAGCCTGCTCCCCTTGAACTCAATAGCAAAACCCCTTTTGATTGCAATGAAAATGAGATTTGGCCCCAACAAGAGATCAGGAAATGTGATTTTGATCAATTCCTTATCTGTCCAGAGATACTTCTCATGCCTGTTGTTGTGCTGTGCTGATTTTGATTGTCCTTCCAGTATGTCATACTGAGGAAAGTAATAAAACAATTGAGGCACCTCATCTATACTTTTTATTTTTACACATTTTTCACATTAGCCTAATGCAAACACAAGCTTTTGTCTAGACCAGAAGTTCTCAAACTGTGGTCCAAAAACTCCATTCAGGTGTCTGAGGAAAGGTTACGTTTTTTCTTTTATAACGCGCTCTTATCCAAAGCACTTTACAATAGCTAGCTAATGGCACAAACAGCATTTAGAAAGCTCATTAAGTGATCCGCCAAGAGCCTCGGCAATTTTCAAGAAGACTGCGGAAAAAAAATTAGACCACAACAATAATCACGGTACCTCACTTTATTTTCATTTACTCCTCATTACTTATAACACGGGAGAAGGAGGCAGGAAAACAGAATGAACAATGTAGGGCAGATGAGAGAGAATGTTCTTTTTCTTGGTTGGGTCCCAGTAGGGAGCAAAAAGGAAGTTGAGCACAGGGCCCCCTTAGCTCTAACTCTGCCCCTGCTCATAAGAAAGCCAGTTCTGATGAGATCCCCAGCCCAGTTTCGTAGACTTAAGAAACACAGACCGGGATCCAAAGTGCCTCCTCCATGCCTTGCGTGATTCACACAAGCTAGCAGAATGCCACAATAATAACTTTCATGCAGTTCAATATCTTCTCTTTGTGTAGAACATGCACATTATCAATTATAAGAAACTAATTTGTGGATGGCCTTTTAAAAAAAATTTTAACCCACAAACAAGCAACAAACAAAGCAAGCAGAGAGCTTTACCTAAAAGAGCACCGAGAAACAGGGCAACTGTCAGGCCATTTACAAAAGGTCAGAGGGGAATTCTATTTACTAAAGGCTAAATGGTCTAACACATGATATAAGTGCCTGTGTCATGAATTAGTGATTAAACTAGAGCCACTTGCATCAAAATTCTGCTGTCTTTAACCACAGTAAATAACCGACTAATTAGGCATCTGCTCATTCAATTTCTGTGACTGAAGCCTGTTCCTGGCATGCAATATCTATTGTACCAGTGAAAAGACATTTATAAAAGCTAGGAACCACTGAGGAAATGGATCAAATTCCCTATATTGCAGAGAATGCTTCCCAGAGCAGACAGAAGGGAAAATCTTAATCTTCACATTCCCAGTGATGGAGCCTATAAGTAAGATGAGATCTATGCTAAAGGGGAAGGTCGAATCAAGATATGCAACTCCAGCTTCATTAATTATGAAGTTGGAGTCGATGTACCTTGATTGAGTTTCCCTGCTGCCCTCACAGCAAATGCTCCTGTCAGCTTCCCTTATTCCTTGCAGGAGCCTGGCCACCAACAGGGGTGCCCTCTGAGTTTGATTTAGCAGGTCTTAACTAGACCTGCTAAATCAAACTCCGGAAGATCGATCATGTCAGTGTCAAGCTTCTGCTTAGTGAAGACATGGCCTGACACTAAAATTAATGTCTGGCAGGCTGATCAGCAAGGTGGCACTAGTCTGGGGGCTGAGGAAGGTTGCAGGGTGCTGGGAATTAGGGTAAGTCAGGCGGCTTGCTGAAGGGTATCCTGTTCTGTTCTAGTTGTTGACAAAAACTCCCTGATCTCCGCATGGCTGACTCCCCTAAGCGCCATGTCTTTTTGCTGCTGAAGTCCCCACAATTTTCTGGCAGGGACTTGCCTCCCCCCATGCAGATTGACAACATCAGCTGTTGGGATAAGAACTAGCAGGTAGGAGAGAATTCACCTGGAAATGTATGTGAGTAGTTTGGAGGAAGAGAATGCATTGGAACAGCTGGGATGGAGGGGATGAGAAGCAGATGATGTCTGACAAGTAAAGAGAGGCCACAGTGAAGGTGAGGTACATTACATACAGGAGTCTATAAAGGCAAGAAAGGAGATTCAGGGAGAGACAGAGAAAGGTCCAAGGGAAGAAATAGCAGTTGTGTGGAGGGCTGGGAGAGCCTGGAACAGGGTAAAGAGGCTGAGGACATATAGGACCAGATTTTCAAAAGGTCAGGTGTACATCATAACTGTACTTAAAAAAAAAAAGAAAAGCACCCTTCTTATGACTTCCCTATCCAACTGGTTCATTGACAAACACCGAAACCTTCATGACCAGAGTACAGACCTCTCCTGCAGGAAGTCAAACACAGCTTTGATGAGTTGGGATCAGTGGTAAGTTGTCATCCTCCGCATGTCGAGGGGGGGAAATGCCACGAGGCAGATGTGGCAACTTCATGCACAGATGCATGCATGGCTTTGTGCCTGGCTATAAGTCAAAGTCAGGCTCTTCCTTTTTTTTTTTTCTCCTTTGGGTCCTCAGATGCAATTGACACAGAAATCAGCACAGCACCAGGAAGTATCAGGGAGCTTCCGCACTTGGCGGCCTTGAGTTTCATCAGCCTGGGCAGTGAGAGTTAGTGAATAGCTTGAATGATAGCCAGGGTTACAGGGAATCTTAAGGTTGATTGAAATAACTCTGGTATGGAGAGGATTATATCCCAGTAGGGAGGCTGCAGATGCATCTTTATTCAGAATAAATGCCATTTCTTCCTAAGCACTCTTATCTATCCCTTGCACAGAAGTCTAAGTTTCCTTCAAGAGCAGTGAAGTGGCTGCTGCCAGTCAATTGGACACCTGAAAGGCCCCTTGGCACAATGCAGCGTCTAAAGCAGAGTGTGTAGCTCGGGGTCCTTTGTGACGCACCATTTGGATATCAAAGGTGGCGAGAAGTGGCTGTCGGGCTCATGCTTCCTTGATTTGTTGTGGCGCTGTCAAGAGAGAGGAACTCATTGCTCCTCTACAGCCATCTAGACTTCCACGCAGCTTCAACACTTCCCTTCCTACCATGCTCTGCTTTGACAGACAGAAATCGATGGCAACTCGCAGTGTGTTCAGGAATGGGCGACTCAGCGGAATTAAATATGGGCATGAACAGTGCTGCCAGTGCCATGACCCCGGATTGTTTATTTTAGGATTAAATTCCATTCATTGAGCCATTTCACTGCAAGGGCGGTTGCAAGGTTCCGATATGGGCATCACTTTGTAAACTAATACCGGGCCTGCCCTGCACTGCCCCCGGCATATTCATGCTGATCTGATTTACGCTAGTCGGTGACTTTCAAACCAACTGTAAAATGCCTACAACAGTCCGGAGAAATTCATTCATTCTGCATATGCCTTTCTGTTTGCATTCGTCTGACTGACAATCCCTTCTTTTGAACAACCAGCAAAATGTCAGGGAGGTGCCTCAAAGTTTTGACCTTCTCTGAGCAAAGACCATTAGCAGATGAATTTAGAAAAATTGTAGAGAAACAAGGATTTTAAAAATCCCTTCCAATGGCTGTTAAAATCTCCCACGTATCAACTGTACTTATGGAAATACTCTGGTTCTTATTTATTATTCAACTCTATTCCCATCCCAAAATTTTGCTCAGACAAGTGATTTTACTTCTTTTTCTTTCTGATTCATAGAAAATGGATGACTCAGTGGCTAGGTGATGGTCTACTGATCACACGACCTCTTGTTGGGCAAGTTGAATGCAGTCCAGGATCACTGTTAGTAAAAGTCGTTTTAGAGTAACGACAATGCACAGTGTTAAGTGGTCTCATTCCAGTGCTTCATCACTGAAATCCCCCTCCATAACCAGCAGACCTGCTGGCAATCTGAGCAGAGAAAAGTTGGAGACTGGAAGCTCTATGGGTCCTTGATATCTTTTTAACCCCAGCTGAGCTGCCACAGAGGGAGGGGAAGGGGCGGGACAGTGATGTACATGGCCAGGGGGCGGGGTCATGTACATCACCATCCCCCTTCCCCTCCCGCTGTGGCACTCAGCTGAGTGCTGCACCCCACAGCCAGGCCACCAGGAGAGCCAGCAGTGCAAGGGGCTGTTTGGGCTCCCCCGGGGTGGGAGGGGAAGGGAGGGTGGGGACATACATGGCCCCGCCTTCTGGCCATGTAAGTCACCGCCCCACCCCCCTCCCTTACGGCAGCCCGGCTGAGCAGGCAGCACTCAGCCAAGCGCCACAGCGGGAGGGAAGGGGAAGGAGGGTGGGAAGAGACAGAGGGGAGAGACAGGCAGGAGGAGGAGGAGAAGAGAAGGGAGAGTAAGAGGCAGGAGGGGGAGAAGAGAAAGAAAGAGATGGAGAGAGAGGCAGGAGGCAGAGGTGAGCTGAGGGGGGGAAGGCAGTAGGAGGAGAAAGAGAGAGAGAGACAGAGCAAGAGAGCTCAGGAGAGAAGACCTGAAAATCCCGTCTTATGATGTGCTAATTGGCTAGTTTCTAAATACGTTTCTATACAGCATTTATTTCAAAATAGCTATTTCAAATTTGGCATTATTCCTTGTAGAATGAGGTTTACCAAATTCAAAATAAGCGCGCCTCTATTTCGAATTTATTTCAAAATAGCAGTTTGGCTGTGTAGACACTAGGAAAGTTATTTCAAAATAAGGGCTGTTATTTTGAAATAGCTTTGCTGTGTAGACATACCCGATAACAGCTTGACACAGAGCAAGCTCATAAAGATGTTCCTCCCTTGAAGGAAAAAGATAGGCACAGCTGTCACTCCCCCTCAGGTAACAATTATTTACAAGGAGTTTGATAATAAACAAAAGTGTTTTATTAAGCAGAAAAAGTAGGGTTTAAGTGGTTATAAGTGATGACAGATCAAAGTAAGATACTCAACTAAAATAAAAAAAGAACTCACATGCCAGCTAAGCCTAATACACTAAGAAATATTGCTCCAAATATATTTCTCACCCTAGTAGTCCTTGTTCCAGGTAAAATCCTTCAAGGCACAGCTGATTATTTCTCAGGCCTGGGTCTGACAGCTTCTTATGTATTCTCTTAGGGTATGTCCAGACTACAGGGTTTTTTCAAAAAAAGTGGCCTTTTTTCGAAAAAACTTCCCCTGCATCTAGATTGCTGCTATGTTCTTTCGAAAGTAAATTGAAAGAACGTGGCAATTTTTTCGACCACGGAAAACCTCATTTTACAAGGAATAATGTCTTTTTTCGAAAGTGCTTTTTTGAAAAAAGGCGCTATGTAATGCAAACTGCTTTTCAAAAGAGAGCATCCAGACTGCCTGGGTGCTCTCTTTTGAAAAAGCGACTCGCTTTTTCGAAAGTACTGGCTGTAATCTAGATGTTCTCTTTCAAAAGAGGCTTTTTTGAAAGTATCTTTCGAAAAAGCCTCTTTCAAAAGAGACTTGTAGTCTAGATGTACCCTTAGGGTGGGGAGGCAGTTTTCAAAAGCTATCTGAAGACAATCATTGATGGCTTCCCATTCCTTAAACAGAATTTCTCCGTGGTGGGAATCCTTTGTGTAACTCCCCATATCCCCATGGGATAATACCAGATTCAAGATGGATTCCAGCACCAGGTGGTATGGCCACATGTCATTGTAGGACCAACCACAGTTTAGACTTACAGGAAAAAAAATGAACATATACAGATCATTGCCTTCAGCACTGGGCCATTAAGTCCCTTTAATGACTTTCTCTACAAAGTCTAGATTAAGACGCAGGTTTACATTTCGTATTTCTTATTTCACATACAAGAATGTACGAACAGAATATACGCATTCAAGGGATCACAGGCTCTTGAATGAAAGGTTACTTGACCTGTTTGCATCAAGCATATTCATATGTAAAACCATTATTCCATAAAAATATGGGGGTGAAGCGTGACTATGGATCAATCTGTGCTCTCATTGGACTGCCTTATGAATTCCACACTGGATGTACTCTGGAGCATGAAACTAACCAAACCAGCTGATGTAGATGACATCAATTTCTTTACACGGAGTTTGAGGTAGAATCAAGCCAGTTAACATAAGTCTACGAATACTATGTCCTGAAGGAGAATGCCAGCTGGCATCATACACCGGCTAAGCAAAAATTCTTATGAGCTCTTCCAGCCCATCTCCCAGCTCACACAGAAAGGCTCCAAATATTGGGTTATGGGGCTGTGCTCCAATTAGCAAAAACCCTTTGAAGTCAGCCAGTCTGCAAAGCCAGATGGCATTTTCTCCTAGGCACTCCAGGCCTGGGTGCCCAGAGAATACCATGGCCTTGTGAATAGCCCGCCAGCTCCACTCTGAAGGGTCTCCCAAGACCTCAGCATAACCAGTGTTAGAACAGGTTTTAAAACCCAGGTGATCTTATTTCAGATCTGCATGATGAAAAAGATAAACACCTCTGCCCAATGCGCAACCTACAGAAGGAATACATACTTCACATCAGAAATCTGCACGCGCGCGCGCGCACACACACACACACACAATTTGCTTATTGGTTAGTGTATCTTAGGGTGTGTCTACACTGTAGGGCTTACGTCACTGTTATGTCAACTGCCTATCTTATTTCAAAACAGCTTTTTTCAAAATAGAGAGCATCTACACAGCACTTATTTCAAAATAGAGCACTCTTCCTCCGACTTCCCTTACTCCTTGTACAATGAGGCTATGTCTAGACTGCAAGCCTCTTTCAAAAGAGGCTTTTTCGAAAGATACTTTCGAAAAAGCCTCTTTCGAAAAAGCGCGTCTAGACTACAGTACACGGATCGGACGCTCTTTCGAAATTAAAAGCCACCCGGAACTGCTTCTGCCAGGGCATGGGGGCAGCATTTCCTTCCGGGTGCTGCTACCTGCCCTTTGCAGAGACGCGTGGTTAAAAGGACGCCCCTGAACACCCGTTGCTCTGCTTCTGCAGCTGCCTTTGCTGTCCCTGTAGGAGGAAAGGAAGGCATTGCAGTGCTGGTTTGGAGTGCTCAGCTTCCTGGGACACCCCAGCAGGTTTTTTGTGTGGAGGTTTTTCTGTTTTAGACGCATTTTTTTTGGCATGGAGCCAGAGCTGCCCCTGGGCAGGCGATGGCCCCACGCCATCATACTGCAAGTGTTGCTGCATCTGCATGACACAGTCATGAGGCTACTTCCCCATCTGGACCCAGACCAGAGGTACGAAGGGATCGTCCATCATGCAGCCCCACTGCCCTTGCCTCCAAACTTCTTTGTGGACAGGCGTGTTTGGAGGCTTGACACCAGCTCTGACTGGTGGGACCGGCTCGTTATGCAGCTCTGGGATGACCAAGAGTGGCTACGCAACTTCCGGATGCGAAAGACCACTTTCCAGGAGCTGTGTACCTGGCTCGCCCCTGCTCTGCAACGGCAAGACACCCACCTGCGGCCCGCTATCCCCGTGGAAAAGAGGGTCGCCATTGCCCTCTGGAAGCTGGCAACCCCCGACAGCTACCACTCCGTGGGACACCAATTTGGAGTGGGCAGGTCTACTGTTGGATACATCCTGATGGAGGTAAGTCATTGTCTGGGGACAGTCACAGTTTGGGGTGGGGGGAAGGGAGACTGTCAGGAAGGGCAAAGTGGAGTGTGAGTGGGAGGGCGCTCCTCCACTCACCCTGAACTGCTGGGGGGGGGGGAGTTCTGAGGAGGGGATTCCCGGGGTGTTTGAGAGGGAAGGTGGGTGGTGGGTTCTCCTCCTAAGAGATAAGGAACCCCTTCTAACATTTTGGTGTCTGTCTCGTTCTGCAGGTGGTGAGGGCCATCAATTCGGAGCTACTGAACAGGCTCATCTGTCTACCAGATCTGGACAGCGTCATGGCCGGCTTTCCTGCCCTTGGCTTCCCGAATTGTGAAGGAGTGCTCGATGGGACACACATTCCAATCCGTGCACCGCCCCATCGAGCAGCCCAATTCATTAACAGAAAGGGCTACTTTTCTATGGTCCTCCAGGCCCTGGTTGACCATCGTGGCCAGTTTTCTGACATTTGTGTTGGGTGGTCAGGGCGGGCACATGATGCCCGCATCTTCAGGAACTCGTGCCTCTACCGGAGGCTTCAGGCAGGAACATTTTTCCCGTATCACAACTTTGCGGTTGGGGATGTGCACATGCCGGTGTGCATAGTGGCTGATGCCGCCTACCCCTGATGCCGTGGCTGATGAAGCCCTACACCGGCCACCTGGATGCGAGCAAGGAGCAGTTTAATGCTCACCTTAACCGGGCTCGCAACCAGGTGGAATGTGCGTTCGGATGTTTAAAAGGCAGATTCTGGTGCTTGCTCAAACGGCTAGACATGGGGGAGCGCAACATCCCTGAGGTGATGGCCGCGTGTTGCGTTCTCCATAACCTGGTGGAGAGGAAAGGGGAGGCCTTCCTACCAGGGTGGGGTAGAGGTGCTGATGGTCAGGAGAGGCACTTTGCCCAGCCCCGGACAGCTGCTATCCGCCAGGCTCACTGGTCTGCTGTTTGCATACAAGAGGCCCTACGGGAGCAATTCTCAATTGGAGGCCACTGACTCTACTGAGGGGCTTCTGCCTGGGGACTGGGCCCTGGCCCAATAGAAGCTTCCCTCCACAACCCATCTCCTGACTCTGTTTGGAGAAATAATAAACACCAGAGTTTGTCTCAAAATAATAAGTTCTGTTTTATTTTATTAACTATCACTCACTGGAAAATAGTATAACTGTTGCAAACATAAAAAAGCTTTTGTTCATTTTTGATGTAGAAAATATACTTTCATGCCAAACTATGTACAATAAACATTTTGTTGAACACTTTCCTTGTCATTTAACTGGGGTGATGGGGGTGCTTGAAACCTGGAGGGGGGAAGGGGATCACGTTGCACGGTGCTTGCCTGATCTCAGTCTCCTGCTTGGGCCTCGTGTTTGGGGTCCACCACGGCCACGGGATCGGGTGGTGCACCTGTCGTTTGGCTGGATAACAGCGGGTAGGTGCTCTTGGGACTGGGACTGGGATGCCTGGAGGAGAGGAGGGCCAGGGGGAGAGAGGGGCTGGGGAACAGAGGGGGGCTGGGGGAGAGGGAGGTCCAAGGGGGGAAAGGGATGCTGTTGTGGAAGGGGGGTTTGGTGGGGCAGGGTCATGGGGTGCTGGAGGAGCAGGACTAGGCACAGGAGCAGGCAAGCCACAGACCTCCCTGAGAGTGGCACTCAGGGACGTGCACTGCTGGACCAGCTCCTCCATCAGCCGGTCATGCCACCGATCCTCTGCCTCCGCCCTCTCTCGCAGGATGGTGTTGAGCTCCTGCACGGCTTCCACATGCTGCCTCAGGATGTCCGCATACACACGCCTGTGTCTGCGGCTCCCATGTCCCCGAGATGGAGGTGGGTCTGGGGTGCTGCGGCCCTCTTGCACGGCTGGTCCGGCTGTGGAGGAAAAGAGGAAGACACAACCAGTCCTAAAAAACTGGACTATGTAGCACTTAATATACTAACAGGATGGTGTATTAGGGGATGAGCTTTCGTGGCCCAGACCCACTTCCTCAGATCAGAGTAACACGGCCACATTTCTGTCACAATCAGTCATGTGTGCAACAGCTGTCCAAAAGGGCATGCCCTCTCCTTCAGACAGGGGAATCAGACATTCTGAAGGTAACACTGTGTGTGACCTGGGCATCAGCCTGAGCATGACATGTTTCCCTTGTGCATCACCCACTGTGCACCCACCTACCTCCCCCTCCCCTGGGTGTTACACAACCTCACTGCACTCACCTGCTGCTTCATCTCTGGCATCAGATGACACCTGAGAGGCCTCTGGGGTCTGTGTGACTGGCTCCAGGGTGAGGGTCGCCGTCTCCTCACTGTCCTCCTCTGGCACCATGTCCCCGTCTCCAGACTGCTTTGGGTCCTGCTCTGGCACGTTCACCACAGGGTCCGCCAAGCCTGACTGCACGAGACGCCGTGGTGTGCGTGCTTCACCACCACCCAGGATCTGGTCCAGCTCAGTATAATAAGGGCAGGAGTGGAGGGTTGCCCCAGAACGGGAGCTATGCTCCCTGGCCTTCACATACCCGTGGCGCAGCTCCTTCACTTTGGAGCGCACCTGGTCCTGGGTGCGGGGGTAGTGTCCTTTCTGGGCCAGGGCCTCTGCCATGCGGCCATAAATGTCCGCATTTCGCCGCCGGCTTTTTAGGGCTTGTAAGGCCTCCTCCTCTCCCCAGAGCTCGAGAAGGGTCTTGATCTCTGGCCCAGACCATGACGGTGCCCGGCGTTTGGAGACCCTGGTTGGGTCCCCAGAAGGCTCTCTAGAAGGGCTAGGAGGGTCTTGGGGCTGGGACATGCTGCACTTCACCAGCCGTGTGCTCTGGCTGCTTTGCTGCCACAAGTGGCTGTGAGGGTGCCTGTCCCTTTAAGAAATGGCTGCAGACAGGAACCAGAGACATGCAAGCCATGCCCCAGATTGTCCACCAGGGCTTCTTCCTGGAGGCCAGTATTTTTGAAAAAATGGCCTCCCCGCGTCCACACTCACCTATTTTCGACAGATCTCCGTCGAAAAAGGCGTTCTTCCTCGTGCAATGAGGTTTACCGCCGTCGAAAGAAAAGCCGCGTTCTTTCAATTTAATTTCGAAAGAACGCGGCTGTAGTCTAGACGCAGGTGAAGTTTTTTTGAAAAAAGGCTACTTTTTTCGAAAAAAACCCTGAGGGTTACAGCCTGAGGGTTACAGGAGTCAGAGTAAGAAATCCTCCAGCTTGACAGTATTTTGACAGTATTTTGAAATAACTGCCTGCTGTGTAGACACGGACTGA